>NW_027512837.1:0-346346 GCF_048772815.1 Callospermophilus lateralis
TTCTCTATTCTAATGTCTACAACCACAGACACACTGGGATACACAGACATAGAAATACTCGCCTTGTCAAACAACTTTCTAGTAACAGTCCACTCCAAACCAAACAAACCGACTTTAGTACCTATTCTCAGAACATGAGACAAAACCACAAACCCACAACCACACCCACAAAGGCACCTTCTTACCCCTAGTAGGTCTGTGACTATCTGGAGTGTCCTCTGATTGGTGGGGCATACAATGTTCCCCCGAAATGGCCTGTCCTAAGATCTGGTCTCCTTGGCCAACACTGTGAAGTTGTTAGGAGCCACTGGTGAGCCACTACCTGCTTTCTCAGGTAAAGCCCCACTTTAGAGCTTTCTTGCATTTGGCCTTCCTCACATCTGTAAGTACCAAGAAAGACTGATTCTGTCCTTGGTAAATCCAAAGAAGTGAGACAACTGGGACTGGTACTGGGACTGGCTCTGGGTGCCTGGCTTCCTGGATCCCAAGTTCAGAGAGTTCCATCACCCAGCAAGTGAGGTGAGGTCACTTCCTTCAGGAATTGAATGAGGTCACTTTGTTGGCAACAAATTTATCCAAATTGTTGATTTCAAGGGTCCCATTATATGGAGGCTGCCCCTACTTCCTGTGACACATTCACAATTTAGAATGATATATCAACCATAGTCACCCATGAACAGATCTCCACACAGTCCTGGTTTGGTCCATCTTCTCTACATTAAGAAGAGAAGCTGATTCAGACATAACCCTTTATCCTGACCATGTTGTTTGCCATGGAAGATGACTTTTGCTCACTCAGGTCCTTCATAGCTGCCTATATCTTCTCCAGGGATCATTTTTGCAGGGACCTTTGAGGTTCTCATTAGGTCTAATATCCCCTACATTCCTGTATTGCATGAACAACTCTTTCCCTGCTCTTTTGTAAAATTAGATTGAGGGAACAGTGTATGGTTATGATTAATAACATGTTCGGTGTGGGTTAGAAATCATTCTGCTATATGAATAATGGTATAAGGAACCTGCGATATGTATAAGAATATATAGGTGAAATGAATGTATGAAAATAGAAATCTAAGTAAGATTTGAAGCCCAGAAAGGCATTGGGGCCTTGATTGGGATAGGCATTGTTGAATTATGTTTTGCACAGATGTCTCAGATACATCGATATACAATGGCATAGGACCTTGTACCGTGGATTATTGAAAGTAGAAGAGAACATCCAGTCAAAAAGAAATAGTCTGTAGTGAAAGGTTAATAAAATAGGTACTTATCACTTCCTGTTTTTCTGTATGCTTAACAAAACTCTGTTGCAATCTTGTGAAAAATTTGCTAATCTTTTCCTAGAGTGTGCTGTTCCCAAACGCCAAACTGCAGAATGTACTCCCTCACTCGGTGTCACGCAAACCACCCACTCGCCCTTACCCATCAGTAAACTTTCCTCCCTTCCCTCTCCAAGGAAAGTATATAAGCTCTGCTGAAGCTGTGCTTGGGGCTCTCTTCTCTATTCAAGTGAGCTCTGAGGCCCAGCATGCTGGACCCCAAATAAACCCTTTGCTGTTTCATGAGACAGTCTCTTGGTGGTCTCTTCCTCCGACACTCACACGACATTTACATATTGAGGTTCCACAGAGTTCCAGCAGCAGGGGACGAGAGACCCCAACAGGCACCTCTCGGGGCAAGTAAGGGGCCTCTTTCTGGTTTCATGTTTCAGCTTAGGGCTTGGCAAAATCACTGGCGATGAAGAGCCTGAGCTCTCTCCCACAGTGACTGAGAGATGTGTCACAGAGACACAGGCCGCATCCCTGGGGTACGCCCCAGAGGACTCGGGAAATCAAGGAACAATTGTCTCCTCAACTCAGTGATATTTTCAGTTTCGGTATTGCCAGCCCATCGGATTTTGCCAGCTACTCATTCCTGGTCTCAGTGTTGGAGGTCCATTGCATGTCTTTATTGTCTTGTCTTGTCTGTGTCATGTGTCGTTGATTTTACTGTTAGTGTACCTTTCATTATGGGACAGAGCACTTCAATGTCTCTGTCCCTGACCCTTGATCACTGGACCAAAATCCGCTTAAGGGCTCAGAATCTTTCTTATTTAGTAAAACGCTGGACCTGGCAGACTCTCTGTTCCTCAGAATGACCCACGTTTGGAGTCGGATGGCCCGTAAAAGGATCTTTCTACTTCCTACTAATTTAAAAAGTCAGAGATATTGTCTTTCAGCCGGGGCCACATAGCCATCCTGATCAACAGCCATATATTTTAACTTGGCATGACCTCTGCAAATCTCCTTCTTCATGGGTGAAGCTTTTTCTTGCCCCTGCCCCCCGCTCCTACTCTTTCCCCCATGATCTCTCAAACCCTCTGCTCCTCCCCCTCCTCCACCCTCTGTTCTCCCTGAGTCACAAGATTTGACTCTACTGGAATCTCTTCCCCCTCCTTATCCCCTGCCATCGTCCACTAACCCACAACACCCTCTAAGTGATTCTACTTCTGCTGACTCAGCCTCTCTGCCATTGGAGGAAGCAAAGCCGGCCCAGCACCCTCCAGATAACTCCCTCGTGGCACACACATCCCCTCCTTCCCTGGAGGAAGCTGGCCCGGCTAAAGGAACTCACAGGCGGCAAATGATTGAAACCCTGGAACTCCCATGATGCACCCCTTCCGTCCCCATGGGCCAACGATTGATGATGGCCATGGGAGAAAAATGCAAGCTTACTAGTACTGGCCTTTCTCCTCTTCAGACCTATACAACTTAAAAAATTACAATCCCCCATTTTCTGAGGAACCCACCCGGCTCATAGGTCTGGTTGAGTCATTGATGTTTTCCCACCAGCCTACTTGGGATGACTGCCAACAACACCTAAGGACTATCTTCATGACAGAGGAACAAAAGAGAATCCTCCTGCAAGCTAGAAAAAAGTATCCTCAGACCAGATGGGCGACCAACACAACTTCCCAACTTAATCAAAGCCAGCATTCCCTTTAACCGACCCAACTGGGACCCCAACATCTTTGAAGGTAGGGAGAAACTGTCCCCTTATTACCGGGCTCTAATAGTGGGTTTCCAAGTGGCTGCTAGGCGACCAACTAATTTTGCCAAAGTAACAGAGATTACTAAGGGCCTGATGAATCTCCCTCTCTATGTTTCTAGAGAGAATTATGGAGACATATAGGAGATATACTCCTTTCGATTCTCAGGGGGAGGATCAAAAGGCATCTGTCATGATGGCCTTTATTGGGCAAGGTGCCCTGGATACTAAAAGAAAGTTACAACGCTTAGATGGATTACAAGATATGACTTTGAGAGATTTAGTCAGAGAAGCCGAGAAGGCATACTATAAGAGAGAAACTGAGGAAGAGAAGGGAGCAAAGGGAGGATAAAAGAAACAAAGACAGACTAAGGCATTGACTAAGGTCCTGGTCACAACAAAAAATAGGCCAGAAATTAAGAAACAGGGAGACAGGAAGGGATACCTGGGCCCATGCCAGAGACCACCCCTGGCCTCAGATCAATGTGATTACTGTAAAGAAAAAGGACACTGGGCCAAAGAGTGCCCCAGAAATAGACAGCCACACCAGCCAGGCATTCTGACTCTGGAGGATGACTACGAAAGTAGGGGCTACGATCCCCTCGCTGAGTTAAGCGTAACTTGAAGTGCAGGGGACCCCAGTAAACTTTGAAGTGAATACAGGGGCAATATACTCAGCCCTCAAGGCCACATTTGGCCCTCTATTAAATAAAAGGTCTCTAGTTCAAGGGGCTAACGGCAGTAAATATTGGGCATAGACAACTAAGAGTACCATGGACCTGGGGAAAGGAAAAAATCCATCACTCCTTCCTAGTAATCCCAGAATGCCCAGCCCCATTGATTGGCAGAGATCTGCTCACCATGGTCCACGCCAAAATAACCTTTAACCCTGAAAGCCCCCAAGTGGAATTTCTAAATCCTTCAGTAAAAATTCCTATAGTCATGGCTCCAACTATGTCAGTAGAAACTGTACATCAACTCACTCGCTTTGGTTCAAAGAAACTGCAGGAATTCCTGAAGGATCAAGAACAGAGTTTTAAACTAACTGACTCACAGGAAAAGGAAATAACAGAATGGTTAACAAAAGTCTGTCAGTTCCATCAATTGGTTAATGCTTACCCTTACAAGCTTCCTTCAGGAAAGCGCCTATGAGGAACCAGACCAGGACAATTTTGGGAAGTGGATTTTACTGAAATTAAGCCAGCAAGGTATGGACTTAAATATCTCCTAGTCTTTGTAGATACATTTTCAGGATGGATTGAAGCAGTCCCCACAAAAAAGAAAGAAAGAAAGAAAGAAACAGCAAAAACGATGGCCAAGAATATCCTAGAAGATATTTTTCCAAGATACGGCCTGCGTAAGGTAATAGGGTCTGATAATGGACTGGTGTTCATGGCCCCGGTAAGTCAAGGGTTAGCCAGGACCCTGAGGATTAATTGGAAGTTACATTGTGCTTATCGACCCCAGAGTTCAGGACAGGTAGAAAGAGTGAATAGAACCATTAAACAGACCTTACCAAAATTAAGCTTAGAGACCAGCATAAAAGATTGGACTATGCTCCTGCCTTCTGCAATGTTGCATGCAAGAAATACTCCCTCTGTTTCTTTGTGTAATCACACCCCCTTTGAAATTCTCTATTGTGCACCTCCTCCCGTAAGGGACCTAACCCCACTCTAAGACCTAACTATCCCTTCCACACCCCCTTGCTTGAGAGACTTAAAGCTCTTGAAAGAACTAAGAAATACCTGTGAAAACAGCTGGCCACTGCCTACCAACCTGGGGAGGAGGGGATTCCACATCGATATCAAGTAGCAGACTTCATCGACGTAAGTCGACATCAGGTGTCATCCCTGGAACCCCGCTGGAAAGGACCATAGCAGGTGCTACTTACAACACCTACAGTAGTAATGGTAGACGGAATCACTTCCTGGATCCATGCCTGTCATCTCAAGCCTGTGCCCTGTCCAGACTCTGGCTAGAAACTGAAAAAGACTGGTAACCCTTTAAAATTGCGTATTCGCCATGTGGATAAGGCTCTATACTCTCCCATTTACCACCAGTAGTCCTAACCCTCATCAGTCCGTTCAGCAGAGATGGGTGATCACAAATCCTACTGGAAAATAAGTATAATATATCTCGCATACAGCCCCCTTAGGATCTGGTGGCCATCTCTCCATACAGACATTTGTCAGCTGGCTATAGCTCTTTCCTATTGGTATATCCCTGATGAAGAGGATCCCACTAAAATTCCATTAAATGCCTTCTGTACCATAGATAATGGAAACAAACCTTATGGATGTAGGGACACGTGAGCCAGATGCAGGTTGGCTAGCCTAGATTGCTATGTTTGCCCAGCAGACTATCAAAGCCACAAACAGTCACGGCTGTGTGGGGGAAAAGCTGACTTCTTCTATATGTCATGGGAATGTGAGCATACAGGGGCTGCCTGATGGAACCCAAACTCCTCATCAAATTCAGTACAGAGCATTGGCCATACTACCAATTAGATAACCAAAACCGATGGCCCCCAGAGGGGTCTCCAGATCCTCAAATTCTGCGTGAACTTTTTAACTTCTGCAAGTGCTCAAAAGGGTGAAAGGCGATTCCCCTATGTGGAAGCCTTTTCCCTCCTTCACTCACATCCTGAACTATGCTTCTCCAAAAGATCCTCACCCTCAGCCTTCTGCTCCAGACTCTCTGCTGTCATTCCCACCTCAGCAAACTGATTTCTCCCCTCCAATTACTAGATGAAAAGCCCAAACCTCCGCCGGTTCTCAGACCACTGCCCCCTTGCTGAGGTAGCAGGTACTGAGGTACCCCTTCACCCACTCATTCCTCTCTTCTCCTGTCAGTGCCACACCGGGTCCCACCAGGTCCTCTTACCAGCTAACCAAAAGCTCAAACCAGCTGAGGAGAGCCCTCAGACCCTTACCCAAGATGTAATAAAAATGGCCTTTAATGTTGCTTTGTCAATACTGAAAACAGGTTTCTAAGTTTTTGAAAGTCCCTCACAGGATTTTGGGATACTCACTCCCGTCTTCCCCTCTACTCTACCTGTTCTACTGCTCACGTTTTTGTTGCCTGGAAAATCCCAAACCCGTTTCCCATTATTCTTTTACATCTCTCCTTCCTCATTCTCAGATCCTCGGAGGTGCTCTCAGCCCCACCTTCCCCGTCTTCCCCCGCTGTACCAGGCCCACCGAAAAGTCTTAAATGACCTTCTCCAGAAGTCTTCACCATGGCTGACTTTAAAACATTCAGCAAAAGAGTCCCTATAAAAGAGTTCAATGTAGATAAATTTTCTTTATTCGTGTTGCCCTGTTCTACTTGGCCACTGCCTAAAAAACTCAGCACTTCTCAGCTAGACACCCCCTTACTCGTTTTTCACAAAATATGAGAAAAAGGCCTCTGGCCTTGAGGTGGGGCTTCACAGAAATGGCTACATTTCTACAATAAAGAAGTTAAAATTGGGCTCCATTGTAACAGCTGGCAGGTGGAAAAAAGAAAGGGAAGAAAAATCTCTCCCTCTCCCAGGTGTCCTTGATAAGTTAACTTGACCAGAACAGAGGAAAAAAAAAGAAACAAAAACTGCTTTTTGTGATCTTCTGCAGACTGTGAACTTCTGAGCCCCTTACCTTATATGTTGGGTACAAAATTCTGAAACTATCTAAACTTGGGGTTCAGGGGATTAATTGATTACAACAGAAGCAGTGCCCTCTGAATCCATTTGCAACCAAATAGGACTGTTTCCCTGTCTTCCATGCTATCTTAGGTGCCTTGCCTTGTCCTTCCCTACAACAGTATAATTCTATATACTTAAACATTGTTTATGTTTTCATGAAATGGTTAACCGATGTGATTAATTGAAGTTGTTTCACAGAGTGCACTGTCATGACGCAGGTTCATTTAAAGATCATATAGGGGGGCATACAACCCGGTTAAGCTGAAAACATATATCCTCACTTTAGCCATATATTAGGAATAGGGGTTTCTGCAGTGGTGGGTACAGGAACAACTGCCCTGGTCCATGGGACACAACAAGTGACCCAATTAGAAGCAGCAATAGACCAATAAATAAAGATATTAGAAACCTCCATCACAGCTTTGCAGGAATCTTTTACCTCTCTACCTGAAGTTGTTTTAGAGAACAGTCGAGGGTTGGATCTCCTCTTCATGAGAGAAGAGGGCCTTTGTGCTGCATTGAGGGAAGAATGTTGCTTTTATGCCGACCATACGGGAGTTGTAAAAAAAAAAATCTATGAGTAAATTAAAAAGACGCCTTGAAGAGCATCAAAGAGAGAGAGAGAGGCCCAAAAGGGTGGTTTGAGTCTTTGTTCCCACAGTCTCCCTGGTCAACTATGCTTTTATCAACCCTGGCCAATCCAAGAATCCTTATATTATTGCTCACTATAAAACCCTGTTTGCTCAACCGTGTAATTTCTTTTCTCCAAGCTCAAATTGGTCAAGTTAAACATATGGCAATACCCCACTCGCAGACATAGAATTTAAACCTCCCTATGATCACTTTTATGATTAAAAGGATCCAGAAGAAGAAGTGGGGAATGAAAGGTTAATAAAATAGGTACTTGTCACTTCCTGTTTTTCTGTATGCTTAGAAAAACACTGTTGAAATATTGACAACTGTTTTCTAATCTTGTTCCCAGAATGTGCTGTCCCCAATTGCCAAATTGCAGAATGTACTCCCTCACCCGGTTGCTCGCAGACCGACCACTCGCCCTGACCCATCAATAAACTTCTCTCCCTGCAGCCTCCAAGGAAAGTATAAAAGATCAGCTAAAGCTGTTCTCAGGGCTCTCTGATCTATTCAAGGGAGCTTTGAGCCCCAGTATGCTGGACTGCCAATAAACCCTTAGCTGTTGCATAGTACAGCCTTTTGGTGGTCTCTTCCTCTTACGCTTGCCGGAATATTATTGGATGATTGAATGTAGAAGAGAACATCCTGTCAAAAAGGGATAGTCGGTAGGATTAGGAAGATAGTGGGTAGGCTTAGGAAGACGAGTGAGTATAGGATTTGGAACAAAAGTTCTTTAGCAATAGGGTTTCAGTTAGAGAGTGAAGTTAAATGTTAGCACAAGTGAAGAGTCAGTCACAATGATGAACTGGGGAAAATATGTAGGAAACCAGATATCAATAGAGACATTACGAAATCAAGCAAAGTATAAAGTGAGTCATAGGATTAGACATTTTCAAGAGGGTTGAGGTTGAACACATAATCTTAGGAAGAAACAAATATGTAGTCACCAATAGGATTGACATTTGAGAGCATTAGGAAACCTGGACATGGATGTTTTAAGTAATCCATGTTCACTTTCCATTTAGGCTTTGGTACAATCATAAGCCTGACATTTGCATTTTGTGTCCAAATATTACTGTGATTAAATGTATATATAGATCAGGTGACATGAGTATTTCTTCCATCATTTCTGGGAGCAATACTTTGAAGACGTATAATTCATATTGGGGAATCAAAGAGGTTTACCTTGAGTCTATGAATATAGAGATAATGCATGAATAGACATTACTGTGAATAAATAATATAACTGGTTCCACTTTAAATAATGGCTTAAATTGATATCTGAAAACTTATGTGAAATTTTATATTGATATACAATCATTTATTTCAACCAGTTATACAACTAATGGTAATATTAGGGTTATGGTTTATCATGAAGCTGTGTTAGTTTTGCTAAAAAAGTGATTATGGAAATCAAAAATAATGTGTGTGGAAAGAAGTCTCATGAAAAGTCAAGCCAAGAAATATGGAGGAATACATGTGTTCTGAAGCAGGAAGTGATTGAAAGTCAAACAAATGCTTAAAAATTTGCTAACTAGTGGATGAAATGTATATATATCCTATGATGTGCATAAACTGAAGAAATACTAATGTACCAGTGTTGAATAAAAATGAACGTCAAACTACACATCATGTCCCATAGGAATCTACTTGAATTGATGTTAAACTGGGTCAGTTACTGTAGAAATATTAGGATTTGTATGCACCATTCACTGAAGTTAGTTTTCAGTACTAGGAAACAAATATATATGTCAGGTGGATGAGTATTTCTGAGAATAATCTGGTGAAAAGTTGATTATAAATCCAAATATATGAATATGAATGAATTAAGAGAGTGTATAATAAGAAACATTTTTCATATTTTGAAAAATCTTGAGAATATATATATATATATATATATATATATATATATATATATATACACATATACACAAACACACACACAGAGAGACATTAAAAATAGCAATATATATTGCAATGGAAATTCACCATGAAATATATATCATCCACAGATTCAAAAATATTCATTTCTCTAAAAATGGACTTATGCATAATGTTGTTCAACTACGAAGCTGACCAATAGGTTGAATTTTCAGTTCCAACAGCGTTTAGGAGGAGTAGTCTCTTCTCACAATTTGTATCTGCCACCTAACAAAAATGTACGTGTTATAACAGGTAGGATTCTATATGTGCATATAAAAAAACATGTGCTGAATAGGCTACAGAGAATGGAGACAGGAATTTGTTGAGAGCCACAGCTGAAGGTGCCCTAGCAAGCTTCCAAATGCCAGAAAAATTCCAGCTGCCTGCTGATTATTGGCTCACAGAGGCCCCAGCAACATCTAGCTGATTGGCTACTCTGTGGTGATGCTCATTGGGCTGTTCCCCTGCCCTTTCAGACCATGGAGCTGCTCATTGGGGGACTTTTTTGGCTCCACCCACGATGACCCAGCAAATCGACCTCAAGCGCAGGAGGTTTGTGGGAGGTGGAGAGGTTTGTGGGTGTGAGAGAGACTTTACAAGGAAGCCAGTTGTGGCAGTTAGCCTCTGGGAGTTTTTCCTGAGGAGCTGTTTTGTTTGGCGTGTGTGGTTCTAAAAATAAAGTTTGTTTCTTTTGACAAGTGGCTGCTGAATCGTGCCTAGCCAGACTGCAGCATTTGGTGGCTCGAACGGGGATTGACTGAGGGTAAGTGATAAGGTAAACTGCTCGACCCTGAGAGCAGGGCGAGAGGATGGGTAGCCATTTTAGGATTCCTCTTTTGTTTTGCTTCACGTTTATTTTAAGTTGCCTGTCCCTGGAGATGAGTTAAACGAAAGAAAAACCACTCAAATCTGAGGAAAAACTATTTATGTCTGAGGAACAGATTGGGATAAAGGTCGGATGCACATGTCAGGAGGATAGAAAGGCCATAATGACTTTTTGTTGTTCACTTTTTATTTCATTCTGTCTGGTTTTTTTTTTTTTTTTTCTTTTTTGCGTTATCTTGTTGGGTTTCATTAAAGTAGAAATACGGGATCAGAAATTAGTAAAAAACAAACTGAAATAGTGTTAAGGAAATTGTTACAGGAAGGAGGCATCTCACTAAAATCAGGGACAGTCAGGGCATACGTTGATACAATATAAAAATGTAGCCCATGGCTTTTAAAGTAAGAGTTATTAAATTTACCACAATGGAACCATCATGGTGAAGATTTAAAAAGAATAGAAAAGAACAGTCCAGGGACTCTGCCAGTTGGCACATTGCCATTGTGGTCTTTCATATCTGTTTTGCTTAGTCCAAAGCCTTCAGTTCAGACAAAGATAAAGGAACAAAGCTTAGAGCAGAAAAAGCCATCAGGGGAAAAGTTACAAAAGGACGCTGCTACTAACAACCTTCTATCATCAGAGGGTGTAAGTGTCCAACCAACAGTGCCACCTCTAAAGGAGACTGTTACTAACACCTTTCTATTCTGTAATTAATTTATTTTCCAATAGTCAGTATATATTTAATGCTATAGTATCCCTTGAAGGTGCTGGTAGGATTTCCCCTTCAGTACTGTTTTCTCTTTGCTTTCCAATATACAAAGTCTAATCTGGGACAGAAAAGATCCATTCTTTATAAGACGTATCTGGGCACATACAGGATTGCCTGGAGCCCTTAGTTTGGGCAATGATTTAGCAGATAAAACTACACATGACATATATTCATATTTTCTCTACACTAGAAGAAGCTACAAATTTTCAAAAAAGTTCCATGTCAATGCTAATACTTTACAAAAGCGTTTTGAAATAACTAAGGAACAAGCTAGACAAATAATAAAACAATGTCAAAATTGTGTGACCATTTTACCACAAGTTAATCCTGAAGTCAATCCGAGAGGATTGATACCTAACCATATTTGGCAGATGGACGTCACACACTTGCCAGAATTTGGAAAATTAAAATATTTGCATGTTACAGTTGACACTTCTTCTGGATTTTTGATGGGCTCCCTTCATGCCGGAGAAAAAACTAAAGATGTTATAGTTCATTGCTTAAAAAATTTTGCCACTGTGGGCGTTCCAAAACAGTAAAAAACAGATAATGCCCCTGGTTATTCTTCTGCCTCTTTTAAACAATTTTGCTCATCATTTGGCATAACTCATATAACAGGAATCCCATACAATCCACAGGGAAAAGGCATAGTTGAAAGAGCACATCAAACTATTAAAATGTACTTATTAAAGCAAAAAGACGGAATTGGGAAGGGGTATATATTTCCCAAAGATAAACTTAAAATAACCATTTTTACTCTAAACTTTTTACATTTGGATTCATGAGGACTTAGTGCTGCAGAAAGGCATATGTGTCCAAAAAATGTGCATAAGCTCAAGGTACTTTGGAAGGCTATTCTAACAGGACAATGGAAAGGTCCTGACCCAGTAATTGTGTGGAGTCCAGGGTCTGTTTGTGTGTTTCCACAGGAAGAACAGCAGCCGATTTGGATTCCGGAGAGATTAACTAATGTCCTGACCAAGTGATAGTCTGGAGTCGAGGGTCTGTTTGTGTGTTTCCACAGGAAGAACAGCACCGATTTGGATTCCAGAGAGATTAACTAAACTGATTTGTATAGACCAAAAAGAAGATGATTTGGCTCAAATCCATAACAGCTGGTATCCAAAACTCCAGTCTGGCTATCCTTACATCTGCGACAGAACCAGGATGCTTTTTTCAATATCAATTTTATTATTGCCCTTTCCCACAACGTGAAGTTCTATTTTGTGTTTTTGAGCTAATGCAGACCTAGGTTACTGTTTTGCTGATCATTTCTATTTTTTGACTATAATTTTTTAAACATTCCATGGTGATTTCACCTGTAAAAAGTTATAAGGCCTTTACTATTATGTAATGTGTTGTATGTATTATATTATGTTTGCACACTTGTGTTTTGTGTCATATGTTTGAATGTACATATGTCCATACATCATATATGATGTGCGCTCATGAAAAAATGGATCCAAATATTTTTTTTTTATTCACGTGTTTTAAATGTTTTAATTTAAATTGGGTAAACATCTGTTGAGGACTGTTTTAATATGTGAACAAAAAAGGACATTAACAGAACTGTATGTTTACTTTCACCTTTCCTTTTCATTATATTGAATAATTCTCTTCAAGATAATGTAAATTGTTAAGAAAATGGTTTTTTTAGTACCTTTTAGAATGATACATAATTTTTTTTAGCCATTATTGCCAGAATTCCTATCTTCATCCCAGTGTCGGTGAAGACAAAGATAAAACCAATCTACAGATTGTGCAATAGCCATCACTGAACTGTTTGCAGAACTTGCCTGGACTATGTATCACTTGTGTGCATTTTGAACTATCTGTTGGTGCAGCGACTTGTGGTAGTGTTGGGGTATTTATGCTTATGCTGTCATTGGTGGTACAATTTTTCCAAAAGGAGCCATCAACTGGCTTGGTGTATCTTCCCTTTTCTCACTTTATAGAGGTCAGGAACCTTACAGAGGAAGGCGAAAGACTTCATCCGCAATGACTGCTCTTTTGGCCATTTTGGTTTTGGATGCACACATGGGATCTTTCTTTAGATCCATCAGGTGCTGAGAATATTATCAACAGCCTCACACAGGGCTAAAACACTGATTCAGACACATCCCTTTCCAAAGCAATTAAGCAAAGAGCCACAGGTGATGCCCATTCATTTCCATTTGAAAACTGTTTTCTTCAGGTTTCACAAAGGGGTGTCCTGAGGCAAAGAACATCCTGACATTCAGGGAAACAGAACAACAGTTAAAGAAAAGGCCCAAAGTAGGATTTCTCCACTGAGACTTTACATTTCAAACTGATATCTGAGTTTTCTGTGATGTTTACCATTCCCTTCAGCTATCCATTACATGGCCATGTCACAGAGCTTGGAGGTGGTACATATCTTGGACACAAAACCATGAGCCTCTTCTGGAGAGTGGCCAGAATTCAGGAAGAAAACGGCAACTTAGGAAATTAGCAGGTGTTGCCCATTGATAAGGCAAGCCACAGTCCATTCATAAATTGTGCAGGATGAATGCTGGGAAGCTTTCTACTAGACAGGATACATCCATTGAATCATTCTCTTTTCTAAAGTCTACAACCACGGACACATTGGGATACACAGACATAGAAACACTCACCTTGTGAAATGACTTATTAAAAACAGTTCACTCCAAACCAAACAAACCACCTTTCCTTCATATTCTCAGAACATGAGACAAACCAAAAACCCACACCCACACCCACAAAGGCACCTCCTTCCCCAAAATGGGTCTGTGACTATCCGAAGTGTTCTCTGACTGGTGGACCACACTGTGTTCCCCTGAAATGGCCTGTCCTGTATCAGATTAGGTCTCCTTGGCCAACTCTGTGAAGTTGTCAGTAGCCAGAGGTGAGCTCCTACCTACTTGCTCAGGAAAGGCCCCTCTTCAGAGCTCTCCTGGTATTTGGCCTTTCTCACATCAGTAGGAATCAAGAAAGAATGACTCTGTCTTTGGAAAATCCAAACAATTGAGAACACTGGGACTGGGACTGGGACTGGCTCTGGGTTCCTGGCTTCCTAGATACCAAGTTCAGAGAGTTCCATCACCAAGGAATTGACTTTAGTCACTTCCTTTAGGAACTGAATGAGTTCACCGCCTTGGCAACCACTTTGACCTAATATTTTATTCCAAAAGTGCCATGAGATGGAGGCTGGCTCTGCTTCCTCTGACACTTTCACAAGTTTGAATGGTATGTCAACCATAGGCACCCAGGGACAGCTATCCACACAGGCCTGGTTTGGTCCATCTTCTCTACATTAAGAAAAGAGAGGCTGATTCAGACATATCCCTTCATCCTGACCAGGTTGTTTTCCATGTAAGATGACGTTTGCTCTCTCAGGTCTTTCACAGCTGCCTACAACTTATCCAGGGATCATTTCTGTATGGACATTCGAGGTTCTCAACTGGTGGAAGATCACCTACATTCCTGTATTGAAATACCAACTCCATCCCTGCTCTTCTAAAAAGTTAGATTGAGGGAACAGTGTATGATTAGGGTTAATAACAGGTTCAATTTTGGTTAGGAATCATTCTGAGGGTTGAATAATGGTATTGGGAACCTGCGATATTTACAAGAATATATAGGGGATATATAAGTATGAAAACAGAAATCTTGGTAAGATTTGAAGCCCAGAAGGGCATTGGGCACTTGATTTACGTTCTGAACAGATGTCTCAGATAAATCGATATACAATGGCATAGAACCATGTACCATGGATGATTGAATGTAGAAGAGAACATGCAGTCAAAAAGGAATAGTCGGTAGGATCAGGAGATAGTCATTAGTTTTAGGAAGAAGAGTGAGTATAGGATTTGGAACAAAATTCTTTAGCAATAGGGTTTCGGTTAGAGAGTAAATGTAAATGTCAGCATATGTGAAGTGTCAGTCACGATGATGAACTGGGCAAAATATGTAGGAAAGCTGATATCAATAAAGACTTTAGGAAATCAGGCAAAGTATACAGTGAGTCACAAGATTAGACATTTTTAACAGGGTTGAGTTTGAATATATAATCTTAGGAAGAAAAAAATATGTAGTCACCAGTAGAATTGAAATTTGAGGGCATTAGGAAACCTGGACATCGATGTTTTCAGTAATCCATGTTCACTTTCCATTTAGACTTTGGTACATCATAAGTGTCATCTTTGTGTTTAGTCTCCAGAATATTACTGTGATAAAATGTATATGTAGATCAGGTGACACGAGTATTTCTTCCACCATTTCTAGGAGCAACATTTTGAAGACGTATGAATTAGAATTGGGGGGAAAAAAAGAGGTGTATTCTGTTTCTATGAATATAGAGATAATGCATGAAGAGACCATATGGTGAATAAATAATATAACTGGTGCCACATTAAATAATGGATTGAATTGATATCTGAAAATATATAAGAATTCTTATATTGATATAAAATCATTCATTACAACCAGTTATACATCTAATGGTAATAATAGGGTTATGTTTTTTATGAAGAGTGTGTGAGTTTTGCTTCAAAAGTGATTATGGAAACCGAAAATAATGTGTTTGGAAAGAAGTCTCATAAAAAGTCCAGTCAAGAAACATGGAGAAATACATGTGTTCTGAAACAGGAAGTGATTGAAAGTGAAACAAATGCCTATTAATTTGCTAACAAGTGTGTGAAATATATATCCCATGATGTGAATAAACTGAAGAAATAGTAATGTACCAGTGATGAATATAAATGAACGTCAAAATACACATCATGTCCCATAGGAATCTACTTGCATTGATTTTAAGATGGGTAAGTTACTGTAGAAATATTAGGATTTGTGTGCACCATTCACTGAATTTAGTTTTCAGTACTAGGAAACAAATATGTATTTCAGGTGGATGAATATTTCTGAGAATAATCTTGTGAAAAGTTGATTAGAAATCCACATAGATGAACATGAATGAATTTAGGCAGTGCATAATAAGATGCAAATATTTCATATTTTGAAAATTTTGGAGAATATATATATATATATATATATATATATATATATATATATATATATATATACACAAAACCCACATAGAGAAATTAAATAGTAGAAATATATATGACAATCAAAATTCATTGTGAAATATATATGCTCCACAGATCCAAAAATATTCATTTTACTGAACATAGATTTATATATAATGTTGTTCAACCAGGAAGCTCACACATAAGTTGAATTTTCAGTTCCAACAGTGTTTATGAGGAGTGATCTATTCTCACAATTTGTATCTTCCAAGTCAGATACCTCACAAAAATGTACATGTGATACCAGTTAGGATTCTATATATGCTTATAAAAATACATGTGCTGAATAGGCTACAGAGAAAGGGAGACAGGAATTCACATATTTGTTAACTTTAAAATCACATGGAGAACTATTTCAACAAAAAGTTGACTACATTTATAACTCCTGACCTATATAATGCAAAAAGGAGGTCCAAAAATACACCAGGCCTCCTCTGAACTGCTTGTATTTCTATTCTGTTTGGGTTATTTTTCTCCATCATATTAGGATTAGTAGTGAGAGTCTAGTAGGGTATAGGTTAGTGTCAGGGATTCAGTATTTCGAATGGAAATTTGGAAAATGAATCCAAAGTGTATGCAAATATGTGCTACACAAAAATCTTCCCACTTTCATCCAGAACAATGCCTTGACAATACCTTCGCCCCAAGTAAGACACAATTAGAGGAAAAGAGTTAGAAAATCTGTGAATACATAAGTGGAATGGAAAATTCTCATGAGTTTACAACCTTGGAGGTGGTAGAGGAGTTTCCAAAAGTAAGGGATAGTGTAAACACTCCACAAACGTGGAGCTCTGCTGGCCTAAAGACTTCTTGAGAAACTGCTTCTGTGGTTGGGCACTTGAAATATATTTTGTTGTACGGAGCTTTAGCTTCCTTTCTAGTGAGTCCATCAAAGATGGGTCTGCATCTATGTGTCACCTAGAGGACATGGTTTCTGATTTTCCAATGAATATGAGGCAAGAGTGCTGAATTCTCTCTTTGGAGTTCAATTGTGGCAACAGGGGGCTAAGTAGTCTCCACTCTGTGGACTGTGAAGCCATTTGGAATTCCTCCAATGTTTGTGGTGTTTATTGCTGCTGCACTGGATGTTTGGTATGTGCTTCACGAAATACAAGGAATCAACAAGGACACAGTGCTGTAGGGAGGTCTGTCATGTGTGGTGGGACAGAGTCTGCAGAAGAAAGCACCCACCAGGCTTCAATCTCACATAGCTTGCCCCCTTGAGCATAGCAACCGGATTCTGAATATTGCCCTGAAACCTCTGCATATAACAAGATGCCTTTACATATAAGGGTCTGCTGGCTGCACCATGTCAGTCACAAGCCATTTGGAATCCAATGGCAGATCCCCATGGCCCCACCAGAGATGTTTTATCACACACCTGCACACCACTGCTCTAGGCCCACTAGTCAGCAGGCTCCAACTTTCTGGCATCTCTGTTCTACACCATATCATGAAACCCAGTCTATCAAGGCACTGTCTGGTACACTCATGATCAGCAACAGGACATCCAAATGTTCTCCAGTGCCACCTGTTCATGGGAATTTCAAAAATTTTATGGTATTTATCTAGCCATTTTTCAAGGATGTAGTTGGAGGCACTGTGGGTTTCAATTCATTCTGGAACCATTAAATGTGAGAAAGTTCATTTCAAAGAAAGCTCTGGAGAGGTATCACAGGCAAGGCTTCCCAATGAGTGGCCAAAATGTCACATGAAGGCAGGGGCTTTGAGGTCTACAAGGTGAGGTCCATGTGTGTTTTTCCTCTCAAGTACAGATGCCAAGTTTTTCAGAATTAAATCATGTGATATCCTGGCTGATATTCCCAGTGCTCTGTGGAAAGCCACTCTGGCCCTAGAAAAGTTTGCAAGGGCAACTCTTATGTGTGGCCTCCTAAGATCAAACACAATTCATGGCAATACTTCTCTGAGTTCAGTTCCAGAGTTCAGTCTCTAAGAGGAATCACACCAGAGTTCAAGACCAGGTGGACCAAATCATCACTTCTAACTGCCACACAAATGACCACAATTAAAACCAAAACACTCCCACGTATCCCTCATCTTCGTCCATATAGGCACTCATCATAAACTCTGGCTGGTGTTTTCCATGAGTTGTGCATCTCAGGAAAGTGTCGAAAATAAGCTCCCTTGCCACTCATTTGCCTAAAGTCAGGGTGGCCTTGACACCCTTCGTGTGAACCAGGAGGGATCAAATTGGCCTGCCATTAATACTGATCTGCTTCTCCAATTTGAGGCCTACTGACGGTCAGGTATAGATTCTTCATGTAATTTGGAGTCATGAGAAAACCCAAGCACTTCTGCTGGGCTTTTAAGAACTCATTTGACCCAAAGGATCCCTATTCTCATTTGATGGAATTCAGGAACCTAACAGAGGAAGGCAAGAGACTTCACCCACAATGACTGCACTTTTTGCCATTTTGGTTTTGGATGCATACAGGGGATCTTTATTTAGATCAATCAGGTGCTGAGAATCTAAGCCACAGCCTCTCAAAGGGCCAAGAGGCTGATTCAGACACATCTCTTTCCAAAGCAATTAAGCAAAGAGCCACAGGTGATGCTCATTCATTTCCATTTAAAAACATTTTTATTCAGACTTCAGAAAGGGGTGGCCTGAGGCAAAGACCTTCCTAACATTCAGGGCAACAGAACAATAGGTTAGCAAATGGCCCAAAGCAGGGTTTCTCCACTGAGACTTTCCTGGTCACACTGATATCTAAGTTTTCTGAGATGCTCGCTATTCTCTTCAGCTATCCAGTACATGGCCATGTGACAGATTATTTAGGTGGTACATATCTTGAACAAAATACCATGAGCCTATTCTTTAGTGGGGCCAGAATTCAGGAAGAAAACAGAAACTTAGGAGGATAGCAGGTGTTGCACATCAATAAGCCTGCCACACTCTTTTTATAAATTAGGCAGGATGAATGCTGGAAAGCTGCCTACTAGACAGGAAACATCCATTGATGCATTCTCTTTTTTAATGTCTACATCCACAGACACAGTGTGATACACAGACATAGAAACACTCACCTTGTCAAACGACATTCTAGAAACAGTCCAGTCCAAGCCAAACAAACCGCTTTTTCTACCTGTTCTCAGAACATGAGACAAAACCACAAACTCACACGCACACCCACAAAGGCACCTCATTCCCCCAAGTAGGTCTGTGACTATATGGAATGTCCTCTGACGGCGGGCCATACTATCTTTCTCTAAAATTGCCTGTCCTGTCTCAGATCTGGTCCTTTGGCCAACTCTCTGAGGTTGTCAGTAGCCAGTGGTGAGCGACTACCTGCTTTTTAAGCACAGGACCATCTTCAGAGCTTTCCGGGCATTTGCCCATCCTCAAATCAGTAGATACCAAGAATGACTGACCCTGTCCTTGGTAAATCCAAACAAGTGAGCCCACTGGGAGTGGGACTGGTAATGGCTCAGGGTGCCTGCTTCCTGGATCCCAAGTTCAGAGAGTTCCATCACCAAGAAAGTTAGGTAGGTCAATTCCTTCAGGAACTGAATGAGGTCACTGCATTGACAAACACTTTGTCCTAACAGTTGCTTCCAAGAGTCCCATGAGATAGAGGCTGCCCCTAGTTCCTGTGACACTTTCACAAGTTAGAATTGCATATCAACCATAGGCACCCGGGAATAGCTCTCCACACATGTCTCATTTGGTCCATCTTATCTACATTAAGAATAGAGAGGCAGATTCAGACACATCCCTTCATCCTGACCAGGGTTTTTGCCATGGAAGATGATTTTGCTCTCTTAGGTCCTTCATAGCTGCCTACATCTTATCCAGGGATAATTTTTGCATGAACCTTTGAGGTTCTCAGCAGGTGGAAGATCCCCTATATTCCTGTATTGTAAGACCAACTCTGTCCCTGCTCTTTTATAAAGTTATATTGAGGGAACAGTGTATGATTAGGGTTAATAACAGGTTTGATTTGGGTTAGGTATCATTCTGCGAGATGAATAATGGTATTGGGAACCTGCGATATTTACAACAATATACAGGTGAAATAAGTTTGAAAACAGAAATCTAGGTAAGATTTGAAGCCCATTAAGGCATTACACCCTTGAGTTGGTTACATAGATTTGAATTATATTCTGCACAGACATCTCAGATAAATCGAGATACAATGGCATAGAACCTTGTACTTTGGATGATTGAATGTCGAAGAGAACATCCAGTCAAAAAGGGATAGTCGGTAGGATTAGGAAGATAGTTGGTAGGTTTAGAAAGAAGAGTGAGTATAGAAGTGGGACCGAAAGTTCTTTAGAATTAGAGTTTTGGGTAGAGGGTGAATGTAAATGTCAGCATATGTGAAGAGTCAGTCAAAATAATGAACTGGAATAAAACGTAGATAAGAAGATATCAATAGAGACATATGTAAATCAGGCAAAGTATAAAGTGAGTGATAGGATTAGAAATTTTGAACAGGATTGAGGTTGAATATATAGTCTTAGGAAGAAACAAATATGTAGTCACCAATAGGATTGACATTTGAGAGCATTAGGCAACCTGGACATGGATGTTTTTAGTAATCCATGCTCACTCTCCATTTAGGCCTTGGTAAAATCATAAGTGTGACCCCTGCTTTTTGTGTCCAGAATATTACTGTGAAAAAAATGCATATGTAGATCAGGTGACATGAGTATTTCTACCACCAATTCTGGGAGCAACATTTTGAAGATGAATAAATTAGTATTGCGGTTACAAATAGATGTACCCTGTGTCTATGAAAATAGAGATAATGCATGGATAGACCATACTGTGAATTAATAATATAACTGGTTCCAACTTTAAATAATGGATTGATTTGATATCTGAAAATATACAGGAAATCTTATATTGATATACAATCATTCATTCCAACCAATTATTCATCTAATGGTAATATTAGGGTTATGGTTTATCATAAAGAGTGTGTGAGTTTTGTTTCAAAATGATTATGGAATTCGAAAATAATGTGTTTGAAAAGAAGTCTCATGAAAAGACCAGTCAAGAAACCTGGAGAAATACATGTGTTGTGAAGCAGGAAATGATTTGAAGTGAATCAAATGCCTACAAATTTGTGAACCTGTGTATGAAATATGTATTTTATGATGTTCATAAACTGAAGAAGTAGCAATTTACTAGTGTTGAATAAAATGAACTTCAAAATACACATCATGTCCCATAGGAATCTACTTGCATTGAATTAAACTGCGTCAGTTACTGTAGAAATATTAGGATTGTATGCACCATTCATTGAAGTTAGTTTTCAGTACTAGGAAACAAATATCTATTTCAGGTGGATGAATATTTCTCATAATGATCTTGTGAAAAGTTGATTATAAATCCACATACATGAACATGAATGAATTTAGGTAGTGTATATAAGACACACATATTTCATATTTTGAAAAATTTAGAGAGTGTGTGTATATAGATAGATAGATAGATAGATAAATAGATAGATATACACACACACAAAACACACAGAGAGGCAATTAAAAGTAGCAATATATATGCCAATTGAAATTCATCATGAAACATATATCAACCAGATTAAAAAATATTTATTTTACTGAACATGGATTTATGTATAATGTTGTTCTACTAGGAGGCTCACCCATCATTTGAATTTTCAGTTCCAACAGCGTTTAGGAGGAGTGATCTCTTCTCACAATTTGTATCTGCCATATCAGCACACCTCAAAAGAAAATATGTGTGATACCAGGTAGGATTCTATATGTGCATATAAAAATACATGTGCTTAATAGGCTACAGAGAAAGAGAGACAGGTATTCACATATTTGTTAACTTTAAAAACACATGGAGATCTATTTCAATTAAAAATTAACTAGATTTATTACATCTACCCTATATCATGCAAAAGGCAAGTCTAACTATACACCATACCTCCTCCGAACTGCTTGTATTTCTATTCTGTTTTGTTATTTTTCTCCATCATATTAGGATTAGTAGTCATTGTCTAGTAGGGTATGGTTTAGTGTCAGGTGTCTCGGCCGGCAGGACACATCAAAGTGTGCGTCAAACCTCGTTGGGGAGGAATGAAGGGACAAGAGAAATGAGAGATGACAGCAAGACAGTAGTTCTGATCATGCTGCAAACTTTTACAGTTTTCACAGGGTATTTATATGCTGCAGATAGGAAATCTCTCTTATGATCAGTTGCTGGATGTCTTCACAGGGTGAGATAACCTCAGGATATTTCAGAAAGACAGATGGCCGCAGGATGTCTCAGGGAGATAGATGGCTGTCGGATGTCTCCTAGGCAGGATGTCTCCCAGAGGGCTGTTTCTTTTAAGTGTCAGGCTATTCTTTGAGGAGAACTTCCTTCTAGCCCCTCACCTTCCCCCCTTTCTTATATAAAATATTTGACCATACCTTACCGGCCAATGTTTTAGGGGGTGATAGAGGCTTTGTTTCTCAAGGAGGCCTTAGAATATCTCCTGATCTGAGAGAGCATGTTTACTAGAAGATTTCTTGGTGGCCATGGCATGTTTTCGAGGAGACGGCTTTGAGGGGGATGCATGCCAACCGCCATACACCAGAGCGTGTCACTCAGAGGTCTTGTGTTTGGGTATCCTTGGATCCATCCTCCCACAGTCTTTCCTGCACCCTCCATTATTATGGCCTAAGGTCCTCACTTCATGGGTGCATCCTCCCCCAAATGAAGGGGCACTTTGAGGACGAACCCTTATGGCAATGGCAGAAGATTGTTAGTCAGAGCTATTTCTTATAGTTTTATTTAAGAAAGAGAGATCTGTGGGGATGTAAACTTAAGAAATAAGCCTGTGAGAAGGGTAGAACATCCTTTTAAATGTTAGCAGCAAGGTCTTCCATCTCCAGATGATGATAGTGCACCTGTATGGGCTTAGAGGCCAAAATATTAATCTGTTCTTTAATAAATTGTACCAGCCTGTTTATAATGCAGGGTCCTATAGACACTATTTAAAGTAAACCCAACAAAGGGCCTATTAGGGGAAGAAGGTAGGGTAGAAATCCACTAAGCCCAGTCCAGAGTGGATTTTCAAAGAGTTCCCTTCGTCTCTCTTTTACATCTTCTTGAACCTGCTTAATTTTAGTGCATACTATGCCTGATTAATTGGCATAAATGCAGCATCGTTCCCCTAAGGCCAAGCGAATACTTCCCTGGTTAGCTGTCAGCAAATCTAAGCCTCGTGTGTTTTGAAGGAACACTTCTGCTAGGGAGTCTATTTGGTCCTTCAAATCTTTAATGGTTCCTGATAGAGTTTGTACATCATTTATAAAGTTGTTGAGACAGGCGACGGTAAGAGTGGATAGCCGTGCCTAAACCAGTGTACCTGTGCCCACAGCAGCTGTTATTCCAAGGCTCGCAATGAGTGGTAAGGCATGTATTGCCCACCTGTGTCTTATGACTAAGATGTCTAGGCTAGGAATGGGTAGACGTTCGTCTCATGGGACAATAGTTATATCAGGGAGGAATAAGGTAAGAACACAGCCACTGATCCAATTCACTGGAAGCCTGGGGAAGGCCGAGTTTTCTCCACACATAAAAACTGTGCCATTGGGTAACAAAGAGATGGGTTGGGTGAGGAATAATTTTGTACTTTTGAGCAATTTCCAAAGAAAGTAACTCCAACATCAATATCATAGGTATTATTCTGCATCGTGCCTAAAAGACATAATGTAAATGTGCCTATAGGCTGTAATTATAAAAAAATCCGGGTTGGCATGTATTATCATTGTCTATGATAGAATTAATAGGAACTGCCATAGGCATGATTGTCCCTGTTGTCATGCAGAGCCAGCAATCACCAGCAATGGTGGGGTTGGAATTATTAAGCAAGGAGAAGGTAGTTTCCAAAATTTCTAATGTATTGGTATCTAAACCTCGGAGCTGGGATTTAGGCTACATTAAGGGATGATATGTGAGCTCAGGAATTTGGGGTTTCAAAAGTTTGATTATCTGAGGATGCTTGACAGCATCAGTGGGTCCTCCACGATAAGAGACCCCTGTAGGGGCCTTAATGGGCCAGCAGGAGGGTTTACCAACACTGCCTTGCCACCCAGGTGACTGTAGCTTGGTGTATTTGCCATCTCCTCCCCGGTCAAAGAGAAAGGGGGTATAATGAATAGTGGTCCCCCCTTCTGCATGAGGTTTAGTTAGGGAGGCTTCAAAAAATTTTTCTCCTTGCTTGTTAACACAAATTAAGAGCGACACATAACAAGAGCCATACATCGCCTGTGTATTCGTACAGGTTGCAGAACAATTTTGGAGAGCTTTACTTGTACTAGGGGGAATAATCTTTGGCTTGTTAACACATACACATTTAGGCTGATGAACTACTCTGAGTTTATGGTCAACCTCGGCCAGGAGGTAAACCACTTTAGTCACGCAGTCAGCAATCTGGGTCCAACTAGTGCGATCCTGAGTTCAAGATCCTCACTTGCACTCGCAGGGGGGCCCAAAGAGGTACTCCATGATGTTGGAAGGTGGAGGGCCAAGGCCTCCGTGTACAACCCTGTTCAGCAGAAGTGCCTTAAGCAGAATCCAAACACAGATTGTTGGCTGCATCTGAAAAAGAGAAAAATTTGTCCTCAGGGGGAGCACCTCTGTCCCTAGGTTGAGGTAAGTCATTAACCTGTTTAACCAGGTGTTCTGGTAACCATCTTGGGGCTGCTTGCTCTTGGTCCAAAACACAAGCTGAGCCTCGTTCCCAGATGAAAAGAGGATCTGGGCCTTTCCATTTATTTGTAAGGGGATTGCGCCACATAACAGGTGGGCGAACAGAATTGGACGAGGGATGCCAATGTCTGTCTGTGGCTGAATGGCCTTCACTGTCGAGAGTAAGAAAAATAAGGGCAAATAATTCATGGTTAAGGCGATGCCTGGGAGTGGTAAATATAAAGGCGGAAGCCTTAAAGAGGGTTAGCCAAGTCTTTAAGGTAAGGTGGGCACGTTCCACAATGCCTCGGCCCTGAGGTTTGTATGGAATTCCAGTAGTATGACAAATTTGCAAGGTAGCACAAAATTGTTTAAACTTGGCACTGGTATATGCAGAACAATTATCTGTTTTAATATGTATTGGTTTACCCATTACGGAAAAGGCTGAAACAAGATGAGAAAGGACATCTTTGGTACCCTCTCCAGAATGTGGTCATGCAAAAATAAAGCCACTGAAGGTATCTATAGAAACGTGTATATATTTGGTTTTTCCAAATTCAGGAAAATGAGTAACATCCATTTGCCAAAACTGATTGAGCAGTAATCCTCTGGGGTTAACTCCCAACTGTTGAATGGGGAGGGAGACAGCACAACCAGGGCATGTTTTTACTATCTCTCGTGCCTGTTGCCTGGTAATTTTACAAAGTAATCGAAGGCTCTGGGAATTTAGATGGTGAAAATTGTGTAACTCCGTGGCCTTTTGAATGGAGCCAACAAAAATTGGAAAGATGGAACGAGTTGCTGCATCAGCTTGGGGATTACCTTGTGTTAGAGGGCCGGGAAGATCAGAGTGTGCCCTGATTTGTCCTAAGAAAAATGGGTGTTGTCTGGCCTGAATTAGTTGCTGAAGCTGGTGAAACAGAAAGGCCACATTGGAAGAAGCCTTAATAGTGAGTGAAATCTCCAGCAGGAGCACAGAATGAGCAATGAAGGCACTTTCTGCATAAATATTAACAGAATTATCAAAAAATGTTATAAAAACTTGTGTTATGGCAAACAATCCAAAAACTGTGCTGACTGATAGACACTATCAAAGGTGGTAGGCTGGTTATTGATAACAAAGACCGCATGGCCATTATTGGAACCATCTGTGAAGACAGTAAGGGCTTGAGGAATGGGAGCCTTTTGAGTAATTTTGGGAAAAATAAATGGATGTAACTGGACAAAATGTAAAAGGGGGTCATTGGGGAGGTGGTTATAAATTGTTCCCAAAAGCCTGATAGGGCAATACCTGATTCATCCACTGTCTGTAGTAAACATTGGGTTTGGTCCTTAGTATATGTAATTAAAATATTATCAGGGTCTTTGCCAAAATGTTGTCGAGAAAGCAAATGACCTTTAATAATAGTAGAAGCTACCTGAGCAAGATAAACAGTAATATCCTTGGAGGATGTGGTGGGTAAATGGACCCAAAGCAAGGGGCGGCCTTTAATTTTAAAATGTGTATTTTGCTGCCGAAATACTCCTGTGGGTGTATGAGGAGTGTGTAAAATAACCAGAACCAGAGGAAGGTTGTAAGAAATTTGTGTAACAAACTGTTGGGCAATGGCTTCTGTGACTTGGTTTAATGCCTGTCATGCCTCGGGAGTAAGCTTTTGAGAGGAGGAGGGGTGGGAATCACCTCTCAAAATATCATTAAGGGGCAAAAGTACACAAGTGGGCAATTTTAAATATGTTCTTATCCATTGAATATCCCCAGGTAATTTTTGAAAATTATTAAGGGTGTGAAGATGGTCCACACGTAGTTGTATTTTAAGAATTTGGATCTGATTATCTTGAAGTTTAAGGCCCAAATAGGTATCAAAGTCCTGTGTTTGAAACTTATCAGGAGCTATCTGTAGTCCTAAGGTAGTGAGGGTTTTGTAAAGGTCCAAGTAACAATTATTAAGGTCATGGGTGTTAGGTGCAGCAATTAACAAATCATCCTTTTAATGTAAAATATAAATTTGTGGCCATCGCTCTCTCACAGGGTCTACTGCTTGAGCAACGTAATTTTGGCAAAGACTAGGGCTGTTGGCCATACCGTGGGGAAGAACCTTTCATTGAAATCTCTGCATAGGGCCCTGAAAATTAATGCGAGGGAGACTAAAGGCAAAATAGGGTCTATCCTCAGGATCTAAAGGAATGGTAATACAGCAATCTTTTAAGTCAATAACCATTTTACAATTGTTTTTGGGAATTGCCACTGGTGTGAGAATACCTGACTGTAGTGCTCCCATCGGGAGCATAACTTTATTAATGGCACACAAATCTTGTAAAAGGCGCCACTTGCCTGATTTTTTATTGATAACAAAAATTGGAGTATTCGATGGTGAGGTTGAGGGCTCTACATGGCCGGCTGCCAGCTGTTCCTGCACTAACATGGAGGCAGCCTCCAATTTTTTCTTAGGTAAGGGGCCACTGATCCACCCACACAGGAGTTTGAGTCTTCCAAATAATTTTATCTGCATGAGGTACAGGAGGGTCAGGGACCAACACTAAAAATCCGAATACCCAAGGCCATATGTATTTGTGTTTTGTATGGGTTGTAGAGGCTCAACCAGTTTTCGTCTCAGTCTCCCCAGGCCTGTACCAGGGACAAAATTCATACTAAGCATTTGATGAGTCACCATGGAATTGGGACTGGGAAGAATAACTTCCATTTGACTCAAAATATCTCGGCCCCATTGGTTAATAGGTTAGGTCAGGAACATCGAAAAAAGTGACAGTTGACTTATTACCCTCTTTATCAGTCCAGCTAATAGACCTAGAGCTGACTGTAGGATTTTTTGATTGTCCTATCTCTTTAAGGTCACTCAAGGTTGGGGTGAGGGGCCAACCAGATGGCCAGTATTTTTTAGACATAATTGTGGCATCAGCTCCAATATCTAGAATTCCTTGGAATTCCTTTCCTTCAATAAGTAAGGTAAGGGGGTGTATTGTGAGAAATTGGCTGAACCCAATACACATCAGAGGAGCCCAAGGATGCAGTCCCCCGCGGTAGGTTTGGGTGGTGGAAGTGCCTCCCGAATCCAAGGAAAGGAGTATTAATTGTGCAAGTCTTGTTCCTGCGGGGATGGCCACAACTCCATTAATAGCTGTGGCCAGTATTTTTATTTCTCCAGTGAAATCATTATCAATAATGCCAGGGAAGACCTGAACACCTTATAAGGTAGTAGAGGCTCTTCCAAGAATAAGGGCAGACGTATGAGATGGAGGGGGACCCCTAATTCTAGTGGGTATTAACTGGGTCCCTTGCAATGTGTCTAATATTTTCTCAGTGGTGGCACAGAGGTCCAATCCTGCGCCGCCTGGTGTGGCTCGTTGGAACGAGGCAATTGTGGAGAAGGATTTTGAAGTAGGTTGGTAGTTTGGGAGGGAACAAACCTTATTGCCCCTGGGTTTGTCTTGGGAAAGTCGGGGCCAGGGGTTGGCCCTGCAGTGATTTTCCAAGAAGCAGGAAGAAATAGGCTGTCCGAGGGCATTTGTTTTAGATCTCCACTCACTGGCCCAGTGATGACCTTTGCCACATCTAGGGCAAAGAGTAGCTGGGGGCGGTTTAGCCCCAGTTTGAGGAGACACTATTCCTAGGCTTTGTTTGCCTGTCAGACACTAGTGTGTAAAATGGCCAGGTTGTTTTCAAGTAAAGCAAGTAGGTGAGCCAGGATTGTGAAAGGCCTGGGTAAAGGTGGCACCAAAGGCGAGACCCATGGCATGGGCTGCACCCACCCCTGCACAGAGTCTAATAAAGTCAGAAAGTTTCCTTTTATCCTTATGTGGTCGAAGAACACCCTGACATGCTGGCTTGGCGTTTTCAAAGGCAAGATGTTTTACAAAGGTGCTTTCGCTTTCGCTTGGTCCAAGCAAGCATTCTGCGGCTAGGTTAAGCCAGGAAACAAAGTCGCTATAAGGCTCGTGAGGCCCTTGTCGTATTTTTGCCAAGGAAGTGGTAGCTGAGGCCTTTTGAGGGACGCGTCTCCAAGCATGTAAGCCAGCCGTCTGAATCTGCGCCAAAAGTCCAGCAGGGAAACATGCCTGTTTATTTTTAGTGTCAAAAGGCGCATTGACCACTAACTTAACAGAAGTCCAGGATTTACAGGAGGCCTTTGTTAAATTTTTTTGAGCAGTTTCCCAACAGTGCTCTTTGAAATTGCGTTCCATAACAGAAAGTCTCCAGCACTGAGGTATCTCGGGTTTGAAATTTCCAATCATTGGTAGTAAGCCATTGTGCACTGTGGATTTCTAATAAAGCCACTCTGTAGGGCACAGTGAGGCCAGAGTGAGCACAAGCCTTTTTAAGTTTTTCAAGAAAATGCAGGCTTAATTTTTTGTACACACTCTGGGTTCCTTCCTGCCTGGGGGTTAACTCCTCATCCTCTGAGTCCTGATCTCCTTGATCCATTTCCCCCGCTTTCTCCTCTTGATCATCATGTAAGTCTTTGACCTCAGACTGGGCAGGCATATCTATCTGACTGCGGGTTACTGGGAATGTGAGAACAGGCTGATGGAGCAGGTTAGCCTTTTTATTACACCGCCGATGGGCAGCTTGCCTTGACTCCATGTCTAAGGCTAATGAGCAGAGCTCAGAGTCAAGGGATGTTAATTCTTTTAAAAGTTGGATCTGTTCCCGTCTATGCTGGAGAGACTGTCGCAAGGGAGCCAGGTTAGGCGAGGGAGGTGGAGAAAAAATACCTGGGGGGCGATGTTGGCCCCTGAAGGGCCGGAGCACAAAAGGCATGAGGGATATAGGAGGGAGGTGGATGGGTAAGTTCTATAGGCTCTGGAAGGGACCTGAGAGGTGGTCGGTCTTCTGAATGGTAGTGAGCTTCTTTCTTCTCCAAGGTAGCCTCCTCCCCAGGGGTCAATGTGTCTCTGGGATTTAAAACTGGATAAAGGTAGTTGGTAACCATTGGAGCCTTATTCATTAGGGTGGTATTTTGAGGTGGACCAGGAAGGTTCCCAGGGTCCTGGGGAGACTGAGAAGGGTCTATATCTGTACTAACTGATGGGCATGCAGATGGGGGACGAGAGGTCATTTGCATAGTCTCTTCCCCAATCCTGACAAATTTTAAGGTACCATTGTCAAAGGGTGAACTTTTAAGAATTTCATTAATTATGTTCCAGTAAGAAAAGGTGGGAACAGGCACCTTTTCTGTGCCAAAGTATTCATAATAATCTTTTAAACAGTCTCCTACTCTAAGTCATGGTTTACCATCAATGGTTCCTTCAAGGGAAAACCATGGACACAATTCCCCTATGTATGAACAGAAAAATTTTAAGTCCTTTTTCTTAACACGTGCCCCCCATGTCTTGAAGGACTCCTTCAGGGCTGACAAAAACAAATCATGTGACGAAACTGCTTGTCCCATGGTGGGTCACTCACTGTGCATCATCCCCACACTCCTACTGGATATGTCTCTCGGTGGTGTCTGCTGAGGCAATCGCGAGCTCCGCTTGACCAAGTCTTCCAGGAGGACGGGGTTCCCCCTCAGTCAAAGGCTTGAGACCCAGTCGGTGGGCGCCAGATGTTCTGGCCGGCAGGACACATCAACGTGGGCAGCGAACATAGATGGGGAGGAATGAAGGGACAAAAGACACTAGAGATAACAGCATGACTGTAGTTCTGATCAAGCTGCAAACTTTTATTGTTCACACAGGGGATTTATATGCTGGAGATGGGAAAGCTCTCTTATCAGTAGTTCCTGGATGTCTTCACAAGGTGAGATAACCTCAGGATGTTTCAGGAAGACAGATGGCCGCAGGAAGTCTTCGAGATACAGATGGCTACAGGATGTCTCCCAGGCAGGATGTCTGCCAGGGAGCTGTTTCTTGTAAGTGTCAGGATATTCTATGAAGGAGAATTCCTTCTACCTATGAAAGACAGGGATTCAGTATTTCAAAAGGAAAATTGGAAAATGAATCCAATGTGTATGCAAATATGTGCTACACAAAAGTCTTCCCACTCTCATTCAGAACAATGCCTTGACATTACCTTCACCCCATGTAAGACATTATTAGAGGAGAAGAGTTACAAAATCTGTGAATACATATCTGGAATAGAAAATGCTCAATAGTTCACAAACTTGGAGGTGGGAGAGGAGTTTCCAAAAGTAAGATACAGGGTAAAAACTCCACAAACATGGAGCTCTGCTGGCCTAAAGACTTCTTGAGTAACTGCCTCTGAGGTTGGGCACTTGAAATATATGTTGTTGTCAGAAGCTTTAGCTATCTCTGTAGTGAGACCATCAATGCTGGGTCTGCATCTATGTGACCTGAAGGACATGGTTTCTTATTTTCCAATGAACATGGGGCAGCAGTGCTTAATTCTCTATTTGTAGGTAAACTGTTGCCACTGAGCGCTAAGTGTCTCCCAGTGTAGACTGTGAAGCCAATTGGTCATCCTCCACTTTTTGTGGTGTTTCTTGCAGCTGCACTGGGAGTTTAGTATATGCTTCATGAAATACAAGGAGTTCAACTGGGACACAGTGCTGGAGGGAGTTCTGTCACGTGTTGTGCGTAAGGGTCTGGAGGAGAATGCAACAACCAGGCTTCTATTCCACATAGCTTGCCCTCTTGACCATAGGAGTCTGATTTTGAGCATTGCCCTGAAACCTCTAGATATAACAAGATGCCTTTACATACAAGGGTCTGGGGGCTGTACCATGTCAGTCACAAACCATTTGGAAGCCAATTCCCGATCCACATGATCCCACCAAAGCTGTTTTAACACACACCTGCACACCACTGCTCTAGGCCCACTACTCAGCAGGCTCCAAATTACTGGCATCTCTGTTCTACACCATTTTCATAAAAACCAGTCAATCAAGGCACTGTCTGGTACACTCATGATCATCAATAGGACATCCAAAGGTTCTCCAGTGCCACCTGTTTATGGGAATTTCAAAAATTTCATGGTACTCATCTAGCTATTTTTCAAGGATGAAGTTGGAGGCACTCTGGGTTTCAATTCATTCAGGAACCATTAAATGGAGAGGAAGCTCATTGCAATGAAAGCTCTGGAGTACTCTAACAGGCAAGGTTTCCCAAAGACAGGCCAAAAGGTCACATGAAGCCAGGCCCAATGAGGTCTACAATATGAACTCCATGTGTGTTTTGACTTGCAACTATGGCTGCCAAGTCTTTTACAATAAAACCATGAGATATCCTTCCTGAGATTCCCATTGCTGTGTGCAAAGCCACCCAGGGCTTAGATCTCAGTTTCCAAGGGCGACTCTCTTGTGTGCCCTTCTAAAATCCCAACACAATTCATGGCAATACTTCTTTGAGTTAAGTTCCACAACTCAGTCTCTAAAAGGAATCACACCAGTGTTCAAGCACAGGTGGACCCAGTCATCTCTTCCAACGGCCACACAAAGGACCACAATTAAAACCAAAACACTCCCACATGGCCCTCATCTTCTTCCATATAGACACTAATCATACCTTCTGGCTGTAGGTTTCCATGAGCGGTGGAGCCAAAGACAGTGTCCAAAATAAGCTCCCTTGCCCCCGTTTTCCTGAAGTCAGTGTGGCCAGGGCACCCTTCCTGTGAACCAGGAGTGATCAAAGAGGCCTGCCGTTAATACTGCTCTGATTCTCCATTTTGAAGCCTACTGACTCTGGGGTAAAGATTCTTTATGTTAATTGGAGTATTGAGAAAACCAAAGCACCTATGGGCTAGCCTCTGCAGGGATTTGAAGAACACCTTTGTCCCAAAGCATCCATAATCTCAATGATGAAGGTCAGGAACCATACAGAGGTAGGAGAGAGACTTCATCCACAATGACTGCTCTTTTGGCTCTTTTGGTTTTGGATGCACGCATGGGATTTTTCTATAGATTCATCAGGTGGTGAGAATCTAAGCCACAGCCTCACACAGGGGCAAGAGGCTGATTAAGACACATCTCTTTCCAAAGCAATTAAGCAAAGAGGCACAGGTGATGCCTATTCATTTCCACTTGAAAACTGTTTTCTTCAGGCTTTACAAAGTGGTGGCCTGAGGAGAAGACCTTCCTGACATTCACGGTGTGGTGAGCCGCTTCTGCAGATTATGGTCACCATTGCAGGATGGCGCTGGCTCCACTGTGGTCTGTGACAAACGACTCCTTGTTTGGGAGAGTTGGTGCATGGTTTTTCAGCACCCTATGAAAAAGTTCCACGTGGCAGCTTCGCATTGGGGCTTGGGATGCTTTATTAAGGCTGGGAGGGGCATCCGACAAGGAATTAGAAGAAATATCAAGGGCCTGAATAAACTGCTGAAAGAAGATTCCTGAGTTGCGTCTTCCTTGCGGGCAAGGGGTCGCGACAAGTGGTGCCGAGACCCGGGAACCAGAACTTTCAGTAGTCAGGGTTGGTGCACCAGTTAGTCCCAGGTAAGTGGGACCCGCGATCAAAGCAGGGGTTAGTCCCAGGTAAGCGGGACCCGCGATCAAAGCGGGGTAGCTCCTCTGTAAAGCCAGAGAGAGCGGTACATTTTATTGCAGCTGCACTGTGTACTTTCGCTTTTACTTTCACTTTTGTTTTTTGTGCGTCTTTTGTTGTGTCATGGGTGCTGCATCTTCAAGTCCGCTTCTCCTGGCCCTAGATGGCCTGTTACGTTCCAAGGGCCTAGAAGTGAAACGTAGTACTTTACAGAGATTTTTACAGAAGACAGATATTGCTGCACCGTGGTTTGCGTTTTTGGGCAGCCTTACTATACCTAGCTGGGATAAATTAGGCACAGATCTTGACTTTGTTTCTGAGCAGGGCATATTAGAGGGTGGGGTGATACCCCTTTGGAAGATGATCCATAGTTGCCTCGCAGATGGCAGATGTCAGGAAGCACTTACTAAAGGGCAGGAAGTTTTAGAGCAATTACATGAGGAAAGATCAGAGACGGCACAAAGTGAGGTAATTCAGGAGGATGGGAGTGTGCGGAGCGAGACACAGGGGAGGAGGCGATTTTCTCCAGCACGAAGTGAGGTATTTCAGGAGGATGGGAGTGTGCGGAGCGAGAAACAGGGGAGGAAATGATTGTATCCAGATCTCAGTACGCTGCGCACACTCCCATGCAAAAGTGGGTTAGAGGAGGAGGAGGATGAGGAGGAAGAGCTCGGGAGACTATCTCGTCAGCTAGGGAGTCTAACTATAGGAGAAGGGAACAAAAATAAACAGGAACTCAAGGAAAATGATCCTCCGGATCCGCCGCCGTACAGTGGGGGTGTTTCGAGGAGAGCTTTCGATGCCCAAACATGGAGGGCTGTTAACGCTGAGATGGGTCTTGCTTATCCAGTTTTCCAGGATGACAATAGGGGAAGATTCCATGAGCCCTTAGATTTCAAAATTGTGAAGACCCTGGAGGAGTTTGTGCGCACTTATGGGGTGGATGCCGCCTTCACACTAACTCAGGTGGAGAGTCTGTCTAGATACTGTATGACTCCCTCTGATTGGGCTAGCCTTGTTCGGGCTTGTGTCTCTCTAGGTAAATATTTAGACTGGAGAGCCTTTGTGCTAGAGGGCGCGGTAGAGCAGGCCGCCCAAAACCATGCGGCGGGACACCCCCATTGGGACAAGGATATGCTTTTGGGACAAGGCAGATTTGCTAATCAACAGACAGGATTCCCTCCTGAGGCATATGATCAAATTAACAACAGTTGCATTCGGGCATGGAAGTCACTTCCAAATAGAGGAGATTTGTCTGGTAACTTGACTAAGATTCTGCAGGGCCCTACAGAACCCTTTTCAGATTTTGTAGCAAGGATGGTGGATGCCGCTGGAAAGATTTTTGGGGACCCTGATAGAGCCATGCCCCTTATCAAGCAATTGGTCTTTGAGCAATGCACCAAGGAGTGTAAAGCAGCAATCGCTCCTTATAAAAACAAGGGCATAGAAGCTTGGATAAAAGTGTGTAGAGAGCTTGGAGGACCTTTAACTAATGCAGGTCTTGCAGCTGCTGTCCTTCGGATTGCAAAAGGGGGCGGTCCTGGTGCTGGAACATGCTTCCATTGTGGTCAGTTCGGCCATTTCAAACGTGACTGTCGCAAAAAAGACAATTTTACTGGACCTCCTCGCGGTGGCCCTTCTAATGGCCCTCGTCACCCGGGGCTGTATCCAAAATGCAAAAAGGGGAAGAATTGGGCAAAAGAGTGTAGATCAGTGAGGGACATCCATGGACAGCCTATTTCAGCTGGGCCAAAAAACGGCCGAAGGGGCCCCCGACCCCAGGGCCCACAAATATATGGGGCAATGGAGAATGTCACACCCGAACCCGAGACATGGCCTTCTCTGCGCCATCCCATGAGACGCGGAGAGCCACTACAGGTGGCGCGGGATTGGACCTCTGTTCCACCTCCAGACTTGTACTAACACCTATGATGGGAGTCCAATTGGTGGAAACTGAGTTCAAAGGGCCTTTACCACCTGGCACTGTAGGTTTGCTAATTGGACGTGCATCCTCTATCCTACAAGGTCTTCATGTTTTCCCCGCAGTTATAAACCCTGATACTGTAGGGGCAGTAAAGGTTATCGTGGAAGCTCCAAGGGGCATTGTGTCTATCTCCCCAGGGGATCGGATTGCTCAATTGCTAATTTTGCCTAGTTTGCATAATCACTTCCCTGCTGACTCAAGGTCACGGACAGGAAATGAGATTGGTACCACCGGAGGAAATTGTGCCTATTTGTCACTGGATATGAGCAGTCGCTGCACCTTGGAATTAAGCATAGAAGGTAAATCTTTTGTGGGATTGCTGGACACAGGAGCAGATCGTACTATCTTAGCCCTTAAGGACTGGTCTAGGGGATGGCCAGTGCAGGCTTCTGATCAATCACTAAGAGGACTTGGATATGCCCAAGCCCCTCAAATCAGCTGTAGACATCTATCTTGGAAGGACTCGGAAGGACACGATGGTACCTTTCAGCCTTATGTACTTGATTTACTTATTTCTTTATGGGGCCATGATCTGATGAAAGACATGGGGTTCACTCTTAGTAATGACTATTCCCCAGTGTCTCAACATATCATGCAAAATATGGGGTATAGGCCAGGTCTAGGACTAGGAAGGCACCTACAGGGGCGTAAGCATCCTGTGCAAGGTCATCAAAAGCTTAACAGGTTTGCTCTGGGTTTTTCCTAGGGGCCACTGGGGCTCCAATACCCATAACATGGCTCACCGAGGAGCCTGTTTGGGTGCCTCAGTGGCCTCTTCCCGCAGCTAAACTGGCAGCAGCCCATGATCTAGTCAAAGAACAACTTGATTTGTGTCACATCCAACCTTCTAATTCTCCATGGAATTATCCCATATTTGTCATTAAGAAAAAATCAGGGAAGTGGCGCCTACTGCATGATCTACGAGCAGTTAATGCTCAGATGCAACTTATGGGGCCCATTCAAAGAGGGCTGCCTCTGCTCTCCTCTGTTTCTCAAGGCTGGCATATAATTGTTATTGACATTAAAGACTGTTTGTTTTCCATTCCTTTGCCTCCTAAAGATTCACAACGTTTTGCTTTCACCCTTCCCTCGTGTAATCACGAAGAACCAGATCAAAGGTTTGAGTGGGTGGTGTTGCCGCAGGGGATGGCTAATAGTCCCACGATGTGCCAGATGTATGTGGGGAAGGCACTCACACCTCTCAGACATAAGTATTCCTCCACCAAGATCATTCATTATATGGATGATGTGTTATTTGCCGCAAAATTAGAACAGACAGTTAATGAGGCTTATAAAGAACTCGTGATGCTGTTGGCTCAACATGGACTGCACATCGCACCTGAAAAGGTTCAAACGGGGGATTCTATCAGGTATTTGGGAGCGACAATTGGGTATGACAAATTAAAACCGCAAAAAATTACCTCAGGACTCAAGATCTCCAAACTCTAAATGATTTTCAAAAATTGCTGGGAGATATTAATTGGATAAGAGGATATTTACATATTCCTAATATTGTGCTCCAGCCTTTGTATGCTACTCTTAAGGGTGATCCAGATCTTGGTTCCCCTCGTAGCCTCACTACAGAGGCTAGAGTGGCTTTTATAAAAGTAGAACAAGCTTTACAGCATGCCACTCTATGCAGGCTCCAGAGTGATAAACCTTTCCAGTTATGTGTGCTTGCCACTATGCGGCAGCCTACTGGAGTACTGTGGCAAGATGCGCCCTTACTATGGATCCACCCACATATATCCCCAGGAAAATCCTTAGAATATTATCCTGATGCTGTTGCAGCGTTGGCACTTAAAGGGATTCAACAAAGCATTCAATTTTTCGGCCAATCACCTTCTTCTCTTATCATACCCTACACTAAAGCTCAACTTAATGTTTTATGTGCTACTCTAGCCAACTGTGCTATTCTGTGTTGCTCGTTTCAAGGGGGTATTGATTATCACTACCCTTCTCATCCATTACTCCATTTTGTTAAAGAACATCCCATCATTTTCCCTAAGGTAACTTCATCCAGTCCATTTCCGGGGGCTGTTAACATTTTTACTGATGGTTCCAAGTCTGGAATGGGAGCCTATGTAATTAATGACTCTCCCCCTATCCAGCATCAATTTGCTCCTGGAAATCCACAATGGGTAGAAGTACAAATTGTTATTGAAGTTTTTAAACAGTGTTCTTTTCCTTTTAATCTTACTTCGGACTCCAGCTATGTGGTACAAGCACTAAAAGTCCTGGAGGCCGTGGGAGCTATTAGTGATGCCCACAATGTGTCTGCTTACTTTACTCAGCTTCAACAGCTTATCTCTAACCGCACTGCTTCTTTTTATCCAATGCACATCCGGGCTCACACCCCTCTTCCTGGTCCGTTATCCCAGGGTAATGCCTGTGCGGACTTAGCCACTAGAGGTCAATTGATATGCTTGGCTTCCTCCTTAGAGGGGGCTAAGTTGTTTCACCAAAACTTCCATGTTAATGCATTAACGCTGCGCAGGCGTTTTTTCATTTCAAGAGCGGATGCTCGGCAGATAGTATTGCAATGTCCCCATTGTGTCACATTTCTTCACTCCCCTAATTATGGAGTAAACCCACGGGGATTGAAGCCATTGGTTGTTTGGCAAATGGATGTGACACATATACCTGACTTTGGTAACCTTAAGTATGTGCATGTTTCCGTTGATACGTGCTCTGGAATTATCCATGCTTCTGCTTTATCCGGAGAAAAGGCACGTAATGTCATTACTCACTGTTTAGAGGCATGGGCAGCATGGGGTGCACCTGCATCCCTTAAGACTGATAATGGACCTGCTTATACTGGCAGACATTTTACAGCTTTTTGTTCTATGGGAGTGCAACTTACTCATGGTTTGCCTTACAATCCTCAAGGACAAGGCATTGTTGAGCGTGCTCATCGCACCTTAAAGGAAACTTTACAAAAACAAAAGGGGGGAATAGGAGCTGAACACACTCCTAAAGAACGCCTGTCCTTAGCTCTCTTTACCATTAATTTTTTGAATTTGGATATTCATGGTCGCTCTGCGGCTGATGTGTCCCCTCAGCCCTCTGTGATTGGCTATGTTAAGTGGAGGGATGTTCTTACGGGCCAATGGAACGGCCCTGACCCCGTGCTGACATGGGCATGAGGATCTGTATGTGTTTTTCCCCAGGATCGTACGGAACCGTTGTGGGTCCCTGAACGCTTGACAAGAAGAGTCTCGACATCAACTGACCAGCAACAAGAGATACCACAACAATCCTGTGATGTGGATCTTTATTCTGCTAAGTGCTCTGGCTCTGGTGCTGGTGCCGATGGCACAGGCGACACCAATTCGGTGGTGGGCAGTGGCACGGGCATGGCCAATGCCGATGCCGGTTCATGGTAATTCTAGTGTCCTCCCCACTCTTTTTTCTACCTCATGTGAGGTGTCTGCTCCCTGTGCCTCTCCTAGAGGGGACATGGAGAGCATTTTTAATCAATCTCAAGTTAATCTCACAGGAGTTTTTTGTTTCAGCCTTAGAAACGCTAATTGCATTAGCCTTAAGACCAAAAATTTGACTAACTGGGAGGACCCATTGCGGTCCAATCAGGTCTCAGGGAGCATTATCAGTGCTGTATTGAGCAAGGTAGTTTCGGGGAAGCAATCAGGCTCAGGTACCCCCGCAAACAGCAGCTCTGCTCTTAACATAACTACCTTGGCTATTATCTCCGAGGTACTAATCCCAGTGCCTCCTTCTTCTAGTAGTATTTATGATGCCACTCATTTCAAGGCCTCTCCTTACTGTTCCCCTAATCTTGGTTTCCCCCCAACATTTACGCCTTGTCAGGATCATTCTTGGGAGAAGCATTAAGTTGCTAAAGGTTTCTCCCTTTCCCCCTCTCTTAAGAGGTATGTTTATAACTTTAACAATAGTGCCAGCTCCTCTACAGGAGTAGGTTGGTCCTGGTTTCAATGGCAGATTTCCAATGAAAAGGGGGCTTCAGCCGATATTTCTGCACTGGCTCAGTTGGTAGGAGCCAAAAGTTGGCTGGCTAATGTTTCTGGTACTGTTAGGGAAAGTGAACGAGGTAATAGATTTACATCTGTTTCAGTCGACTCTCTGTTGTATAATGCCACATTGCCTCCTGCAATGGTCTGTGTCCAATCCCCCTTCTTATTCCTTTTGGCTAAGGCCACCTCTTCGGGGATGCTGGATTGTTCTCATACTACCTGTATCTTATCTGAGTGTTGGAATGGTTCCTGGACTGTAGCAGTGGTTATGAAAATTCCAACTTTTGTCCCAATCCCGGTCACTGCGGATCCTGATAAATTCCATATTGTTGAGCTACTTAGAGTCCGCAGAGATTTTGGAATCACAGCAGCTATAGTGACAGCCGTGGTGGTATCTGCTGCTGCAGCGGTTACAGCCGGAGTGGCTATGGCCAATCAAGTACAAACTGCTGCCACCATTAATCAAGTTGTCCAACAAACTTCCAGTATACTTGAATCCCAAAATACAATTAATCAACATATTTTGTCAGGGATTTTAGCTGCCAATCAAAGAATAGATTTACTCCAAGCTCAGGTAGAAGAATTGGCTGACTTGGTGCTTTTGGGTTGTGTTGACCAACGTGCACATTTATGCATAACCTCTGTCAGATTTAATGATTCCAGGAATGCTTCCCGCATCATTGGCGAATATTTGGCCAGAAATTGGTCCATGGAAGCGGAAGACATGATCCAGTCTCAACTAACCCAGATAGCTGTCTTGAATAACACCAGTGTTGATCCCGTGACTTTGGGTCAATTCACCGATTGGATATCTTCTGCTTTTTCCTTTTCTAAAGAGTGGGTGGGGGTAGGCATTTTTGGTGCAATGTGTTGCTTCGGTATGTTTCTCTGTTTGTGGTTTCTGTGTCGCCTCAAGGCCCGCAATGCTCACGATAAGGCTATGATCATCCAAGCTCTTGCAGCTTTAGAAAATGGCAATTCACCTCAAGTTTGGCTTGCGCATCTTAAACAGTAAATCTTTGACATGGTCGTTGCACCCCAAGTTATTATAACATTGCACTGGGATCGGCAAGTCTTTCCTCGTTATTCTCTTAGTGTTGGAAAGCCCTTGCACTCTGCCGGTCTTGGTGCCATTGCACGCAGGTGGGTTTTCACACTAATTCTTCTCTATTGCCTTAAAGTCCGTGCCTTTCTTTCAGGGTGTTGTCAACTCGTTTGTCGTTGTGTACAGCCACAGTTCAGCCTCAGCTGTCCCCATTCGTCCACCTTCGTCACGATACAGGATGCGAGGCAAGGCACTGCACTTGAGTGATCCTTGAAGTGGACCTCAAGGAGAGCATGTCCTATTGCATGTGGGTTTGATGTCCACGCCCCGCCCCACGAAAAAAGGCGTCTGCTGATATGGCTTCGGATCTGGGGAAGGGCCCTCCTTAGGTCTGAGCCATACTATGCAGCCACTTCTGCACAGTGGGATAGGACCTCTACTCTCGCCTGCATTGTTTTCAGAAAACAGAAGGGGGGAACTGTGGTGAGCCGCTTCTGCAGATTATGGTCGCCATTGCAGGATGGTGCTGGCTCCACTGTGGTCTGTGACAAACAACTCCTTGTTTGGGAGAGTTGTTGCATGGTTTTTCAGCACCCTATGAGAAAGTTCCACGTGGCAGCTTCGCATTGGGGCTTGGGATGCTTTATTAAGGCTGGGAGGGGCATCCGACAAGGAATTAGAAGAAATATCAAGGGCCTGAATAAACTGCTGAAAGAAGATTCCTGAGTTGCGTCTTCCTTGCGGGCAAGGGGTCGCGACATCACGGCAACAGAAGAATAGGTAAACAAAAGGCCCAAAGCAGGGTTTCTCCACTGAGACTTTCCTGGTCACACTGATAATTGAGTTTTCTGAGATGTTCCCATTCCCTTCAGCTATCCAGTACATGGCCATGTCACAGAGTTTGGAGGTGGTACATATCTTGGACACAAAACCATGATCTTATTCTTGAGATTAGCTAGATTTCAGGAAGAATACCAGAACTTAGGATGGTAGTATGTGTTGCCCATCCACAAGGCAAGCCGCAGACCATTCATAAATTGGGCAGGTTGAATGTTGGGAAGCTTTCTAATAGACAGGACACATCTATCGATGCATTCTCTTTTCTAATGTCTACAACCACGGACTCAGTGGGATACACAGACATTGAAGCACTCGCCTTGTGAAATGACTTACTAGAAACAATTCACAGCAAACCAAACAATCAAACTTTCCTACCTATTCTCAGAACATGAGACAAAACCACAGACCCACACGCACACCCACAACCACACAGACCCCCAAGTAGGTCTGTGACTATCCAGAGTGTCCTCTGACTGGTGAGCCATAATATATTGCCCCATAAGGGGCTGTCCTGTCTCAGATCTAGTCTCCATGGCCAACTCTGTGATGCTGTCAGGAGCCAGCAGTGAGCCACTACCTGATTTCTCAGGAAAGGCCCCTCTTCAGACCTTCCTGGGATTTGGCCATCCTCACATCAGTAGGTACCAAGAAAGACTGACTCTGTCCTTGGTAAATCCAAACAAGTTTGACCACTGGGACTTGGACTGGGACTGGCTCTGGGTGCCTGGCTTTTTGGATCCTAAGTTCAGAGAGTTCCATAACAAAGGAAGTGAGGTGAGGTCACTTCCCTCAGGAACTGAATGAGGTCAGTACATTGGCAACCACTTTGTCCTAACAGTTGCTTCCAGATTCTGATGAGATGGAGGCTGCACCTACTTCTGTGACATTTTAACAATTTAGAATGGTATATCAACCATAGGCACCCGGGAACAGCTCTCCACACAGGCCTTGTTTTGTCCATATTCTCTACATTAAGAGGGGAGAGGATAATTCAGATACATCCTTTCGTCCTGACCGGGTTGTTTGCCATGGAAGATGACTTTTGCTCTCTAAGGTCCTTCATTGCTGCCTACATCTTCTCAAAAGATTATTTCTGCATGGACTTTTGAAGTTCTCAGCTGGTGGAGGATCCCCTACCTTCCTGTATTGAAAGACCAACTCTGTCCCTGCTCTTCTGTAAAGTGAGATTGAGGGAACAGTGTATGGTTAGGGTTAATAGCGTGTTCGATTTGGGTTAGGAATCATTCTGCTATATGAATAATGGTATTGGGAACCTGTGATATTTAAAAGAATATAGACGTGAAATACATGCATGAGATCAGAGACCTAGGAAAGATTTGAAGCCCAGAAATGCATTGTACCCTTGATTGGTATACTTAGCTTGAATTATGTTCTCCACCAAGGTCTCAGATAAATCGATATACAATGGCATAGGACCGTGTACCTCGGGTGATTGAATGTAGAAGAGAACATCCAGTCAAAAAGGGATAGTCCGTACGATTAGGAAGATACTCAGTATGTTTAGGAAGAATAGTGAGTCTAGGAGTTGGACCAAAAGTTCTTTTGCAATAGGGTTTCGGTTTGAGAATGTAAATGTCAGCACATGTGAAGGGACAGTCACAATGATGAACTGAGGAAAATATGTAGGAAAGCAGATATCAATAGGGACCTTAGGAAATCAGGCAAAGTATAAGGTGAGTGATAGGATTGGATATTGTCAACAGGCGTGAGGTTGAATATATAATCTTAGGAAGAAACAAATATGTAGTCACCAATAGGATTGACATTTGAGAGCATTAGGCAACATGGACATGGATGTTTTTAGTAATCCATGCTCACTTTCCATTTAGGCTCTGGCACAATCATAAGTGTGACCTTTGCCTTTTGTGTCCAGAGTACTTCTGTGGTAAATGTATATGTAGATAAGGTGACATGAGTATTTCTTACACCATTACAGGGAGCAATATTCTGAAAACTTATACATTATTACTTGGGCTACAAATAGGTGTACCCTGTGTTGATGATTATAGAGATGATGCATGAATAGACCATATTGTGAATAAAGTATATTACTGGTTCCAACTTTATATAATGGATTGAATTTACATCTGAAAATATATAGGAAATCTTATATTGATATATACACATTCATTCCAATCAGTTATATATCTAATGGTAATATTAGGGTTACGGTTTATCATGAAGAGTGTGTGAGTTTTGCTTCAAAAATAATTATGGAATCGAAAAAATGTTTTTAGAAAGAAGTCTAGTGAAAGGACCAATAAAGAAACAAGGAGGAATACATGTGTTCTGAAGTAGGAAGTAATTGAATGTGAACCAAATGCCTATAAATTTGTGAACATGTGGATGAAAATATATATCCTATGATGTCCAAAACTGAAGAAATTGTAATGTACCAGTGTTGAATAAAAATGAACTTCAAAATACACATCATGTCCCATAGGAATCTACTTGCATTGATGTTAAACTGGGTCAGTTACTGTTGAAATATTAGGATTTGTAAGCACCATTCAATGAAGTTAGTTTTCAGTACTAGGAAACCAATATGTATTTCAGCTGGTTTAGTATTTCTGAGAATAATCTTGTGAAATGTTGTTTATAAATACACATGCAGGAACATGAATGAATTTATGGAGTGTATAATAAGACACATATATTTCATATTTTGGAAAATCTGGAGAATACACACACACACACACACACACACACATTAATATGTAGCAATACATATGCCAATTGAAATTCATCATGAAATATAATTCATCCACATATCCAAAAATATTCATTTTAATGAACATGGATTTATGTATAATGTTTTTCACTAGGAAGCTCACTTATAGGTTGAATTTTCAGTTCCATCAGTATTTAGGGGGAGTCATCTCTTCTCATAATTTTTATATTACAAAGTCAGTGAGCTCACAATAATGTACATGTGATACCATGTAGGATACTATACATGCATAAAAAAATACATGTGCTGAATAGGCTACAGAGTAAGGAAGACAGGAATTTACATATGTGGTAACTTTAAAAACTAATGGAGAAATATTACAATGAAAAGTTGACTAGATTTATAGGACATACACTTGATAAAGCAGAAGGCAAATCCAAGTATACACCATGCTTCCTATGAAAGGCCTGTATTTATATTCAGTTAGGTTTCTTTTCTCCAGGATATTAGGATTAGTACTCAGAGTCTAGTAGGGTATGGGTTAGTGTCAGGGATTCAGTATTTCAAATGGAAAATATGAAAATGAATCTAATATGCATGCAAACATGTGCTACACATAAATCTTCCCACTCTCATCCAGAACAATGCCTAGACATAACCATCGCTCCAAGTAAGACACAATTAGAGGAAAGGAGTTAGAAAATCTGTGAATACATATGTGGAAGGGAAAATGCTCAGGAGTTCACAACACTGGAGTTGGAAGAACAGTTTCCAAAAGTAAGGGAGAGGGTAAACACTCCACAAACATCAAGCTCTGCTGGTCTAAAGACTTCGTGAAAAACTTCCTCTAAGGTTGGGCACATGAAATATATGTAATTGTCAGACGATTTAGCTTCGTTTGTAGTGACACCATCAAATCTGGGTCTGCATCTATGTGACGTGGACGACATGGTTCCTTATTTTCTAATGAACATGACGCAGCAGTTCAGAATTCTCTCTTTGTAGGTAAACTGTGGCCACTGGGAGCTAAGTGTCTCCCCGTGTGGTCTGTGAAGCCATTTGGTCATCCTCCACTTTTTGTGGTGTTTCTTACTGCTACACTGTGAGTTTGGTATTGGCTTCACGAAATACAAGGAGTTCAACTGGGACACAATGCTGGAGGGAGTTCTGTCACGTATGGTTGGTCAGGGTCTCCAAGAGAATGTATGAACCAGGCTTCTATCCCACATAGCTTTCCTCCTTGACTATAGCACCCTGATTCTGAACATTGCCTTGAAACCTCTAAATAAAACAAGATGCCTTTACATATAAGGGTCTGCTGCCTGCACCTTGTCAGTCACAAGGCTTTTTGAAGCCAATGTCAGATCCAGGTGGTCCTACCAAATATATTTATTTACACACCTACCGTCCACTGCTCTACATCCACTACTCAGCAGGCTCCAACTTACTGGTATCTCTGTTCTTCACCATTTTCACAAAACCCAGTCAATCAAGGCACTATTTGGTACACTCATGTCATCAACATGATATCCAAAGGTTCTCCAGTGCCATCTGGTAATGGGAATTTCAAAAATTTCATGGTACTTGTTTAGCCATTTTTCAAGGATGAAATTGAAGGCACTGTGGATTTCAATTCAGGAACCATTAAATGGTGAGGAAGCTAATTTCAATGAAAGCTTTGGAGAATTCTCACAGGCAAGGCTTCCCAAAAAGTGGCCAAAAGGTCACATGAATCCAGGCACAATGATGTGTACTATGTGAGGTCCATGTGTTTTCTGACTCTCAACTATGGCTGCCAAGTCATTAAAAAAAAACATGTGATAACCTGGCTGAGATTCTCAGTGCTCTATGCAAAGCCATCCTGGACGGAGATCTCAGTTTCCAAGGGCGACTCTCATGCATGGCCTCTTTAATTCCAACACAATTCATGGATATACTTTTCTGAGGTCAGTTCCAGAACTCAGTCTCTAATGGGAATCACAGCAGAGTTCAAGCCAAGGTGGACCCAGTCACCTCTTCCAACTGCCACACAAATGACCACAATTGAAATCAAAACACTCCCACATGGCCCTCATGTTCTTCTATATTGACACTCATGATAAACTCTGGCTGGAGTTTTCCAAAAGGGGAGCATCCCTAGTCAGTGTCCAAAATAACCTCTCTTGCCCCTCATTTGCCTAAAGTCAGGGTGGCCTGGACACCCTTCCTGTGAACCAGGAATGATCAAATAGGCCTGCCATTAATACTTCTCAATTATCCAAATTGAGGTCTTCTGACTGTGGGGTTTAGACTCTTTATGTGAATTAGTGTCATGAGAAATCACTAGCACCTATGGGCTAGCCTCTGCAGGGCTTTGAAGAACTCATTTGATCCAAAGATCCCTCTTCTCACTTGATGGAATTCAGGAACCTTACAGAGGAAGGCGAGAGACTTCATCCACAATGACTGCTCTTTTGGCCATTTTGGTATTGGACACATGGGATCTTTCTTTAGATCCATCAGGTGCTGAGAATCTAAGCCACAGCCTCACACAGGGTCAAGAGGCTGATTCAGACACATCCGTTTCCAAAGCAATTAAGCAAAGAGCCACAGATGATGCCCATTTATTTCCATTTGAAAACTGTTTTCTTCAGGCTTCACAAAGAGGTGGCCTGAGGCAAAAAACTTTCTGACATTCAGAGCAACAGAACAATAGGTAATTAGAAGTCCCAAAGCAGGGTTTTTTTCACTGAGACTTGTCAAAAGCCAGTGGTGAGCCACTACCTGCTTTCTCATAAAAGGGCCCTCTTCAGAGCTTTCCTGGCATATGGACATCCTCACATCTGTAGGTACCAAGATAGACTGACTCTGTCTTTGGTAATTCAAAACTAGTGACACCACTGGGAGTAGGACTGGGACTGGCTCTGTATGCCTGGCTCCCTGGATGCCAAGTTCCATCACCAAAGAAGTGAGGTTAGGTCACTTCCTTCAGGAACTGAATGAGGTCACGGCCTTGGCAACCACTTTGTTCTAACATTTGCTTCCAAGGGTCCCATGAGATGGAGGCTTCCCCTACTTTCTGTGACACTTTCACATGTTAAAATGGTATATCAACCATAGGCACCTGGGAACAGCTCTCCACACAGGCCTGATTTGGTCCATCTTCTCTACATTAAGAAGAGAGAGAGGCCGATTAAGACACAACCCTTCACCTGACCAGGTTGTTTGCCATGTAAGATGACTTATGCTCTCTCAGGTCCTTCATAGCTGCCTACGTATTCTCCAGGGATCCTTTCAGCATGGACCTTTGAAGTTCTCATCAGGTAGAAGATCCCCTACATTCCAGTATTAAAAGACCAACTCTGTCCCTGCTCTTCTGTAAAGTAAGATTGAGGGAACACTGTATGTTTAGGGTTAATAACAGGTTCAGTTTGGGTTAGGAATCATTTTGTGGATGAATACTGGTATTGGCATCCTGCGATACCAATAAGAATATAGAGGTGAACTGTATGTATGAAAACAGAAATCCAAGAAAGATTGGAAGGCCAGAAAAGCATTGGGCTCTTGATTGTGATACTTAGAATTGAATTACGTTCTGCACAGATGTCTCAGATAAATCGATATACAATGGCATAGGACCTTGTACCTTGGATGATTGAATGTAGAAGAGAACATCAAGTCAAACAGGGATAGTCGGTAGGATTAGGAAGATAGTAGGTAGGTTTAGGAAGAAGGGTGAGTGTAAGATTTGGAATAAAATTTCTTTAGCAATAGGATTTCGGTTAGAAAATGAATTAAAATGTAAGCACATGTGAAGAGTCTGTCACAATGATGAACTGGGGAAAATATGTAGGTAAGCCGATATCAATAGAGACATTATGAAATCAGCAAAGTAATAAGTGAGAGATAGGCTTAGACATTTCAAAGGGTTGAGTTTGAATATGCAATCTTAGGAAGAAACAAATATGTAGTCACCAATAGGATTGACATTTGAGAGCATTAGGCAACTTGGACATGGATGATTTTAGTAATCCATGTTAATTTTCCATTTAGGCTTTGGTACAATCATAAATGTAAATTTGAATTCTGTGTCCAGAATATTTCTGTGAATAAATGTATATGTAGATAAGGTGACATGAGTATTTCTTCCACCATTTCTGGGAGCAATATTGACTGACTACTTCTGACTGATAGGTACAGATTCTTTATGTGATTTGGAGTCATGAGTAACCCAAGCACTTCTTCAGGTCTTGAAGAACTCATATGACCCAAAGGATCCCTATTCTCACTTGATGGATGTCAGGAATTGTTGGGAGCCATCAGCCAAGTAGGTATGACAATTTCCTTGCCAGCGTACCCCCATGTTTCTTTAGTGGAAGGACTCATGGAAATAGGATATTTTCCAGGACATTGCATGTAAGGTGACCTTGCTCAAGGACCAGCGCAGGATCCGTGTTTAGGGTGTTCCCCCTTTAGAATAGGGCAGTTTAGCATAATAGGAGATTAGGGTGTTCCCCCCTTAGAATAGGGCGTATCCTGCTGCTGATTTCCTCTTGAGTTCTTAGGGTCAGACAGTATATTTTGGGAGACAGAAGCCCATGTGGAGTGGATTTGGGCAGAGTAGTGGATTTGGGAAGAGGTGGATTTGGTCAGAGAACGTGGATTCCCCCAGAATGTGTTTGTAGACGGCCGGTGTGAGTTCGGGAATAAAGAATTGCTGTTTGAATCTACAAGTTGTGTGGTGGCTTGTGATTTGTGCCCAGCCAGAGACTGCGGCAAGGAATCTAACAGAGGAAGGGAAGATACTTCATCCACAATGACTGAACTTTTTGCCATTTTGGTTTTGGATGCACACATGGGATCTTTCCTTAGATCCATCAGGTGCTGATAATCTAAGTCACAGCCTCACACAGGGCCAAGAGGCTGATTCAGACACATCCCTTTCCAAGGAAATTAAGCAAAGAGCCACAGGTGATGCCCATTCATTTCCATTTGAAATCTGTTTTCTTTAGGCTTCACAAAGGGGTGGCCTGAGGATAAGACCTTCCTGACATTCAGGGCAACAGAAAAATAGGGAAGCAAAAGGCCCAAAGCAGGGTTTCTGCACTGAGACTTTCCTGGTCACACTGTCCCTGCTCTTCCGTAATGTTAGATTGAGGGAAAAGTGTATGGTTAGGGTTAATAACACGTTCGATTTGCGTTAGGAATCATTCTGCAGGACGAATATTGGTACTGGGAATCTGCAATATTTACAAGAATATATAGGTGAAATATAAGTATGAAAACAGAAATCTAGGTAAGATTTGAAGCCCAGATGGGCATTGGGCCCTTGAGTGGGTTACTTAGCTTTGAATTATGTTCTGCACAGATGTCTCAGATAAATCGATATACAATGGCATAGGAACTTGTACCTTGGATTATTGAGTGTCGAAAAGTACATCAAGTCATAAAGGGAAAGTCCGTAGGTTTAGGATGATAGTCTCTAGGTTTAGAAACAACAGTGAGTATAGGATTAGGACCAAAAGTTCTTTAGCAATTTCTTTTCAATAAGAGAGTGAATGTAAATGTCAGCACATGTGAAGAGTTCAATCACAATGATGAACTGGGGAAAATATGTAGGAAAGCAGATATCAATAGACACATTAAGAAATCAGCAAAGTATAAAGTGAGGGATAGGATTAGACATTTTCAACAGGCTTGAGGTTGAATAAATAATCTTAGGAAGAAACAAATACATAGGATTTATCAATAGGATTTACATTTGAGAGCATTAAACAACGGGGACATAGATATTTTTAGTAATCCTTGCTCATTTTCCTTTTAAGCTTTGCTACAATCATAAGAGTGAGTTTTGCTTTCTGTGTCCAGAATATTACTTTGTTAAAATTTATATGTAGATCAGGTGACATGAGCATTTCTTCCACCATTACTGGGAGCAATATTTTGAAGACGTAATTGGGGAACAAAGTAGAGTACCCTGTGTCAATGTATATAGAAATAATGTATGAATAGACCATACTGTGAATAAATTATATAACTGGTTCCAACTTTAAATAGTGGATTGATTTGATATCTTAAAATATACAAGAAATCTTAAATTGATATACATACATTCATGATAACCAGTTATACACTAACGGTAATATTAGGGTTATGGTTTATCATGAAAAGTGTGTGAGTTTTGCTTCAATTATGATTATGGAAATCGAAAATAATGTGTTTGGAAAGAACTCTCATGAAAAGACCAGTCAAGAACCTTGGAAGAATATATGTGTTCTGAAGCAACAGGTGATTGAAATTGAAACAAATGTCTATAAATTTGTGAACTTGTGGTTGAAATATATATCCTATTTTGTGCATAAACTGAAGAAATAGTAATGTACCTCTGTTTAATAAATATGAACCTAAAAATACACATCATGTACCATGGGACACTGCTTTCATTGTTGTTGAACTAGGTTTTACTGTAGAAATATTAGGATTTGTATGCACCATTCACAGAAGTTAGTTTTCAGTACTAGGAAACAGATATGTATTTCAGGTGGATGAATATTTCTGAGAATAATCTTGTGAAAAGTTGATCATAAATTCACATACATGAATATGAATGATTTTAAGGAGTGTATAATAAGATTCATATATTTCATATTTTGAAAAATATAGAGAGTGTGTATATATATATAAATATACACACACACACACACACACACACACACACACACACAGACAGACATTAAAAACAAGCAATATATTTGCCAATCGAAATTCATCATGAAATATATATCATCCACAGGTGCAAAAATATTTATTTCACCGAAAATGGATTTATGAATAATGTTGTTCTACTAGAAAGCTCACCCATAGGTTGAGTTTTCAATTCCAACAGTATTTAGGAGGAGTGATCTCTTCTCATAACTTGTATCTGCCTCGTCTGCAACCTCACAAAAATGTAGGTATGATAACAGGTAGGATTCTATATGTGCATATAAAAATACATGTGCCGAACAGTCTACAGAGAAAGGAGACCCCAATTTGTTGAGAGCCACAGCTGAAGGGGCCCCAGCAAACTTCCTGCTCCCAGAAACATCCACCTGCCAGGTGATTTTTGGCTCACAGCGGCCCCAGCAACATCTAGCTGATTGGCTCCTCTGTGGTGATGCTCATTGGAGATGCTCATTGAGCTTTTTCCCCGCCCTTTCCGACTGCCAGCTGATGATTGGCTCACAGCAGCCCCAGCAACATCTAGCTGATTGGCTCCTCTGCGGTGATGCTCATTGGGCTGTTTCCCTGCCCTTTCAGACCACAGAGCTGCTCATTGTGGGACTTTTTTGGCTCCACCCACGTGACCCAGCCAAACAGCATCAAGAGGAGGAGGATTGTGGGAGGTGGAGAGGCTTGTGGGTGTGACAGAGACTTTACAAGGAAGCCAGTGGTGGCAGTTGGGCTCTGAGGGTTTTTTTTCCTGAGGAGCTGTTTTGTTTGTCATTTGTGGTTCTAAAAATAAAGTTTGTTTCTTTTGAAAAGTGGCTTTTGAATCATGCCCAGGAAGACTGCAGCGTTTGGTGGCTCGCATGGGGAGTGACTGAGGGTAAGTGATAAGGTAAACTGCTCTCCCCTGAGGGCAGGGTGAGAGGATGGGTAGCCATTTTAGGATTCCTCTTTTGTTTTGCTTCACTTTTGTTTTAACTTGCCTGTCCATAGAGATGAGTGAGATGGAAGAGAAACCTCTCACATCTGAGGAAAAATTATTTACGTCTGAGGAACAGATACTGAGAAAGGACTGATTCACATGTCAGGAGGATAGAAAGGCCATAATGACTTTTTGTTGTTCTCTTTTTATTTCATTCTGTCTCGGTTTTGTTTGGCATCATCTTGTTGGGTTGTATTATAGTAGAAATACGGGATCAGAAATTAGTAAAAAACAAACTGAAAGACTGTTAAGTAAATTGTTAGAGGAAGGAGGCATCTCATTAAAGTCAAGAACAGTCAGGGCATACGTTGATACAATACAAAAATGTAGCCCATGGCTTTTTAAGGAGGAGTTGTTAAATATACCATAATGGAACCATCATGGTGAAGATTAAAAAGAGGAGAAAAGAACATCCCAGGGACTCTGCCAGTTGAAACATTGCCATTGAGGACGTTCATATCTGTTTTGCTTAGTCCAAAGACTTTAGTTCAGACAAAGATAGAGGAACAAAGCTTAGGACAGAAAATGCCATCAGGGGAAAAGTTACAAAAGGAGACTGCTACTAACAACTTTCTATGATCAGAGGGTGTAAGTGTCCAACCAACAGTGCCACCTCTACAGGAGACTGTTACTAACACCATTCTATCACCAGAGTATGTAAATGTCCAAATAACAAGGCCACCTCCATATGCTGGGAGGCACCCAAACCCCGCAGTTGATAGTTCGGATCCTGAGACAGGATCTCAAGTATTAACATGCCCTTTATTTGAGGTAGGAGGGCAGCGAATTCACCATGCTTTAAATTTCAAAATAGTGAAGCAGCTAAAAGAGGTTGTAACAACCTATGGTCCTCAAGCACCCCTCATTGTAAGCTTGGAGGAATCCATTAACAACTTGAATATGACGCCAGTAGATTGGGCTAATATGTGTAAAGCTGTGCTAAATGGAGGTCAATACCTGTTATGGAAGGTTGCCAATGAGGAATTTTGCAAGGAGATGGCTAGGCGAAATGCAGAAGCTGGTTATCCTCAGAGAAATCTAGATATGTTGTTAGGAAAGGGACCCTATGAGGATCAGCAGCAACAAATTGCATATAATCCTGGTGTATACACACAAATTGCTGCAGAGGCAGTTAGGCCATGGAAGACTTTACAAGGACATGGAGGTTTACAAGGTCAATTATCTAAGGTAATACAAGGAGCTAATGAATCTTACGCTGAATTTGTAGATAGGCTTATTCAAATCGCTACCAGAGTTTTTTGGGAATACAGAACTAGCAATGCCATTAATAAAACAACTGGCTTATGACCAAGCAAATCGTTGGTGTAGAGATATCATTAGACCATGGAAACATGAAGATTTAAACACATATATTAAATTATGTAGAGACATTAATGAATAAGAGCAAGTCGTGGCAGCTGCAGTAAAACAGGCTTTAGATGCCAGAGACATCAATGAACAAGGGCAATTTGTGGCAGCTGCAGTAGAACAGGCTTTATATGCAAGGCCAGGAACATGCTACAATTGTCAACAAACAGGATATTTTAAGAGGAATTGCTCCATAGGAGGAGGGTTTAACAAAACTAGATACCAAAGGAGCAGAATAATGGGTATTTGCCCACGATGCCATAGAGGGAGACACTGGGCTAATGAATGCCGTTCTCAAACCCCCATAGAGAATACCTCATTATCAAAAAACGAACAAGGACCAGCTGTTTACCCACGATATCATGGAGAAAGGCATTGGGCTCGATTGCCAAAAAATGGACAGGGGTCCCAATGCTCTGGGGCCAAAAACCTCAAATATACGGAGCACTGGAGGAACACAGCAACCACATCAGGGTAGTGCCCAGGACACATTGTCCATCATACGCCTCATCAGACAAATCAGAGAGAGTGCAGGGTTGGACATCTGTGCCTCCGCCAGATCAGTAATAACTGCAAAGATGGGGGTTCATATCATTCACACAGGGGTGAAAGGACCTCTTTCCAAAAAAACAGTAGGCTTATTATTGGGACGCAGCTCTTCTAATCTAAAAGGACTTATGATAAGTCCTTGGGTAATTGATCGCTTCATTATGAAGGTGAAATAAAATTTATAGCAAGTTCTCCAAAGGACATATCAGTAATTGCACCAGGAGATAGAATAACACAGTTACTAATAATACCCAGGTTACATGATAAATTTTCCAGTCATGCTGTAGAAAGAGGTTCCAAGGGATTAGGCTCCACAGGTTTAGATTGGGCTATGCTTTCTTTAAATTTAGATTCTCGCCCCATGCTAAAACCAAATATTCAAGGACATGAATTTAATGTGCTACTGGATACAGGTGCAGTCCTTAGCATCATCTCTCATCAAGAATGGCCAAAACATTGGCAATTACAACAAGCCACTCAAACGCTTTGAGACCTAGGAGTGGCGACTAATCCCCATAGAAGTGCAATGGTATTAGATTGGAATGATTCTGAGGGATGTGAAGGAACTATACAGCCATATGTATTGGATCATCTTCCTGTAAATTGATGGGGACTAGATATCCTAGATCAATTAGGTTTGACATTAACAAATAACATCAATCAAAATGCACCCACTATTATGGCTAGAGAAGGTTTTTTGAAAGGAAAAAGATTAGAAAAACTAGAACAAGGTATAGCAGCACCAATTCAAATAGACCAAGCAACAGACAGACTTGGGTTGGATTTTCAGAAAGGGCCACTGAGACAATAAAAATTACTTGGAAATCAGAAAGACCAGTATGGGTTCTTCAGTGGACCCTGACTAAAGAAAAGATACAATCACCCCAGGACCTGGTCAAACAACAATTAGCGGAAGAACATATACAACCTTCTGTATCTCCCCATTATACTCCCATTTTTGTCATCAAAAAGAAATCTGGTAAATGGAGATTATTGCAAGACTTAAGAGTCATTAATAATGAGATGGTTATTTTTGGACCTGCTCAGTCGGGGATCCCTCAATTGTCTGCTTTGCCAAAAACTTGGTATGTTTTAGTTATACATATTAAAGATTTTTTTTTCAATTCCAATTCTTCCTGATGATAGTCCACGTTTTGCATTTACTATCCCTGCACTGAATCATGAAGGTCCTGATCAGAGGTATGAGTGGAAAGTACTCACTCAAGGGATGCCTAACAGCCCAACTATGTGTGAAATTTATGTTAACAAAGTAATCCAGCCACTTAGAAATCAAAATTCTGAAATACAAATATTTCACTATATGGATGATGTATTATTAGCACACAAAGGTAAAAACGCATTGCTAGAATGTTATGCAACACTTACAAACTTATTAAAAATTATAATCTAGAGATAACAATTGATAAAGTACAATTAAATTTTCCAATTAATTATTTAGGAGTTCTATTATCCTCAACCATGGTCAGTCCACCAAAAATTCAAATACGAGTAGATCAACTGCAATCAATTAATGACTTTCAAAAGTTATTAGGAGACATAAATTGGATAAGGCCTTATCTAGGTATACAAAGAGGAGAGTTGGGACCTTTATTTGATATCCTAAAAGGTCCATCTGATCCAAATTCACCCAGAATGTAAACGCCTGAAGCAAGAAAGGCATTAAAAATCATTGAAACATATATGGGAAATATGCATCTGGATAGATTTGATAAAATATTGCCTTTATTATTTATTGTACTACCAACAAAAAATATTCCTACAGGAGTATGTTGGCAAGAAGCTCCATTATAATGGATTCATTTTTCTTATTCTTCTAACACTATAATTAATAGGTATCCCAAGGCTAACGGACAATTAATACTCATAGGAATAAAAGCAGCAAAGTGAGTGTTTGGAATTTCTCCCAACAAAAGTATTACTCCATACACTATGAATCAAATTGATTAATTAGCTAATGAGTTAAATACTTGGGCAATAATCATGTGTAAATCTAATATTTCTTTTGATACCCACTTACCATCTAATCTTATATTGTCTTTTTGGTCATCTCATCCTGTAATTTTTCCAAAAATGACAAGAAAACACCTATCATGAATGCTCCAAATATATTCATTGATGGGTCAAATAATGGTACAGCAGCAATTGTTACACCTGATCAAACTGTTACATTTTTAATACCCCAACAATCAGCTCAAAAGGTAGAGCTTAATGCAGTATTATAAGCTTCTGTGATGTTTAAAGATTCTGTGTTTAATTTATTTTCCAATAGTCAGTATATAGTTAATGCTATAGTATCCCTTGAAGATGCTGGTAGGATTTCCCCTTCCTCTACTGTTTTCTCTTTCCTTTCCACTATACAAAGTCTAATCTGGGACAGAAAAGATCCATTCTTAATAGGACATATCAGGGCACATCCAGGATTGCCTGGAGCCCTTAGTTTGGGCAATGATTTAGCAGATAAAACTACACATGACATACATACATATTTTCTCTACACTAGAAGAAGCTATAAATTTTCATAAAAAGTTGCATATCAATGCTAACACTTTACAAAAGCATTTCAAAATAACTAAGTAACAAGCTAGACAAATAATAAAACAATGTCAAAATTGTGTGACCATTTTACCACAAGTTAATCTTGGAGTCAATCCTAGAAGATTGATACCTAACCATATTTGGCAGATGGACGTCACACACTTGCCAGAATTTGGAAAATTAAAATATTTGCATCTTACAGTTGATACTTCTTCTGGATTTTTGTTGGGCTCCCTTCATGCTGGAAAAAAACTAAAGATGTTGTAGCTCATTGCTTACAAAATTTTGCCACTTGGTCATTCCAAAAGAGTTAAAATAGATAATGCCCCTGGTTATACTTCTAACTCTTTTAAACAATTTTGCTCATCATTTGGCATTACTCATATAACAGGAATCCCATGCAATCCACAGGGACAAGGCAGAGTTGAAAGAGCACATCAAACTATTAAAATGTACTTATTAAAGTAAGAAGACGGAATTGGGAAGAGATATAAATTCCCCAAAGATGAACTTAAAACAACCCTTTTTAACTCTAAACTTTTTAAATTTGGATTTTCAGGACTTAGTGCTGCAGAAAAGCATATGTGTCCAAAAAATGTGTATAAGCCCAAGGTACTTTGGAAGGATATTCTAACAGGACAATGGAAAGGTCCTGACCCATTAATTTTCTAGAATTGGGTGTCTGTTTGTGGGTTTCCACAGGAAGAACAGCAGCCGATTTGGATTCCAGAGAGATTAACTAAAGCAATTTCTATAGACCAAAATAAGATGATTTGGCTCAAATCCATAACAGCTGATGTGCAAAACTCCAGTTTGGCTATCCTTACATCGGCGACAGAACAGGGATGCTTTTTTCAATATCTATTTTATTATTGCCCTTTACCACATCATGAATTTCTCTTTTGTTTTTTGAGCTCATACAGACCTAGGTTAATGTTTTGCTGATCAGTTCTATTTTTTGTCTATAGAGTTTTTAAACATTGCAATGATGATTTCACCTGTAAAAAGTTATAAGGCCTTTACTATTATATTATGTGTTGTATGTATTTATTATGTGTGTACACTTGTGTTTTGTGTTATATGTTTGAATGTGTGTATGTCCATATATCATATATGATGAGTGCTCATGAAAAAATGGTCCATTTTTTTTTAATTCACGTGAATTAAATAGTTTAATTTAAATGGGGTAAACAACTGTTCAGGATTGTTTTAATATGTGAAAAAATAGGAGGTTAACAGACCTGTTTTTTTACTTTTACCTTTTTTTTCATTATATTTAATAATTCTCTTCAAGATAATGTAAATTGTTATGAAAATTGTTTTCTTTTAGTGCCTTCTGGAATGTTACATAATTTTTTTCTTTAGCCATTATTGCCAGAATTCCTATCTTTATCCCAGTGCCGGTGAAGACAAAGATAAAACCAATATACAGGTTCTGCAATACCCATCACTGAACTGCTTGCAGAACTTGCTTGGAATACGTATCACTTGTATGCATTGTGAACTCACTTGTATGCATTGTGAACTATCTGCTGGTGCAGCGAATTGTGGTAGTGTTTGGATACTTATGCTGATTCTGTCATCAGTGGTACAATTTTTCCAAAAGGAGCCCTCAATTGGCTTGGTGTATCTTCCCTATTCTCGTTTGATAGAGGTCAGGAAACTTACAGAGGAAGGCGAAAGAATTCATCCACAATGACTGCTCTTTTGGCCATTTTTGTTTTGGATGCACACATGGGATCTTTCTTTAGATCTATCAGATTCTGAGATTCAAAGCCACAACCTCACACAGGGCCAAGAGGCTGATTCAGACACATCCCTTTCCAAAGCAATTAAGCAAAGAGCCACAGGTGATGCCCATTCCTTCCATTTGAATACTGTTTTCTTCAGGCTTCACAAAGGGGTGGCCTGAGGCAAAGACCTTCCTAACATTCAGGGCAAGGGAACCATAGGTAAGCAAATTGCCCAAAGCAGGGTTTCTCCACTGAGACTTTTCTGTTTACAATGGTATCTGAGGTTTCTGAAGTCTTCCCTTTCCCTTCAGCTATGCAGTACATGGCCATCTCACAGAGTTTGGAGGTGGTACATATCTTGAACACAAAACAATGAGGCTATTCTGGAGAGAGGCCAGAATTCAGGAATAAAACAGGAACTTAGGAAGATAGTAGGTGTTGCCTGTCCATAAGACAAGCAACAGTCCATTCATAAAAAGGGCAGAATGAATGCCTGGAAGCTTCCTACTAGACAGGACACCTCCATTGATGCATTCTCTTTTCTAAAGACTACAACAACGGACACAGTGCATATACAGACATAGAAAAACTCGCCTTGTCAAATGACTTACTAGAAACAGTCGACTCCAAACCAAACAAACCACCTTTCCTACCTATTCTCAGAACATGAGACAAAACCATGAACTCACACCCACACCCACAAAGGAACCTCCTTCCCACAAGTAGGTCTGTGACTATCTGTAGTGTCCTCTGACTGGTGGACCATACTATGTTCTTCCAAAGTGGCCTGTCTTGTATCAGAACTGGCCTTCTTTGCCAACTCTGTTAAGTTGTCAGAAGCCAGCAGCTTTCTCAGGGAAGGCCCCTCTTCAGAGTTCTCCTGGCATTTGGCCATCCTCACATAAGGAGGTAACAAGAAATACTGACTCTGTCCTTGGTAAATTCAAACAAGTGTGCCCACTGGGACTGGGAATGGGACTGGCTCTGGGTGCCTGGCTTCCTGGATCCCAGGTTCAGAGAGTTCCATCACCAAGGAAGTGAGGTAGGTCACTTCCTTCAGGAATTGAATGAGGTCAATACCTTGGCAACCACTTTGTCCTAACAGTTGTTTACAAGGGTCCCATGAGATGGAGGCTGCCCCTACTTCCTCTGACACATTCATTAGTTAGAATGGTATATCAACCATAGGCACCAGGGAACAGCTCTCCACACAGGCCTGTTTTGGTCCATCTTTTCTACATTAAGAACAGAGTGGCTGATTCAGACAGAATACTTCATACTGACCGGGTTTTTTGCCATGGAAGATGATTTTGCTATTTCAGGTCCTTCAGAGCTGCCTAAGTTTTCTCCAGGGAATATTTCTGCATGAACCTTTGAGGTTCTCAGCAGGTGGAAGATCCCCTACATTCCTGTATTGTAAGACCAACTCTCTCTCTGCTCTATTGTAAAGTTAGATTGAGGGAACAGTGTATGCTTAGGGTTAATAACAGGTTCGATTTGGGTTAGGAATCATTCTGAGGGATGCATAATGGTATTGGGAACATGCGATATTTACAAGAATATAGAGGTAAAATATAAGCATGAAAACAGAAATCTAGTTATGATTTGAAGCCCAGAAGTGCATCGGGCCCTTGATTGGGATACTTAGCTTTGAATTATATTCTGCACAGATGTCTCAGATAAATCGATATACAATAGTAAGTGATAGGATCAGACATTTTCAACAGGCTTGAGGTTGAATATATAATCTTAGGAAGAAACAAATATTTAGTCACCAATAGGATTGACATTTGATAGCAGTAGGCAACCTGGACATTGATGTTTTTAGTAATCCATACTCACTTTCCATTTAGACTTCGGTACAAACATTAGTGTGACATTTGCATTTTGTGAAAGAAGTCACATGAAAAGACCAGTGAAGAAACCTCGTGGAAAACATGTATTTTGAATTAGGAAGTGATGGAATGTAAAACAAAATGCCTATTAATTTCTTAACTTGTTGATGAAATATATACCCTATCATGTATATTAACTGAAGAAATAGAAATCTACCAGTATTGAATAAAAATGAATGACAAAATACACATCATGTCCCATAGAAATCTACTTGCATTGATATTAAACTGGGTCAGTTACTGCAGAAATATTAGGATTTGTATGCACCATTTACTGAAGTTAGTTTTCAGTACTAGGAATCAAATATGTAGTTCAGGTGGATGAATATTTCTCAGAATAATTTTGTGAAAAGTTGATTATTAATCCACATACATGAAAATGAATGAATTTACGGAGTGTATAGTAAGACACATATATTTCACATTTTGAAAAATCTAGAGTGTGTGTGTATATACATAAACACACACACACACACACACACACACACACACAGACATTAAAAAGTAGCAATATATGCCAATTGAAATTCACCATGAAATATATGTCATCCACAGATCGAAATAAATTCGTTTTACTGAACATGGATTCATGTATAATATTGTTGTACTAGGAAGATCAACAATAGTCTGAATTTTCAGTTCCAACAGCATTCAGGAGGAGTGATCTCTTCTCACAATTTGTATCTGCCAAGTCAGCCACCTCACAAGAATGTACGTGTGGTACCAGGTAGGATTCTATATGTGCATATTAAAATACATGTACAGAATAGGCTACAGAAAAAGGGAGACAGGAATTCACATATTCGTTAACTTTAAAAACACATGGAGAACCATTTCAACAAAAAATTGACTAGATTTATAACATATACCCTATATAATGCAAAAGGCAATTCCAATGATACATCATTCGTCCTCTTAACTGCTTGTATTTCTATTCTTTTTGGGTTAATTTTCCCCATCATATTAGGATTAGTAGTCAGAGTCTAGTTGGGCATGTGTTAGTGTCAGGGATTCAGTATTTCAAATGGAAATTTGGAAAACGATTCCAATGTTTATGCAAATATGTGCTACAAAAATATCTTCCCACTCTCATCCAGAACAATGCCTTGACTTTACCTTCATTACAAGTAAAACACAATTAGAGTGGAAGAGTTAGAAAATCTGTGAATACTTATCTGGAATCGAATATGTTCAGGAGTTCACAAACTTGGAGGTGGTAGAGAAGATTCCAAAAGTAAGAGAAAGGGAAAAACTCCACAAACATGGAGCTCTGCTGGACTAAAAACTTCTTGAGTAACTGCCTCTGAGCTTTGGCACTTGAAATATATGTTGTAGTCAGGAGATTTAGCTTCCTTTGTAGTGAGACCATCAAATCTGGGTATGATTCTATGTGACCTGGAATACATGATTTCTTATTTTCCAAAAAACATTAGGAAGCAGTCCTTAATTCTCTCTTTGTAGGTAAACTGTGGCCACTGGGGGCTAATTGTCTACCCTTTTGAACTCTTAAGCCATTTGGTCATCCTCCAGTTTTCCTGGTGTTTCTTGCTGCTGCATTGGGAATTTGGTATTTGCTTCACGAAATACAAGGACTTCAACTGGGACACAGTGCTGGAGGGAGTTCTGTCACGTGTGGTGGGTCAGGGTCTGCAGGAGAATGCACCAACCAGGCTTCTATCCCACATAGCTTGCCTCCTTAACCATAGCAACCTGATTCTAAACATTGGCCTGAATCCTCTTCATATAACAAGATGCCTTTACATAGAAGCGTCTGCTGGCTGCACCATGTCAGTCACAAGCCAATTGGAAGTCAATGGCAGATCCACATGGCCCAACCACAGATGTTTTTTTTTTTTTTATCACACACCTGCCCATCACTGCACTAGGCCCACTACTCAGCAGGGTCCAACTTCCTGGAATCTCTGTTCTACACCATTTTCATGAAACTCAGTCAATCATGTCACTGTCCTGCATATTCATGATCAGCAACAGGACATCCAAAGTTTCTCCAGTACCATCTGGTCATGGGAATTTCAAAAATTTCATGGTATTTATCTAGCAATTTTTCAAGGATGAATTTGGCAGCATGTGGGTTTCAATTCATTCAGGGACCATTAAGTGTTTTGGAAGTTCATTTCAAAGAAAGTTCTGGAGAAATCTCACAGGCAAGGTTTCCCAAAGATTGGCCAAAAGGTCACATAAATCCAGGCCCATTGAGGTCTACAATGTGAGGTCCATGTGTGTTATGACTCTCAACTAAGCCTGCCAAGTCTTTCAGAATAAAATCATGTGATATCCAGCCTGAGATTCCCAGTGATCTCTGGAAAGCCACCCTGGGCCTAGATGTCAGTTTCCAAGGGTGACTCTCATACTTGGCTTCCTAAAATCCCAACCCAATTCATGGCAATACTTCTCTAAGTTCTATTCCTGTACTCAGTCTCTAAGGGGAATCACGCCACAGTTCAAACCCAGGTGGACTCATTCCTGTATTATAAGACCATCCATTCCAACTGCCACAAAAATGACCACAATTAAAACCAAAACACTCCCACATGGCCCTCATCTTCTTCCATATAGACACTCATCATATGCTCTGGCTGGAGATTTACATGAGGAATGCAGCCCAAGACAGTGTCCAGAATACGCTCCCTTGCTCCTCGTTTACCTCAATTCTGAGTGACCTGGACACCCTTCCTTTGAACCAGGAGTGATCAAATAGGACTGCCATTAATACTTATCCACTTCTCAAATTTGAGACCTACTGACTGTTGGGTTTAGATTCTTTGTGTTAATTGGAGTCATGAGAAAACCCAAGCACCTATGTGCTAGCCTCTGCAGGGATTTGAAGAACTCATTTGACCTAAAGGATCCCTATTCTCACTTGATTGATGTCAGAAACCTTACAGAGGAAGGCGAAAGACTTATCCACAATGACTGCTCTTTTTGTCATTTTGGTTTTGGATGCACACATGGGATCTTTCTTTAGATCCATCAGTTGCTGAAAATCTAAGCCACAGCCTAACACAGGGCCAAGACGCTGATTCAGACAAATCCCTTTGCAGAGCAATTAAGCAAAGAGCCACAGGTGATGCCCAGTCTTTTTATTTGAAAAAGGTTTTCTTCAGACTTCACAAAGCGTTGGCCTGAGGCAAAGACCATCCTGACATTTAGGGCAATAGAACAATAAGTAAGAAAAGGCACAAAGCAGGGTTTCCACAATGAGACATTACAGGTCAAACTGGTATGTGAGTTTTCTGAGATGCTCGCCATTCACTTCAGCTATTCAGTACATGGCCATGTCACAGAGCTTGGAGGTGGTACATATCTTGGATACAAAGCCATGAGCCTATTATGGATAGTGGCCAGATTTCAGGAAGAAAACAGGAACTTAGGAAGATCGTAGGTGTTGCCCATCAATAGGGCAAGCCGCATTTCATTTACAAATTGGGCAGGATGAATGCTGGTAAGCTTTCTAATAGACAGGACACATCAATTGATGCATTCTCTTTTCTAAAATCTATAACCATGGACACAGTGGGATACAGAGACACAGAAACACTCACATTGTCAAACGACTTACTAGAAACAATTCAGTCCAAACCAAACAAACATCATTTGTACCTATTCTCAGAACAAGAGCCAAATCCACAAACCCACACCCACACCCACAAAGGCACCTCTTTCCCCCAAGTAGGTTGTGACTATTTGGAGTGTCCTCTGACTGTGGGACATTCTGGTTCCCCCGAAATGGCCTGTCCTGTCTCTGATCTTGTGTCCTTTTCCAACTCTCTGAAGTTGTCAGGAGCCAGTGGTGAGCCACTACCTGCTTTCTCATAAAAGGCCCGTCTTCAGAGATTTCCTGCCATTTGGCCATCCTAACATCAGTAGGTACCAAGAAAGATTGACTCTGCCCTCGGGAAATCCAAAAAGTGAAACCACTGCGACTGGGACTAGGACTGGCACTGTTTGACTGGCTTCCTGGATCACAAGTTCAGAGAGTTCCATCACCAAGGAAGTGAGGTGAGGTCACTTCCGTCAGAAACTGAATGAACTCACTGCCTTGTCAACCACTTTGTCCTAAGAGTTGCTTCCAAGCTTCCCATGAGATGGAGGCTGCCCCTGCTTCCTGTGACACTTTCACAAGTTAGAATGGTATATCAACCATAGGCACCCAGTAACAGCTCTCCACACTGGTCTCATTTGGTCCATCTTCTCTACATTAAGAATAGAGAGGCTGATTCAGACACAACCCTTCACCCTGACCAGGTTGTTTTCAATGGAAAATGACTTTTGCTCTCTCAGGTCCTTCAGAGGTGCCTACATATTCTCCAGGGATTATGTCTGCATGGACCTTTGAGGTTCTCAGCAGGTGGAAGATCCACTACATTCCTGTATTATAAGACCAACTCTGTCCCTGCTCTTCTGTAAAGTTAGATTGAGGTAAGAGTGTATGTTTAGGGTTAATAACATGTTTGATTTCGGTTAGGAATCATTCTGCTGAATGAATAATGGTATTGGGAACCTGCAATATGTATAAAAATATAGAGGTAAAATATATGTATAAAAACAGAAATCTAACTAACATTTGAAACCCAGAAGGGCAGTGGGGCCTTGATTGGGATATTTAGCTTTGAATAAATCGATATACAATGGCATAGGACCTTGTACCTTGGATAATAGAATGTAGAAGAGAACATCCAGTCAAAAAGGATAGTCGGTAGTGAAAGGTTAATAAAATAGGTACTTGTCACTTCCTGTTTTTCCTTATGCTTAACAAAACACTGTTGAAATATTGAGAACTGTTTGCTCATCTTGTTCCCAGAATGTGCTGTTTCCAACTGCCAAAGTGTAGAATGTACTCCCTCACCCAGTTGCACGCAAACCGACCACTCGCCAAGACCCATCAGTAAACTTCCCTCCCTGCCCTCTCCAAGGAAAGTATATATGTTCTGCTTAAACTGCTCTCAGGGCTCTCTGCTCTATTCAAGTGAGCTCTGAGCCCCAGCATGCTGGACCCCCAATAAACCCTTTGCTGTTGGATAAGACAGTCTCTTGGTGGTCTCTTCCTTCAATGCTCGCCCGACCTTTACATATGGAGATTCCACCGAGTTCTGGCAGCGGCAGACAAGAGACCCTAACGGGCTCCTCTTGGGTTAAGCAAGGCGCCTCTTTCTGGTTTAAGTGTTAATCTTACGGCTTGGAAAAATGGCTGTCAATGAAGAGCGTGAGTTCTCTCCAATGGTGGCTGACAGACATGTCACAGAGCCACAGGCCACGTCCCTGGGGGACGCCCCAAAGGACTCGGAAAATCGAGGAACAATAGTCTTCTCGACTCAGTGATATTTTGTATCGGATTCGGTATTGCCAGCCCATTGGGTTTTGCTGGCTACTCAGTCCTGGTCTCTGTTTTGGATGTCCATTGAATGTCTTTATTGACTTGTTTTGTCTGTGTCGTCTGTCCTTGCATTCACTCTTTGTGTATCTTTCATTATGGGACACAGTACTTCAATACCCATGTCCCTGACCTTTGATCACTGGACCAAATTTCACTTAAGGGCTCAGAATCTTTCCTTTTTCAGTGAAACGCTGGACCTGCCAGACTCTCTGTGCCTCAGAATGGCCCACCTTTGGACTTAGATGGCCTCTAGAAGGATCTTTCTGCTTCCCACTAATTTAATAAGCCAGAGATATTGTCTTTCAACTGGGCACACATAGCCATCCGGATGAACAGCCATACATCTTAACTTGTCAGGACCTCTGCAAATCTCCTCCTCCATGGGTGAAGCATTTCCTTGCCCTGCCCGCACTCCTACTCCTTCGCCCACGATCTCTCAAACCCTCTTCTCCTCCTCCTCCTCCACCCTCTGTTCTCCCTGAGTCACAAGATTTGACTCTACTGGACTCTCCTCCCCTCCTTATTCCCTGCCCTCGTCCCCCAAACACCAACACCCTCTTAGTGATTCCCCTGCAGCTGACTCAGCCTCTCCACCGTTGGACGAAGCCAAGCTAGCCCAGCGCCCTCCAGATAACTCATCCGCGGCACACACAGCCCCTCCTCCCCAGGAGGAAGCTGGCCTGGCTAAGGGAACTCGCTGGCGGCGAATGTTTGAAAACCCTGGAACTCCTGTGATGATCCCCCTATGTCCCTACGGGCCAATGATTGACAAAGGCAATGGGGGGAAAATGCAAGCCTACCAATATTGGCCTTTCTCCTCTTCAGACCTATATAAGTGGAAAAATAACAATCCCCATTTTTTCGAGGATTCTACCCGGCTCACATGTCTGGTTGAGTCATTGATGTTTTCAGAGCCGCCTACTTGGGATGACTTTCAACAACTCCTAGGGACTCTCTTTATGACAGAGGAACAAAAGAGAATCCTCCTGGAAGCTAGAAAAAAAATCCTAAGACCAGATGGGAGACTGACATATCTTCCCAACATAATCAAAGCCGGCTTTCCCTAGAATCAACCCAACTGGTTCCCCAAAACTTTGAAGGTAGAAAGCATCTGTCCACTTCTCACCGGGTTCTAATAGTGGGCATCCGAGCGGCCGCTAGGTGATCAACTAATTTGGCCAAGGCAATAGAGATTATTCAAGGGCCTGATAAATCTGCCTCTATGTTTCTAGAGAGAATTATGGAGGCATAGGATATATACTCCTTTCAATACTCATGCAGAGGATCAAAAGGCATCTGTCACAATGGCCTTTATTGGGCATGCTGCCCTGGATATTTAAAGAAAGTTACAATGCTTAGATGGATTACAAGATATGACTTTGAGAGATTTAGTCAGAGAAGCCGAGAAAGTATACTATAAAAGAGAAACTGAGGAAGAGAAGGGAGCAAAGGGAGGATAAAAGAAACAAAAGACAGACTAATGAGTTGACTAAGGTCCCGGTCACAACAACCAAAGGGCCAGAAAATAAGAAACAGGGAGACAGGAAGGGATACCTGGTCCCATGCCAGAGGACCCCCTGACCTCAGATCAATGTGCCTATTGTAAAGAAAGAGGACACTGGGTTCAAGAGTGCCCTAGAAAAAGACAGCCACGGGAGGCAGTCATTCTGACTCTTGAGGATGACTACAAAAGTTGGGGCTCAGATCCCCTCCCCAAACTCAGCGTAACTTTTGAAGTGGAGGGGACCCCAGTAAACTTTGAAGTGGATACAGGGGCAATAAACTCAGCCCTTAAGGCCCCATTAGGCCCTCTATCAAATAAAAGGTCTCTAGGTCAAGGGGCTAATGGCTGTAAATGTCGGGCTTGGACAACTAAGAGGACCATGGACCTGGGGAAAGAAAAAATCCATCACTTTTTTTTAGAAATCCCTGAATGCCTGGCCCCATTGATAGGCAGATATCTGCTCACCAAGCTCCGGACCAAAATAAGTTTTAACCCTGAAGGCCCCCAAGTGGAATTTCTAAATCTTCCAGTAAAAACTCCTACAGTCATGGCTCTAACTATGTCAGTAGAAAATGCATATCAACTCACTCACCTTGGTTCAAAGAAACTGCAGGTATTTCTGAAGTATCAAAAACAGAGTTTTCCACTAACAGACTCACAGCAAAATGAAATAACTGAATGGGTATAAAAACCCTGTTGCTTCCATCAATTGCTTAATGCTTACCCTTTCAAGCTTCCTGCAGGAAAGCACCTACGAGGAACCAGACCAGGACAATTCTGGTAAGTGGACTTTACTGAAATTAAGCCAGCAAGGTATGGACATAAATATCTCCTAGTCTTTGTAGATACATTTTCAGGATGGATTGAAGCCCTCCCCACAAAAAGAAAAAAGAAGAAAAGAAACAGCGCAAATGATGCTCAAGAAGATAGTGGAAGATATTTTTCCAAGATACGTCCTGCCTAAGGTAACAGGGTCTGATAATGCACAGGGGTTCATGGCCCAGGTAAGTCAGGGGTGAGCCAGGAACCTGGGGGTTAATTGGAAGTTATATTGTGCTTATAGACCCCAGAGATGAGGACAGGACAGGGTGAAAGAATGAATAGAACCATTAAAGAGACCTTAACAAAATTCAGCTTAGCGACCAGCATAAAAGATTGGACTATGCTCCTGCCTTATGCAAATTTTCATGCAAGAAATACTCCCTCTGTTTCTTGAGTAACCTCACCCCCTGTGAAATTCTCTATGGGGCCCCTCCACCAGTAAGGGACCTAACCCCAACTCTAAGACCTAACGATCCCTTCCACACCCCCTTTCTTGACAGACTTAAAGCTCTTGAAAGAACTCAGCGATACCTGTAAAAACAGCTGGCCACTGCCTACCAAACTGGGGATGAGGGGACTCCACATCAATATCAATTAAGAGACTTCATCTATGTAAGACACCATCAGGTGTCATCCCTGAAACCCCGCTGGAAAGGACCATACCAGGTGCTACTTATAACACGTACAGTGGTAAAGGTAGACGGAATCACTTCCTGAATCCATGCCTCTCATCTCAACCCTGCGCCCTGTCCAGACTCTTTCTGCAAACTGTAAAAGACTAGTAACACTTTCAAATTGCGTATTCGCCATGTGGATAAGGCTATAGACTGACCCCTTGGCCACAAATAGTCCTAACCCTCATCAGCCCGTTCAGCAGCGATGGCTGATCACAAATCCTACTGGAAAAAAAGTATAATCTAACTTGCATACAGCCACCTTAGGGACCTGGTGGCCATCTCTCCACCCAGACATTTGTCAGTTGGCTATAGGTCTTTCCTATTGGGATATCCCTGATGAAGAGGATCCCACTAAAATACCATTAAATACCCTCCATACCATAGGTAATGGAAACAAACATTATTGATGTGGGGACACGCAAGCCAGATGCAGGTTGGCTAGCCTGGATTACTATGTTTGCCTGGCAGACTATCAAAGCCACAAACAGTCACGGCTGTGTGGGGGAAAAGCCGACTTTTTCTGTAAGTCATGGGGATGTGAGCATACAGGGGCTGCCTGATGGAACCCAAACTCCTCATCTAATTCAGTACAGAGCATTGGCCATACTACCAATTAGATAACCAAAACCGATGGCCCCCAGAGGGGTCTCTAGATCCTCAAATTCTGTGTGACCTTTTTTTTTTAAAGAGAGAGTGAGAGAGAGAGACAGAGAGAATTTTTAATATTTATATTTTAGTTTTTGGCCGACACGACATCTTTGTATGTGATTCTAAAGATCGAACCCGGGCCACACGCATGCCAGGCGAGCGCGCTACCGGTTGAGCCATATCCCCAGCCCCGCATGACCTTTTTAACTTCTGAAAGTGCTCAAAAGGGTGAAAGGAGGTTTCCCTATGGGCAGGAATTTTCAATCCTTCGCTCACATCATGAACTATGCTTATACAATAGATCCTCACCTTCAGCCTTCTGCTCCAGAGTCTCTGCTGTCACTCCCACCTCGGCAACCAGATTTCTCCCCTCCAATTATTAGATCAAAAACCCAAACCTCCGCTGGTTTTCAGACCATTGCCCCCTTGCTGAGGTAGCAGGTACTGAGGTACCCCTCCACCCACTCACTCCTCTCTTCTCCTGTCAGTGCCTACACCGGGTCCCACCAGGTCCTCTTACCAGCTAACCCAAAGCTCAAACCACCTGAGGAGAGCCCTCAGACCCCTATACAAGATGTAATGAAAATGGCCTTTAATGTTGCTTGTCATCACTGAAAAGGGTTTACTAAGAATTTAAAGTCCCTCACATGCGTTTTGGGATACTCACTCTTGTCTTCCCCTCTGCTCTACCTGTTCTACTGCTCAAGTTTTTGTTGCTAGGAAAATCCCAAACCCCTTTCCCATTATTCTTTTACATCTCTCCTTCCTCATTCTCAGATCCTCGGAGCTGCTGTCAGCCCCACCTTTCCTGTCTTCCCCTTCTGTACCAGGCCCACAGAAAAGTCTTAATTGACTTTCTACAGAAGTCTTCACCATGGATGACTTTAGGACTTTCAGCAAAAGAGTCCCTATAAAAGAGTTCAATGTAGATAAACTTCCTCTTTTATTGTTGCCTTGTTCTACTTGGCCACTGGCTAAAAAAATCAGCACTCTTATGCTAGACACCCCCTTACTTGTTTTCCACAAAATATGTGAACAAGACCTCTGCCCGTGAGCTGGGGCTTTACTGAGATGGCTACATTTCTAAGATAAAGAAGTTACCAACTGGGCTCCGTGGTAACACCTGGCAGGGGGCAAAAATAAGAAAGGTAAGAAAAAGCTCTCCCCCTTCCACGTGTCCTTGAAAAGTTAACTTGCCCAGAACAGAGGAAAAAACAGAAACAAAAACTGGTTTTTTGAACATCTGCAGACTGTGAACTTCTGAGCCCCTTCCATGTTGGGTACAAAATTCTGAAATTACCTAAACTTGAGTTTCAGGGGATTAATTGATTACAACAGAAGCAATGCCCTCTAAATCTGGTTGCAACCAAATAGGACGGTTTCCCTGTCTTCGGTGCTATCTTAGGAGCCTTACCTACAACAGCCTAATTCTATATAATTAAACATTGTTTATGTTTTAAAGAAATGGACAACAGATGTGATTAATTGTGTAATGGTGCAGATGTTTCCCAGAGTGCTCTAACATGATGCAGATTCATTTGAAGATCAAATAGGGGGGCATACAACCCGTTTCCACTGGGAACATATATCCCTCACTTTAGCCATCCTATTAGGAATAGGAGTTGCTGCAGGGTTGGGCACAGGAACCACTGCACTGGTCCATGGGACACAACAAATGACCCAATTTGAAGCAGCAATAGACCAAAACAAAGATATTAGATACCTCCATCAGAGCTTTGCATGAATCTTTAACCTCTCTCTCTGAAGTTGTTTTACAGAACAGGCGAGTGACACAAAACACACACACACAGAAAAAAATAGCAATATATATGTCAATAAAAATTCATCATAAAATATATATTATCCACAGATCCAAAAATATTCATTTTACTGAACATGGATTTATGCATAATGTTGTTCAACTAGGAAGCTCACCCATAGGTTGAATATTCAGTTCCAACACGGTTTAGTAGGAGTGATCTCTTCTCACAATTTGTACCTGCCAAGTCATCCACCTCACAAGAATGTATTTGTGGTACCACGTAGGATTCTTTATATGCATATAAAAATACATGTGCTGAATAGGCTACAGAGAAAGGGAGACAGGAATTCACATATTTGTTTACTTTAAAAAAACATGGAGAACTATTTCAATAAAAAATTGACTAGATTTAACTCCTACTCTGTATCATGCATAGGCAAGTCCAAATATACACCGTGCCTCCTCTGAACTGCTTGTATTTCTATTCTGTTTGGGTTATATTTCTCCATCCTATTAGGATTAGTAGTCAGAGTCTGGTCGGGTATGTATCAGTGTCAGGGATTCAGTATTTCGAATGGAAAATAAGAAATTGAATCCAATGTGTATGCAAATATATGCTACACAAAAATCTTCCCACTCTCATCCAGAACAATGCTTTAATATTACCTTCGCCTCAAGTGAGACACAATTAGAGGAGAAGAGTTAGAAAATCTGTGAATACCTATCTGGAATGGAAAATGCTCCAGATTTCACATCTTTGATGGAGGTAGAGGATTTTCTAAAAGGAAGGCACGGGGTAAACACTCCACAAACATGGAGCTCTGCTGGCCTAAACACTTTTTGAGAATCTGCCTCTGAGGTCGGGCACTTGAAATATAGGTTGTTGTCAGGAGCTTTAGCTTCTTTTGTAGTGAGACCATCAAAGCTGGGTCTCCATCTCTTTGACCTGAAGAACCTGGTTTCTTATTTTCCAATGTACATGAGGCAGCAGGCCTGAATCATCTCTTTGTAGGTAAACTGTGACCACTGGTGACTTAGTGTCTCTCTGAGTGAACTGTGAAGCCATTTGGTCCTCCTCCACTTTTTGTGGTGTTGTTCCTGCTGCACTGGGAGTTTGATATTCGCTTCATGAAATACAAAGATTCCAACTGGGACACAGTGCTGGAGGGAGTTCTGTCACGTGTGGTGGGTCAGGGTCTGCAAGAGAATGCACCAACCAGGCTTCTATCCCTCATAGCTTGCCCCATTGCGCCCTTGTCCATATCAACCTGATTCTGAACATTGCCCTGAAACCTCTCCATATAACAAGATGACATTACATATAAGGATCTGCTGACTGCACCATGTCAGTCACAAGCCATTTGGAATCCAATGGTAGATCCTCATGGCCCTACCACGGATATTTTAACACACACCTGCCCACCACTGTTCTAGGCCCACTACTCAGCAGACTCCAAAGTACTGGCATCTCTGTTCTACACCATTTTCATGAAACCCAGTCAATCAGGCACTGTCTTGTATACTCATGATCAGCAAGAGGACATTCAAAGGTTCTCCAGTGCCACCTGGTCATGGGAATTTCAATAATTACATGGTGTTCTTCTAATCATTTTTTAAGGATGAAGTTGGAGGCACTGTGGGTTTCACTTCATTCAAGAACCATTAAATGTTGAAGAAGCTCATTTCAATGAAAGTTCTGGAGAACTCTCACAGGCAAGGCTTACCAAAGAGAGGCCAAAAGATCACATGAAGCCAGGCCAATTGAGGTCTACAATGTTAGGTCTATGTGTGTTTTGACTCTCAAATATGGCTGCCAAGTCTTTCACAATAAAATCATATGATATCTTGGCTGATATTCCCAGTGCTCTGTGGAAAGCCACCCTGAGCCCATGTCTCAGTTTCCAAGGGCGACTCTCATGCGTGGCCTCCTGAAGTCCCATCACAATTCATGGAAATACTTCTCTGAGGTCAGTTCCACAACACAGTCACTAAGGGGAATCACACCAGAGTTCAAGCCCAGGTGGACCCAGACCTTTCTTCCAACCGCCACACAAATGACCACAATTAAAACCAAAACTCTCCCACATGGCCCTTATCTTCTTCCATATAGCCACTCTGGCAACCTCTGGCTGGAGGATTCCATGAGGTCTCAGCCAAAGAGAGTGTCCAAAATAGGCTCCCTTTCCCCTATTTTGCCTAAAGTCAGAGTGGCCTGGACACCCTTTCCATGAACCAGGAGTGATCAATTAAGCCTCCCATTAATACTGCTCTGTTTCTCCAATTTGAGGCCTACTGAATTTCAGGTATAGATTCTTTATGTGATTTGAAGTCATGCGAAAACCCAAGCACCTCTGCAGGGCTTTGAAGAACTCGTTTGACCCAAAGAATACCTATTCTTACTTGATGGAGGTCAGGAACCTAACAGAGCAAGGCGAGAGACTTCATCCACAATGACTGATCTTTTGGCAATTATGGTTTTGGATGCAGACATGGGATCATTCTTTAGATCCATCAGGTGCTGAGAATCAAAGTCACAGCCACATACAAGGCCAAGAGGCTAAATCAGACACATCCCTTTCCAAAGCAATTAAGCAAAGAGCCACAGGTGATGCCCATTCATTTCCATTTGAAAACTGTATTCTTCAGGCTTCACAAAGGGGTGGCCTGAATCAAAGTCCTTCCTGACATTCTGGGCAACAGAACAATAGGTAAGCAAAAGGCCCAAAGCAGGGTATATCCACTGAGACTTTCCTGGTCACACTGATATCTGAGTTTTTTGAGATGCTGGCCATTCCCTTCAGCTATCCTGTACATGGCCATGTCAAAGACCTTGGAGGTGGTACATATCTTGGACACAAAACCATGAGCCAATTCTGGAGAGTGGCCAGAATTCAGGAAGAAAACACCGACTTAGGAAGGTAGTAGGTATTGCCCATCCATAAGGCAAGCTGCACTCCATTCATAAATTGGGCAGGATGAATACTGGGAAGCTTTCTACTAGACAGGACACATCCATTATTGCATTCTCTTTTCTCATGTCTACAACAGTGGACACAGTGGGATACACAGACATAGAAACACTCATCTTGTCAAACGACTTACTAGAAACAGTTCACTTCAAACCAAACAAACCACCTTTCCTACCTATTATCAGAACATGAGACAAAACCACAAACCCACACTCACAAAGGCACCTCCTTCCTTCAAGTATGTGTGTGTCTCTCCAGAGTTTACTCTGAGTGGTGGGCCATACTATGTTCCCCCGAAATGGCCTGTCCTTTCTCAGATCTGGTTTCCTTGGCCAACTCTGTGAAGTTGTCAGGAAAAAGTGATGAGCCACTACCTACTTTCTCAGGAAAAGTCCCTCTTCAGAGCTCTCCTGGCATTTGGCCATACTCAACTCAGTTGGTACCGAGAAAGACTGACTCTGTCCTTGGAAAATCCAAACAACTGAGCCCACTGGGACTGGGACTGGGATTGCCTCTCGGTGTCTGGCTTCTTGGATAGCATTTTCAGAGAGTTCCATCACCAAGTAAATGAGGTATGTCACATTCTTTGAAACTGAATGAGGCCACTGCCTTGGCAACCCCTTTGTCCTAACAGTTGCTTCCAAGGGTCCCATGAGATGGAAGCTGCCCCTACTTCCTGTGACACTTTCACAAGTTAGAATGGTATATCATCCATAGGCACCCGGGAACAGTTCTCCACACAGGCCTGGTTTGGTCCATCTTCTCTACAATTAGGAGAGAGAGGCTGATTCAGACTCATCCCTTCATCCTGACCAGGTTGTTTGCCATGGAAGATGACTTTTGCTCTCTCAGGTCCTTCATACCTCCCTACAACTTCTCCAGGTATCATTTCTGCATTCACCTTTGAGGTTTTCAGCAGGTGGAAGGTCCCCTACTTTCCTGTATTTTAAGAACAACTCTGTCCCTGCTCTTCTGTAAATTGAGATTGAGGGAACAGTGTATGTTTAGGATTAATAACAGGTTCGATTTGGGTTAGGAATCATTCTGTGTGATGAATAATGGTATTGGGAACCTGCGATATTTACAAAAACATAGAGGTGAAATATAAGTATGGAAATAGAAATCTAGGTATGATTTTAAGCCCAGAATGGCATTGAGCCCTTGGTTGGGATACTTAGCTTTGAATTATGTTCTGTAACCATGTCTCAGATAATTCGATATACAATGTCACAGGACCTTGTACCTGGGTAGATTGAATGTAGAAGAGAACATCTAGTCAAAAAGCGATAGTAGGTAGGATTAGGAAGATAGTCGGTAGGTTTAGGAAGAAGAGTGAGTATAGGATTTGGACCAAAAGTTCTTTAGCAATAGGGTTTCGGTTAGAGAGTGAATGAAAATGTCAGCATATGTGAAGAGTCAGTCACAATGATGAACTGGGGAAAATATGTAGGAAATCAGGCATCAATAGAGACAATATGAAATCAGGCAAAGTATAAAGTGAGTGATAGGATTAGACATTTTCAAGAGGGTTGAGTTTGAATATATAAGCATTGGAAGAAACAAATATGATGTCACCAATAGGATTGACATTTGAGAGCATTAGGCAACCTGGACATGGATTTTTTTAGTTATCCATGTTCACTTTTCTTTTACGCTTTGGTACAATCATAAGTGTGACCATTACATTTTTTGTTCAGAATTTTACTGTGATAAAATGTATATGTGGATCAGGTGACATGAGTATTTCTTCCACCATTTCTGGGAGCAATATTTTGAAGACATATACAGTAGTGTTAGGGGTACAAAGAGGTGTACCCTGTGTCTATGAATATAGAGATAATGCATGAGTAGACCATCCTGTGAATAAATAATATAACTGGTTCCACTTTAAATAATGGAATTGACATCTGAAACTATACAGGAAATCTTATGTTGATATACAATCATTAATTCCAACCAGTTATACATCTAATGGAAATATTAGGATTATGGTTTATCATGAAGGGTGTTTGAGTTTTGCTTCATAACTGATTATAAAAAATGAAAATATTGTGATTGGAAAAAAGTCTTATGAAAAGACCATTCAAGAAACATGGAGGAATACCTGTGTTCTGAAGCAGGAAGTGATTGATCATGAAAAAAATGCCTATATGTTTTCTAACTTTTGGATGAAATATATATCCTATGATGTGCATAAACTGAAGAAATAGTAATGTACCAGTGTTGAATAAAAATGAACCGCAAAATACACATCATGTCCCCTAAGAATCTACTTGCATTGATGTTAACTGGGACAGTAACTGTAGAGATATTAGAGTTTGTATGCGCCATTCACTGAAGTTAGTTTCAGTACTAGGAAACAAATATGTATTTCAGGTGGATGATTATTTCTCAGAATGATCTTGTGGAAAGTTTGTTATAAATCCACATATATGAATATGAATGAATTTAGCGAGTGTCTAATAAGACACATATATTTCATATATACACACTCACACGCACAGACATTAAGAAGTAACAATATAGGAGATCCAACATGGCTGCGGGCATGGAGAAATCAAGTCTCTGACCTCTTATGCGCGGGCATAGGGAGTCGTAAACTGTCTAAATGCTATTTGCTCAGAATCACTAGGCAATGCTGACCTGACGTCGATCTGGGGCGAACAGTCTGGGACCTTCAGAACACACACAGAGCCCGGATCAGCTGCATACAAGCTCAGATTTGCCTGCTTCTCGTGACTCAGAACTAACGTTCCCACTGAAATAACTGGTCGGCCCTTCTGAATTTACAGAGTTAAAAGCAAACTGAGCCTTCATAGGCAGTGGCCACTGGATTGAAATGGGGCTTGGGCGAGACAGTTAGGACCAACCGTTGCATTGGTCACCTGGCAAAAGGAATGAACGGTCACCATTTGCATGGGATAACACCATGGCAGAGAACTGACGTCATGGGCAGAGGAGATAACTTTATTGAAATCAGCACGACAGGTGTGTAATCCCCTATCCATCTCTCTCCACACAGCTGGGAAACCTTAAGGGCCCCTCACAGCTCTCCCTTAAAGGACCCTCCCAGCTCTCCCATGAGCAAGATAGCCAGACCAAGGGAATCAGGTGTGGCACGGGACTCGCGGCGTGGAATTCCCAGCTACCGCTCCCACCAGTGCTGACAACCAGCACCAGCTAATGGGGGCATGGCTACCAGAGGGTAAGCAAATTTGCTGGGGGCTGTGAGCCCAAAGCTCTACAAACTTAGGGTCTGAGGAGGGCAAACAGGGAGAGTGTGCCAGGCGTTCATGAAAACAGGGCTACCAGGAGCAGAGACCTGACATGTAGCCAGTATTTTGGTGAGTGTCACAGTTGAGTGGAGCCTGGCTTGAGGAAACACAAGAGAAGGCCCTAGGTACTCAGGATTAGAGACCCACCCAATCTGGAAGGAAGAGCTGCTGCACAGTGATTGGTTCCCACCTATTGAGAGGAGACGCTTGGCCCAGTGAGTACAGCTCCACCTACTGAAAGAAAAGTTAATTGAAGTCTATGACTTCATGTATTTTTATTATTTTTTTATTTTTAGTTTTTTTTTCTTTTTCTTTCATTTTCATTTTTTTGTTGTTGTTCTTCAACTTATTTTAATGTTTTTATTTTTTTAATTTTATTATTATTATTATTATTTTAAATTTTAATTTTCATTTTTTAAATTATCATTATTATTTTAAAAAATTATTTTTTCTTTATTTTCTATTTTTTTCTTTTGTCTTTTTATTTCTTTTCAATTTTCTTATTCCCTCTTCCTTGAATTCTACCTACCTATTCTCATTCTCTTTAGTGACTTCTTCCCATCCCTTCTGATATCTTTCCTCCCAAGCTTCAAATAAATTTATAAGAGTAAGCAGTATCTCAGCACTCAAACAGAACAAGAAGTAACATGAGCAGCATAAAAAGGCAAGAAAGAAAAGGAGTACAAACAATGAAGGACAACCTAAATTTTCAGGAGGACCTAGAATCATCAGAAAAATGGTCATATAAAGAACTCAAGGAATACCTTAGAGAGATGGAATGGAACCTTAAAGAGGATACGAGACAGCAAATCCATACAGTGAAAGAACACATTGAAAATGAATTACATAAACAGATAAAAGAAGAAGTTAAGCATCTTTATCAGGGATAGAGATTATAAAAAAATCAAACAATAATTCCAGAAATGAAGGAAACGATAAACCAAATTAAAAACTCAATTGAGAGTATCACTAACAGAGTGTAGCAAGTAGAATACAGAATGTCACATAATGAAGACAAAATATATCATCTTGAAAAGAGTCTAGCCAACACAGAAAGGCTGGTAAAAAATCACGAGAAAAACATCCAAGAGATATGGGATAACATAAAAAAAAACAACTGATGAGTCATCTGGATAGAGGAAGGTACAGAGATTCAAACCATGGGAATGAGTAACCTGTTGAATGAAATAATTACAGAAAATTTTCCAGAAATAAAAAAGGAAACGGATATACAAATTGTAGATGCTTACAGGACACAGAGCACACAAAATTACAGTAGACCAAAGCCAAGACACATTGTTATGAAGATATCCAATATACAGAACAAAGAGAAAATATTAAAAGCTTAAAAAGAAAAGTTGCAGATTACATTCAGGGGTAAACCAAAAATGTTAACAACGGATTTTTCATCACAGACACTGAAAGTGAGAAGATCCTGGAACAATGTATTTCAAACACTGAAAGACAATGGATGCCAACCAAGAATTCTGTATCCAGCATAATTAAGCTTCAGGTACAACAACAAAATAAAAATCTTTCATGATAAACAAAAGCTAAAAAAATTTTCAGTCAGAAAACCAGCATTGCAAAGTGTATTGAGCAAAACACTACATGAGGAAAAAATAAAAAACAACAACCAAAACCATCAGTGGGAAGTGCCTCAGTAATGACAGAGGGCACGGGAAAAGCTAATCATGGAGAAACAAACTAAATAAAAAAAAAAGATAAATATTCAAACATGGCTGGCAGTACAAACCATATATCAATAGTAACTCTAAACACTAATGGCTTAAACTCTCCAATAAAGCAACATAGGCTTGTATCTTGGATTCAAAAAACAAATCCAACAGTATGTTGCCTCCAGCAGACACATCTGAATGGAAAAGACATACAAAGGCTGAAGGTGAAAGGTTGGGAAAAAATATACCATGCACACGGTTCTCATAAGCAAGCAGGGGTGGCCATCCTCATATCGAATAAAATCGACTTCAAGACTAATTTAATCAAAAGGGATAAGGAAGGACATTATATACTGTTAAAAGGAACCATTCACAAACAAGACATAAAAATTATCAATATTTACGCACCCTTTAATGGTGCTGCGACGTTCATAAAAAAAATTCTCCTCAAGTTCAAGAATCAAATAGACCACAACACAATAATTATGGGTGACTTCAACACACCTCTCTCATAATTTTACAGATCCTCCAAACAAAAGTTGAATAAAGAAACTATAGAACTCAATATCACAATCAATAACCTAGACTTAACTGACATATATAGAATATATCAACCATCATCAAGTGGATATACTTTTTTCTCAGCAGCACATGGATCCTTCTCAAAAATAGACTATATATTATGCCATAGGGCAACCCTCAGTAAATATAAAGAGGTGGATTTAATACCATGAATTTTATCTGATCATAATGGAATGAAACTGTAAATCAATGAAAAAGAAGGAAGGAAAAATCCTACATCACATGGAAAATGAACAATATGTTACTGAATGATCAATGGGTTACAGAAGACATAAATGAGGAAATCAAAAAATTCTTAGAGATAAATGAAAATACAGACACAACATATCGAAATCTATGGGACACAATGAAAGCAGTTTTAACAGGGAAATTCATCACATGGACGTCATTCCTCAAAAAAAGGAAAGAACAACAAATAGATGAGCTAACACTTCATTTCAAAGCCCTAGAAAAGGAAGAGCAAAACAACAGCAAATGTAGCAGAAGGCAAGAAATAATTAAAATCAGAGCGGAAAACAACAAAATTGAAACAAAAGAAATTATTGAAAAAATTAACAAAAGTAAAGCTTGGTTCTTCGAAAAATAAATAAGATCGATAGACCCTTAGCATCCCTTTATGTTCAAAACATTAGAAAAACTAGGGATAACAGGAACGTACCTCGACATTGTAAAAGCTATCTATGTTAAGCCTCAGGCTAGCATCATTCTGAATGGAGAAAAATTGAAGCATTCGCTCTAATATCTGGAACAATACACGGATGTCCTCTACCACCACTTCTATTCAATATAGTTCTCAAAACACTGGCCAGAGCAATTAGACAGATGAAAGAAATTAAAGGCATAAAAATAGGAAAAGAATAACTTAAATTATCACTATTTGCAGCTGACATGATTCTATATATAGAAGACCCAAAGGGGTCTACAAGAAAACTACTAGAACTAATAAATGATTTCAGCAATGTGGCAGGATATAAAATCAACATGCATAAATCAAAGGCATTTCTGTATATCAGCGACAAAACTTCTGAAACGGAAATGAGAAAAAAAATACTCCATTCACAATATCCTCAAAAAAATAAAAATAAAATCCTTGGGAATCAACCTAACAAAAGAGGTGAAAGATTTATACAATGCTTACTACAGAACCCTATAAAGAGAAGTAGAATAAGATCTTAGAAGATGGAAAAATATACACTGTTCATGGATAGGGAGAACTAACATCATCAAAATGGTGATATTACCAAAAGCTCTCTATAGGTTTAACGCAATGCCAATCAAAATCCCAACGGCATTTCTTGTAGAAATAGAGAAAGCAATCATGAAATTCATATGGAAAAATAAAAGACCCGAAAAGCAAAAGCAATTCTAACCAGGAAGTGTGAATAAGGCGGTATAGCGATACCAGATTTCAAACTAAATTTCAGAGCAATTGTAACAAAGACAGCATGGTACGGGTACCAAAACAGGCGGGTGGACCAATGGTACAGAATGTAGGAAACAGAGATTAATGCACAATGCTACAACAATCTTATATTTGATAAAGGAGTTAAAAGCATGCAATGGAGGAAGGATAGCATCTTCGACAAATGGTGCTGGGAAAACTGGAAATCCATATGTAACAAAATGAAACTGAATCCCTTTCTCTTGCATGCACAAAAGTTAACTCAAAATGGATCAAGGACCTTGATATCAAATCAGAGACATGGCATCTGATAGAAGAAAAAGTTGGCTACGATCTACATACTGTGGGGTCGGGCTCCAAATTCCTCAATAGGACACCCATAGCACAAGAGTTAATAACTTGTATCAACACATGGGACTTACTCAAAGTAAAAATTTTTTTCTCAGCATAGAAACAATAAGAGAGGTAAATAGGGAGCCTACATCCTGGGAACAAATCTTACTCCTCACACTTCAAATAGAGCCCTAATATCCAGAGTATACAAAGAACTCAAAAAATTAAACAATAAGATAACAAATAACTCAATCAACAAATGCGCCAAGGACCTCAAAAGACACTTCTCAGAGGAGGACATATAATCAATCAACAAATACATGAAAAAATGCTCACCATCTCCAGCAGTCAGAGAAAGGTGAATCAAAACCACTCTAAGATACCATCTCACTCCAGGAAGATTGGCAGCAATTATGAAGTCAAACAACAAGTGCTGGCGAGGATGTGGGGAAACAGATACACTTATACATTGCTGGAGGGACTGCAAATTGATGCAGCCAATTTGGAAAGCAGTATGGTGATTCCTTGGAAAGCGGGGAATGGAACCACCATTTAACCCAGCTATTCCCTTTCTCGGTCAATTCCCTAAAGACCTAAAAATAGCGTGCTACAGGGACACTGCTACATCAATGTTCATAGCAGCACAATTCACAATAGCAAGACGGTGGAACCAACCTAGATGCACTTCAATAGATGAATGGATAAAAAAAATGTGGCATTTATACACAATGGAGTATTACTCTGCATTAAAAAATGACAAAATCATGGAATTTGCAAGGAAATGGATGGCACTAGAGCAGATTATGCTAAGTTAAACTAGCCAATCCCAAAAAAACAAATGCCAAATGTCTTCTTTGATATAAAGAGAGTAACTAAGAACAGAGAAGGGATGAAGAGGATGAGAAGACGATTAACATTAAAACAAGGATGAGAGGTGGGAAGGAAAGGGAGAGAGAAGAGAAATTGCATGGAAATGGAAGGAGACCCTCAGGGTTATACAAAATCACATACAAGAGGAAGTGAGAAGAAAGGGAAAAATAATACAAGGGAGAGAAATTTATTACAGTAGAGAGGGTAGAGAGAGAAGAGGAGAGGAGAGGGGAGGGGAGGGGGATGTAGAGGATAGGAAAGGCAGCAGAATACAACAGACACTAGTATGGCAATATGTGAATCAATGGATGTGTAAGTGATGTGATTCTGCAATCTGTATATGGGGTAAAAATGGGAGTTCATAACGCACTTGAATCAAAGTGAGAAATATGATATATCAAGAACTATGTAATGTTTTGAAAAAGCATAAATAAAAATTTAAAAAAAGGAAACTAACTTTGGTGAATGATGCACGTGAATCCTAATATTTCTACAGTAACTGATCCAGTTTAATATCAATGCAAGTAGATTCCTTTGGTACATGATGTGTATTTTGACGTTTATTTTTATTCAACACTGGTACATTACAATTTCATCAGTTTATGCACATTAAAGGATATATATTTCATCCACAATTTAGCAAATTTATAGGCATTTGTTTTATTTTCAATCACTTCCTGCTTCAGAACTCATGTCTTCCTCCATATTTCTTGACTGGTAATTTTATGAGACTTCTTTCCAAACACATTATTTTCAATTTCCATAATCATTTTGAAGCAAAACTCACACACACTTCATGATAAACAATAACCCTAAGATGACAATTAGATATATAACTGGTTGGAATGAATGATTGTATGTCAATATATGATTTCTTATATATATTCAGATATCAATTCAATCCATTATTTAAAGTGGAACCAGTTATATTATTTATTCAGAGTATGTTCTATTCATGCATTATCTCTATATTCATAGACACAGGGTACACCACTTTGTACCCCCAATACTAATTTATATGTCTTCAAATATTGCTCACAGAAGTGGTGAAAGAAATTCTCATGTCACATGATCTACATATATATTTTATCACAATAATTTTCTGGGCACAAAATGCAAAGGTCACACTTATGATTGTACCAAATCCTAAATGAAAATTGAACATGGATTACTAAAAACATCCATGTCCAGGTAGCCTAATGCTTTCAAATGTCATTTCTATTGGTGACTACATATTTGTTTCTTCCTAAGATTATGTATTCAATAACAATCCTGTTGAAAATGTCTAAACCTATCACTCACTTTATAATTGCCTGATTTTGTAATGTCTCTATTGATATTTTCTTTTCTATATTTTCCCCAGTTCATCATTGTGACTGACTCTTCGCATATGCTGACATTTACATTCACTCTATAAATGAAACCCTATTGCTAAAGAACATTTGATCCAAATTTTATACTCACTCTTTTTCCTAAACTTACGACTGTCTTCCTAATCCTACCTACTATCTCAATTTGAGTGGATGTTCTCTTCTACAATCAATCATCCAAGGTACAAGGTCCTATGCCTTTGATTATCAATTTATCTGAGACAAACGTGCAGAACACAATTAAAAGCTAAGAATCCCAATCAAGGGCCTAATGCCCTTCTGGGCTACAAATCTTACCTAGATTTCTGTTTTCATACTTATATTTCACTTCTAAAGTCTTATAAATATCGCAGGTTCCCAATACCATTATTCATCAAGCAGAATGATTCCTAACCCAAATCGAACATGTTTTTAACCCTAACCATACACTGTTCCCTCAATCTAACTTTACAGAAGAGCATGGACAGAGTTCGTCTTGCATTTCATCAATGTATGGGATCTTCCACCTTCTGAGAACCTCAAAGGTCCTTGCAGATTTGATCCTTGGAGAAGATGTAGGCAGCTATGAAGGACCTGAGAGACCAAAAGTCATCTTCTATGGCAAACAACCTGGTAAGGATGAAGGGGTGTGTCTGAGTAAGCCTCTCTCTTCTTAATGTCAAGAAGATGGACCAAACCAGGCCTATGTGGAGAGCTGTTCCCGCAAACTGGTGCAGCCAATTTGGAAAGCAGTATGGAGATTCTTGGGAAAGCTGGGAATGGAACCACAATTTGACCCAGCTATTGCCCTTTTCGGACTATTCCCTGAAGACCTTAAAAGAGTAAACCTCAGGGATACTGCTGTTGTTCATAGCAGTACAATTCACAATGGCTACACTGTGGACCCAACCCCGATGCCCTCTAATAGATGAATGGATAACAAAAATGTGGCATTTATACACCATGGAGTATTATGCAGCAAAAAAATATGACAAAATCATGGAATTTTCAGGGAAATGGATGGTACTAGAGCAGATAATGCTTAGTGAAGCTAGCCAATCCCTAAAAAACAAATACCAAATGTCTTCTTGGATATAATGAGAGCAACTAAGAACAGAACAGGGAGGAAGAGCAGGAAGAAAAGATTAACATTAAACAGAGACATGAGGTGGGAAGGAAACGAAGAGAAAAGGGAAATTGCATGATAATGGAGGGAGACCCTCATTGTTACACAAAATTACATATAAGAGGTTGTGAGGGGAATGGGAAAATAAACAAGGAGAGAAAAGAATTACAGTATATGGGGTAGAGAGAGAAGATGGGAGGGGAAGGGAGGGGGGATAGTAGAGTATAGGAAAGGTAGCAGAATTCAACAGTAACTAATAGGGCATTATGTAAAAATGTGAATGTGTAACCAATGTGATTCTGCAATCTATAATTGGGGTAAAAATGTGAGTTCATAACCCACTTGAATCCAATGTATGAAATATGCTATGTCAAGAGCTATGTAATGTTTTGAGCAACCAAAAAACCGAAAAAGAAAGTAGCAATATATATTCCAATCGAAATTCATCATGAAATATATAAAATCCACAGATGCAAAAATATTCATTTTACTGAACATGGATTCATGTATAATGTTATTCAACTAGGAAGCTCACCCATAGGTTGAATTTTCAGTTCCAACAGCGTTTAGGAGGAGTGATCTCTTCTCACAATTTTTATCTGCCAATTCAGCTACCTCACAAGTATGTACGTGTGATACCCAGTAGGACTCTATATGTGCATATAAAAATACATGTGCTGAATAGGCTACAGAGAAAGGGAGACAGGATTCCCATATATGTTAACTTTAAAAACACATGTTTAATTATTTCAACAAAAAATTGACTAGATTTATAACTCCTATACTATATAATGCAAAAGGCAATTCCAACTACACACCATGCCTCCTCTCAACGGCTTGTATTTCTATTCTGTTTGGGTTATTTTTTACCATCATATTAGGATTATTAGTAAGAGTCTGGTATGGTATGGGTTAGTGTCAGGAATTCAGTATTTCAAATGGAAAATTGGAAAATGAATTCAATGTGTATGTAAATATGTGCTACACAAAAATCTTCCCACTCACATCCAGAACAATGCCTTGACATTACCTTCGCCCCAAGTTAGACACAATTAGAGTAGAAAAGTGTGAAAATCTGTGAATACATATCTGGAATGGAAAATGCTCGGGAGTTCACATACTTGGAGGTGGTAGAGGAGTTTCCAAAAGTAAGGGACAGTGTAAACACTCCACAAACATGGAGCTCTGAGAGCCTAAAAACTATTTGAAAAACTGCCTCTGAGTTTGGGCACTTGAAATATATGTTGTTGTCAGGAGATTTGGCTTCCTTTGTAGTGAGACCATCAAAGCTGGGTCTGCATCTATGTGACCTGAAGGACATGGTTTCTTATTTTCCAATGAACATGAGGCAGCAGTGCTAAATCCTCTCTTTGTAGTTAAACTGTGGTCACTGTGGGCTAAGTGTCTCCCTGTGTGGACTGTTAAGCCATTTGGTCATCCTCCACTTTTTGTGGTATTTTTGCTGCTGCACTGGGAGTTTGGTATTTGCTTCACAAAATGCAAGGAGCTAACTGGGACACAGTGCTGGAGGGAGTTCTGTCACGTGTGGTGGGTGAGGGTCTGCAGGAGAATACACCAACAAGGCTTCTTTCCCACATAAATTGCACCAATAACCATAGCAACCTGATTCTGAACATTTCCCAGAAAGCTTTCCATATAACAAGATGCCTTTACATATAAGGGTCTGCGGGCTGCACCATGTCAGTCACAAGCCATTTGGAAGACAATGGCAGATCCACATGGCCCCACCATGATGTTTTATCACACACCTGCCCACCCCTACTCGGCATGCCCCAAATTACTGGCATCTCTGTTCTACACCATTTTCATGAAACCCAGTCAAACAAGGCAATGTCAGGTATACTCATGATCAGCAACAGGAAATCCAAAGTTTCTCCAGTGCCACCTGGTCATGGGAATTTCCAAAATTTCATGGTATTTATCTAGCCATTTTTCAAGGATGAAGTTGGAGGCACTGTGGGTTTCAATTCATTCAGGAACCATTAAGTTTTGAGAAAGCTCATTTCAATGAAAGCTCTGGAGAACTCCCACAGGCAAGGCTTCCCAAAGAGTGACCAAAATGCCACATGAAGCCAGGCCAATTGAGATGTACAATGTGAGGTCCATGTGTGTTTTAACTCTCAACTATGGCTGCCAAGTCTTTCAAAATAAAATCATGTGATATGCTAGCTGAGATTCCCAGTGGTCTGTGGAAAGCCACCCTGGGCCTAGATCTCAGTTTCCAAGGGCGACTCTCATGAATGACCTTTTAAAATCCCAACACATTTCATGGAAATACTTCTCTGAGTTCAGTTCCAGAACTCAGTCTCTAAGGAGAATTACACCAGAGTTTGTTCCCAGGTGAACCCAGTCATCCATTCCAACCGCCACAAAAATAACCACAATTAAATCCAAAACACTCCCACATGGCCGTCATCTTCTTCCATATAGACACTCATCATTATGTCTTGCTGAAGGTTACTATGAGGGTCATAGCCCAAGAAAGTGTCCAAAATAAGCTCAATTGCCCCTCATTTGCTTAAAATCACGGTGGCCTGGGCACTTTTCCTGTGAATCAGGAGTGATGAAATATTCCTGTTGTTAAAGTGTTCCACTTCTCCAATTTGAGTCCTACGTGCTGTCAGGTATATATTCTTTTTTCTGATTTGGAGTCATGAGAAATCCGAAGCACCTATGGGCTAGCCTCTTCAGGGATTTGAAGAACTCATTTGACCCAAATGATTCCTATTCTCACTTGATGAAGGTCAGGAACCTAACACAAGAAGGCAAAAAAATTCATCCACAATGACTTCTCTTTTGGCCATTTTTGTTTTGGAAAAACATGGGATCTTTCTTTAGATTCATCAGGTGCTGAGAATCTAAGCCACAACCTCACACAAGGACAAGAGGCTGATTCAGACACATCCTATTCCAAAGCAATTAAGCAAAGAGCCACAGGTGATGCTCATTCTTTTCCATATGAAAACAGTTTTCATCAGGCTTCACAAATGTGTGGCCTGAGGCAATGACCTTCCTGAAATTTAGGTTAATAGAAACCTAAGTAAGCAAATGGCCCAAAGCAGGGTTTCTCCACTGAGAATTTACTGGTCACACTGATATCTGAGTTTTCTGAGAAGCTCCCATTCCTTCAGCTATCCAGTACATGGCCATGTCACAGAGCCTTCTGGTGATACATGAGCCTATTCTGGAGAGTGGCCAGAATTCATGAAGAAAACAGGAACTTAGGGAGATAGTAGGTTTTGCCCATCCATAAGGCAAGCTGCAGTCCATTCATCAAATGGGCAAGATGAATGCTGGGAAGCTTTCTACTAGAGACAACACATCCATTAATGCATTCTCTTTTCTAATGTCTGCAACCACGGATACAGTGGGATACACAGATATAGAAACACTCACCATGTCAAAAGACTTTCTAGAAACAGTCCACTCCAAACCAAACAAACCGCCTTTCCTACCTATTTTCAGAACATGAGAAAACACCACAAACTCACACCCACAACAGCAAAGGCACCTCCTTCCCCCAAGTAGGTCTGTGATGATCCGGAGTGTCTTCTGACTGGTGGACCATATAATGTTCCCACGAAATGGCCTGTCCTGTCTCAGATTTGGTCTCCTTGGCCAACTCTGTGAAGTTGTCAGGTGCCAGCGGTGAGCCACTACCTGCTTTCTCAGGATAGGCCTCTCTTCAGAGCTCTGCTGGCATTTGTCCATCCTCACATCAGTAGGTACCAAGAAAGACTGACTCTGTCCTTGGGAAAAGCAAACAAGTTAGCCCACTGGCACTTGGACTGGGACTGGCTCTGGGTGCTTGGCTTCCTGGATCCCAAGTTCAGAGAATTCTATCACCAAGGAAGTGAGGTAAGGTCACTTCCTTCAGGAACTGAATGAGGTCACTGCTTTGGTAACCACTTTGTCCTAACAGTTGCATCCAAGGTTCCCATGAGATGGCGGCTGCCCCTACATACTGTAACATATTCAGAAGTTAGAATTGTATATCAACCATAGGAACTTGGGAACTGCTATGCACACAGGCCTGGTTTGGTCTATCTTCTCTACAATAAAAAGAGAGAGGCTGATTCAGACACATCAATTCATCCTGAAAAGGTTGTTTGCCATGGAAGATGACTATTGCTCCCTCAGGTCCTACACAGCTGCCTACATCTCCAAGGATCATTTCTCCATGGATCTTTGAGGTTCTCATCAGGTGAAAGGTCACCTATATTCCTATATTGTAAGACCAACTCTCTCCCAGCTTTTCGGTATGTTATATTAAGGGTAGAGTTTATGGTTATGTGTAATAACAGCTTTGATTTGGGTTAGGAATCATTCTGCGGAATGAATAATGTTATTGGCAACCTGCGGTATTTACAAGAGTATATAGGTGACATCTAAGTATGAAATCAAAAATTTAGGTAAGATTTGAAACCCAGAAAGGCATTGGGCCCTTTAGTGGGATACTTAGCTTTGAATTATGTGCTGCACATTTGTCTCAGATAAATCAATATACAAAGGCATAGGACCTTGTACCTTGGATGATTGAATGTTGAAGAGAACATCCAGTCAAAAAGAGATAGTCAGTAGAATTAAGAACGTAGTCGATAGGCTTAGAAAGAAGAGTGAGTATAGGATTTGGAACAAAAGTTCTTTAGCAATAGGGTTTTGGGTAGAGAGTGAATGTAAATGTGAGCACATGTGAAGAGTCAGTCAAAATGACGAACTGGGAATAACATGTAGGAAAGCAGATATCAATAGAGACATTAGGAAATCAAGCAAAGTATAAAGAGAGTGATAGGATTAGACATTTTCAACAGGCTTGAGGTTGAATATATAATCTTAAGAAGAAACAAATATGTAGTCATCAATTGGATTGACATTTGAGAGCATTAGGCAACCTGGACATGGATGTATTTAGTAATCCATGTTCACTTTCCATTTAGGCTTTGGTACAATCATAAGTGTGACCTTTGCTTTTTGTGTCCAGAATATTCTGTGATATAATGTATATGTGGATCAGGTGTCATGAGTATTTCTTCCACCATTTCTAGGAGCAATATTTTGAAGACGTATAAATTAGTATGGGGGTAGAAATAGGTGTACCTTGTATTTATGAATATAGAGTTAATGCATGAATAGACCATACTGTGAATAAATAGTATAACTGGATCCACTTTAAATAATTGATTGAAGTGATATCTGAAAATACATAAGAAATCTTATATTGATATAATATCATTCATTCCAACCAGTTATATATCTAATGTTCATCTTAGGGTTATGGTTTATCATGAAGGGTGTTTGAGTTTTGTTTCAAAAGTGATTATGGAAATCAAAAGTAATGTGTTTGGAAAGAAGTCTCATGAAAAGATCAGTCAAGAAACATAGAGAAATACATGAGTTCTGGAGAAGGAAGTGATTGAAAGTGAAACAAAGGCCTATAAATTTGCTAAATAGTGGATGAAATATATATCCTATGATGTGCATAAACTGAAGAAATAGTAATGTACCAGTGTTGAATAAAAATGAACGTCAAAATACACATCATGTCCCATAGGAATCTAGTTGCATTGATGTTAAACTAGGTCAGTTACTGCAGAAATATTAGAATTTGTATGCACCTTTCACTGAAGTTAGTTTTCAGTACTAGGAAACAAATATGTATTTCAGGTTGATGAATATTTCTGACAATAATCTTGTAAAAAGTTGATTATTAATCCACATACATGAACATGAATGAATTTGGGGAGTGTATATAAGACTCATAAATTTCATATTTTGAAAAATCTGGAGAGTGTGTGTGTGTGTGTGTGTATATATATATATATATATATATATATATATATACACACACAAACAAAGACAGACATTAAAAAGTAGCAATATATATGTCAATCGAAATTCACCATGAAATTTATATCATTCACAGATCCAAAAACATTCATTTTACTGAACATGAATTTATGTATAATGTTGTTCAACTAGGAAGCTCACCCATAGCTTGAATTTTCAGTTCCAAAAGCGTTTAGGAGGAGTGATCTCTTCTCACCATTTGTATCTGCCAAGTCAGGCACCTCACAAAGATATACGCAAGTTATCAGGTAGGATTCTATATGTGCATATAAAAATACATGTGCTGAATAGGCTACAGAGAAAGCGAGAGAGGAATTCACATATTTATTAACTTTAAAAACACATGGAGAACTATTTCAATTAAAAGTTGACTAGATTTATAACACCTACCCATTATATTGCAAAAGGCAAGTCCAATATACACCATGCCTCCTCTGAACTGCTTGTATTTCAATTCTGTTTGGGTTATTTTTCTCCATCATATTAGTATTAGTAGTTAGAATCTAGTAGGGTATGGGTTATTGTCAGGGATAAAGTATTTTGAATGGAAAATTGGAAAATGAATCCAATGTGTATGCAAATATGGGGTATTCAATAATCTTCCCACTCTCATCCAGAACAATGCCTTGACATTACCTTTGCCCCAAGGAAGACACAATTAGAGGACAAGAGTTAGAAATTCTGTGAATACATTTATGGAATGGAAAATGCTCAGGAGTTCACAACCTTGGAGGTGGTAGAGGAGTTTCCAAAAGTAAGGAACAGGGGTGATCACCCAACCTGATCTTTCGTTAATATTGGGAGCCATCTTGCCACAAAGGCATGGAAAGATAATTTTTGCTTTACTATAAATTACTGCAAATTCTGAACCTGATTGGAATGCCTGCCCATTCCTTGAACTCACCCATGCCTAGAGTTCTGACCATATCGCAGCCCTCTCTGAAACTTTAGTGACACCTCATAAATATTGGCCTTCCCTGGCCAGACAACGACCCTCTCTGAGGCTCTAATGGTCTTCATAATTTCTGATGCTGGGGCAGCGAAAAAAAATGTGAACTACAATTAGTGTGATGCTTGTCAACGTTCTGTTTTCTGAAACTTCCTTTTTGTGTAACTTTTTGGGCTATAAAGCTGGGGTGTAGGAAAGGTGGGGACGCTGTCTTTTTTCCACCGTTTTGAGAAGGAGAGTCAGCCTGGCTGATTGAACTAATAAGCTTGCCTTAATTTGATTTTAATTGGGGTCAGTGGTTTTTTCTTGCATCCTGGTCTAACATTTTGGAGTTCCTCAGCGAGATGACCCAACCAGATTACAAGACCAGACTGCTGGAAATTATGAAGCTGGCCTTTCCTCCAGGACTCAGATCTGGAAAGCCAAGTTCCAAGGCCTTGGAGTGAGCCTTTGGTCCGGGGAGCACTTCACTGAACCATCACACTAAAACTATTAGCAAGCACCTGGTGGAGGAAGCCTCCATAGGTAAGTGGTGCCATTATAACATCTGATATCCGGTTAAGTGAGATGTCTTCTGATGACAGAGAGGTGGCCTGGGGAAGCTCACATATACTCCTGTCCTGGACAGTAACAAGAATTGTCCTGTCCTCTGTTCTGTTCTGTAGGGAATTTCTCTGAAAGAGTAGAAAGGTGCAGCCAGGCACGCAGGAGCTCCTACCTCGGAGCTTCAGCAAGACGTTGCATTGCTCCTCTGTTTTTCTGTATCTTCGCCAGGTTTGTGTTTCTTTGTGTTTTGTTCTGTGTTTTATATGTTTTTGTTTGTTTGTTTTTGTGCATCTTGTTGTGTGATTTCTGTGGTTAAAAACTTAAGGATATTGGATGTAAAAATGGATAATAAAGCAAGTAAGCCTGACACCCCTTTGGACTGTGCTCTAAGGAACTGTGATGAAGTTTACACCCCTTTGTTAAGCAGGATAAGAGAAGCCCCTAGCTGGCTGCCTGGAGCCCATCCACTGCACAGGGCAATGCCTGCTGGTGACCTAAAAACAGAGTATCTCCCAGGTTAACAATGGAAACTTTTTTAAAACCCCTTGTCGCTCCAGATCAAGAGAGTCACAACTTTTGGGCAGAGTTCCCTGTGTTTATGCTTTGTTAGCAAAGCAGTAAACCTCCCTTTTTATTTTTCTCAAACCCTGTCCTCATTATTAAATAGGTATTAATTCGCTTCAAGGTCAGGAACCAAACTTTAAGTTACAAATTTTGATAAACACCCCCCCAACGCCCAGGAACTTTTTGAAAGCTGACTACTGAAATGTTAGGAGATGGAGTGTGCTTGGGGTGGAACCAAACAAGAGGAGCTAATCCTGTAAGTAAAAGGAGGGACTGAGGGACTCCCAGCAGCTGCCAAAGCCCTGTTGCTTCAGGGAATTCCCTCTTTACTTCCCTGCACTGTAAAAATTATGCCACCCCTGTCTTCTTAAAAAACAGAAAAAGTAAAAGGGACACTAAATGCAGTAAAGTCACCATGGAAACACTTGATATTACATTTCAGGTTGCCACTCTGTGAAAACATCTGATCCTCTTGTGGGGACATCTATCGTGCCACTGGTGTAGGAGATTTTTCTCTTATCTGCTCTGTTTTTAAGGCTTCTGTTTGTCAGCCATAGTCTGGAGCTCCTTTCTGTCTGTCTTGTGTCTTTGTTTCTGGCCCTTTAAGACATGTGGAATAATGTGCTGATATTATAAATTGTTTATTGGGAATGATCTTAGCTCAATGTGTGTTTTAATGATGATGTTTTATTGTAACAATCTGGTATCTGAATGGGTTTATGAAGCATTGCTCAATCTTGCAGTTAAAAGTCGGGTTTAGGGAATTGTTTAGTTTATGATTTCAGATAATTCATGCCAGATAACTTAAATTCTTATGATGGAAAACTAAAGAACTCTACTTCCAAGTTGGCAAGTAACTTCCCAAACATTCAGTTTTGTTTTTCACTAATTTTGAATTGGGTAGACTGGGAAAATGTCACAGTGTGTACCAGTGCATTCATTTGGACAAGGATAGTAAATCATAGTAAGGTATCTGTTGACAAAACAAGATGTAAAGATATAAAATTTTGTGAATTTTATCTTAAAATTGTATCAAATTTCAACATCCGAATCTGAAAATTATGGTTAAAATGCCTTAGGCCTGAGGTGTCTGCTCAGAATAGCAGTTTTTTCCTCCTCCTTCCAGACCTCAGCCAGGACTTATGTTGAAATTCAAATGAAAGAAGCCTGAAAGCTCAGTAGGAGACTGATCTGAGGCCTAAGGGGGGGAAAAAGTTGAATTGTATGGTATTTACTAATTACTGGCCAGTCATTTTTTCCAGGACTCTAATTTTTTTCCTTAGATTCTGTATTTTTTTTGAGCTCATGATTTTGATCATACAGACCTAGGTTAATGTTTTTCTGATCATTTCTATCTTTGACCAACAGTGGAGTTTTTGAAACATTTCAGTGGAGATTTCACCTGCAAAAAGCTACAAGGCCTTTACTATTATTATGTGTGCACACATTTGTTATGTGTTGTATGTCTATATATACATATATCCGTATATCATATTGATGATATACAAATTAACATATATATGGAGCACTCATAAAAAAAAGCACTCATAAAAACAAATTTTAAAAAGTGGATTCAAAGAACTTAAATTCACCTGATTTAATTGGTTCAATTTAAATTGGATAAACAGATAAAAATAAATGTCTTTAAATTTAAGCTTACAAGTTTTTCAAGGTGTTCAAAAATCTAATAAAATATTAATGCCGACAAAAGGTCTAATATGCCTTGGTTCTAGGACTTTTCCTTCAACAAAAAAATCGCTTACACTGTTCAATACATTTGTCTAATATTTTGAAAAATAAGTAATGTAAATTTGATATCGGATTACTCATTCAAGAGTACTTTTGTTAGATATCTGGTTGATTTACTAAGGTCTGTATAAGTTTGTCCTAAAGTCTGTATAAGATTGTAAAAATCAGTCATGTGTTAAAGAGACAAAAATTTCTTAAACATAAGTTTACCCATAACATTGTGTTTATTAAGTTTTATTTTTTCTAGAGCTAGCAACCATAAAAATTAAACAACTGATTAAATAAGAACTGTTATTTTAAAGCACTGTACTGCCATTTCTTTAAAAGCTAAACTTGGTTAATGTAGAAACATCAATGCAGTTGTGATGCTATTAATGTGCTTATATCTTCCAGGTATACAAGTCTGTAAGGTAGAAACTTTAAAACAGCATTACATCAAGCTGGTGTTCTGAAGTTGTATGGTAAAAAAATATATTGGGGATTTATTTACCTGAAATCAATAAGATATGTAAACTTTTATGTTACTTTTTACATTGGGGAACAATTTATATGTATTTTTAAGTTAATGAGAGCCTAATCTATGTAAAGGTTAAAAAGTTTCAGCCTTTCTTTAATTAATGTTTTAAATGTTATATCATATGGTGTTAACTAATGTTCATGTGACCTCAAAAAATTTATGTAAACTTTGTAAAATGATATTTTCAAAACAAAGATTAGCTTTAGAACTAAAACACTTAAGATTTATAATGAGCACTGCCTTACCTGAGATAAGGCTCTGTGTCCCATCTTACTATATGTGAGAATGACTACGAAAGCAGTAGGTCAGATGTTATTTCATTTAAAGTTATGTTCAAAAGTTTTTTTTTTGTTTTTTTTTTTGTTTTTTTTTTTCGGTCAAGATCACTAGCATCTCAAAAAGGGGATGTAATCTATAACTCAGCCAAAAAATTCACGGTAGCTATTACAAGAACTGTGTATGTTTACTCTTGTTAATTTTATTTTGTAATTTCCTTATAGGTGACATAAAGATTTCCTGTTAGTGTTTTACAGAAGTGTTGCTTTAAGAACACAGCATGGGTTAATTTAAGATAATAACCCATCACCTACAGGACAGACAGAATAATACAGATCCCAATTAATAAAAAGTTAAATAATTTTAAATTATAGACATGAAAGCCCAGTACTCTTAATATAAGGCTGTTAAAATTTATTTGATGGATGTTTAAGATTAGGATTTAAAATTAAAGTAAAATGAAAAGGGACAAGGAAACTAATATTTGGCTCTTGCCCTCTGAGTCAGTCTGTATCCAGAGAACAGCGGACTTCTCTAAAGAGCTTTGCAACTCTGAACCACATAACCTCCTGATCAGGGAGATTAATAAGACCACTGGAGAACAGAAAGCCAATCAGTGCATTGCTACAAAGAGGATAGTCATCAGAGAAGGGAGACATCCCTGATGCTTCCAAGGGAAGCCACATGGTCAAGGAAGACCTGGACCCACCTAGCGCAAATGGCACTAGCAGAACTGAGAAGCTGCTCTCAATTTTCCCCAAGAATGACTCTCATAAAAGCTCAGCTGACTGTTCACAATATAGAGAAACAAAAGTCAATTTGACTGCTTCATATTAAACACTTAGAATAGACAGTTAAAAACAAAATACAGCCATTCCTGGGCATTTTATATAATAATAGTAATAATAATATATTATGGTATTCACTTCATGTTAGCCTCCCAAAATAAGTAAGACTGGAGGCTACAAAGAAGGATTCTCAGACAGGAATGCCTGATAACTATAAAATGAGACTATCAAAAGGATCTGCCAGAGGCAGAAGTTTTTAGTTTAAGGCCTACAGATATTCTTAAGCTAAACACATAGGCTTGGTATTTGTAAGTATGATTATCCAGCCCTGAGTAAGAGAATTAAAGGTGTCTCTATTAGACACAGAGGTCATTCTAAAAGGATTTTGCAAGATCAGATGGCATTAAATTATTAAACTGTATTTTATGGGGAGGGACAACTGTAACACTAAAAGTTAAATATTAAGTTAACAGTCCTGATAACTGGGGATATTAAAGGCTTGTGAGGGAACTTCTATACAGTGACATGTTCCAGCTGCTGCAACATTTATTCAGTACTCATGTTTTTTGTTTCTCTCATAGAAGAACCCATCCCCAGATGACTTTACAACCTGTTCTTCCACAACCAGACTTCAAACCGAACTGACTTCTAAACAGCATGGTACTGGTACCAAAACAGGCGGGTGGACCAATGGTACAGAATAGAGGACACAGAAACCAATCCACAAAACTACAACTATCTTATATTCAATAAAGGGGCTAAAAACATGAAATGGAAGAAGGATAGCATCTTCAACAAATGGTGTTGGGAAAACTGGAAATCCATATGCAACAAAATAAAACTGAATCCCTTTCTCTCACCATGCACAAAAGTTAACTCAAAGTGGATCAAGGAACTTGAGATCAAATCAGAGACATGGCGTCTGATAGAAGAAAAAGTTGGCTATGATCTACATACTGTGGGGTCGGGCTCCAAATTCCTCAATAGGACACCCATAGCACAACAGTTAATAACTAGAATCAACAAATGGGACGTACTCAAACTAAAAAGTTTTTTCTCAGCAAAAGAAACAATAAGAGAGGTAAATAGGGAGCCTACATCCTGGGAACAAATCTTTAGTCCTCACACTTCAGATAGAGCCCTAATATCCAGAATATACAAAGAACTAAAAAAATTAAACAATGAGATAACGAATAACCCAATCAACAAATGAGCCAAGGACCTGAACAGACACTTCTCAGAGGAGGACATACAATCTATCAACAAGTATATGAAAAAATGCTCACCATCTCTAGCAGTCAGAGAAATGCAAATCAAAACCACCCTAAGATACCATCTCACTCCAGTAAGATTGGCAGCCATTAGGAAGTCAAACAGCAACAAGTGCTGGCGAGGATGTGGGGAAAAGGGTACTCTTGTACATTGCTGGTGGGACTGCAAATTGGTGTGGCCAGTTTGGAAAGCAGTATGGAGATTTCTTGGAAAGCTCGGAATGGAACCACCATTTGATCCAGCTATTCCCCTACTCGGTCTATTCCCTAAAGACCTAAAAAGAGCACACTATAGGGACACTGCTACATCCATGTTCATAGCAGCATAATTCACAATAGCAAGACTGTGGAACCAACCTAGATGCCCTTCAAAAGACGAATGGATAAAAAAATGTGGCATTTATACACAATGGAGTATTACTCTGCATTAAGAAAAGACAAAATCTTAGAATTTGGAGAAAAATGGATGGCATTAGTGCAGATTATGCTAAGTGAAGCTAGCCAATCCCTTAAAAACAAATGCCAAATATCTTCTTTGATATAAGGAGAGTAACTAAGAACAGAGTAGGGACAAAGAGCATGAGAAGAAGATTAACATTAAACAGGGATGAGAGGTGAAAGGGAAAGGGAGAGAGAAGGGAAATTGCATGTAAATGGAAGGAGACCCTCAGGGGTATAAAAAATTACATAGAAGAGGAAGTGAGGAAAAAGGAGGAAAAATATAAGGGGGAGAAATGAATTACAGTAGAGGCGGTAGAGAGAGAAGAGGGGAGGGGAGGGGGGAGGGGGGATAGTAGAGGGTAGGAAAGGCAGCAGAATACAACAGACACCAGAATGGCAATATGTAAAACAATGGTTCTGCAACTGTTGTGATTCTGCAATCTGTATATGGGGTAAAAATGGGAGCTCATATCCCACTTGAATCAAAGTGTGAAATATGATATATCAAGAACTATGTAATGTTTTGTACAACCTACAATAAAAATTAATTAAAAAAAAAGAAATACAAGGAGTTCAACTGGGACACAGTGCTGGAGTTAGTTCTGTCACTTTTGGTGGGTCAGGGTCTGCAGAAGAATGCACCAACCAGCCTTCTATCCCACATAGCTAACCCCCTTGACCATAGCAACCGGATTCTGAACATTGCCCTGAAACATCTCCATATAACAAGATGCCTTTAATGGAGTGGTTTCAGACATATTAGTGATTCCTGTCTGCATCATGTCAGCCACAATTCATTTGGAAGTCAATGGCAGATACACATGGCCCGACCACAGATGTTTCATCACAAACCTGCACACAACAGCTCTGGACCCACTACTCAGCAGGCCCCAACATACTGGCATCTCTGTTCTAAACCATTTTCATGAATCCCAGTCAATCAAGGCACTCTCTGGTATACTCATGATCAGCAACAGGACATCCAAATATTCTCCAGTTGCAGGTGGTCATGGGAATTTCAAAAATTTCAGAGTATTTATCTAGCCATTTCCTAAGATGAAGTTGGAGAAACTGTGGGTTTCAATTCATTAAGGAACCATTAAATTTTGAGGAAGCACATTTCAAGGAATACTCTGGAGAACTCTCACAGGCAAGGCTTCCCAAAGAGTGGAAAAAAGGTCACATGAAGCCAGGCCAATTGAGGTCTACAATGTGAGGTCCATGTGTGTTTTGACTCTCAACTATGGCTGCCAAGTTTTTCAGAATAAAATCATGTGATATCCTGCTGAGATTCCCAGTGTGCTGTGGAAAGCCACTCTGGGCTTAGATCTCAGTTTCCAAGGGCGACTCTCATGCGTGGCCTCGTTAAATTCCAACACAATTCATGGCAATACTTCTCTGACGTCAGTTCCATAACGCAGTCTCTAAGAGGAATCACACCAGAGTTCAAGCCCCGGTGGATTCAGCCATCTCTTACAACCACCACACAAATGACCACAATTAAAACTAAATCACTCCCACATGGCCCTCATCTTCTTCCACATAGACACTCATCATGAACTCTGGCTGGAGGTTTCCATGAAGGGCACAGACAAATACACTGTTCAAAATAAGCAGCCTTGCCCCTCATTTGCCTAAAGTCAGGGTGGCCTGGACACCCTTCCAGTGAACCAAGAGTGATCAAATAGGCCTGCTCTATATCTGCTCCGCTTCTCAAATTTGAGGGCTAATGACTGTCTGGTATAGATTCTTTATGTGAATTGGTTTCATGAGAAAACCCAAGCACCTATCGGCTAGCCTCTGCAGGGCTTTGAAGAACTGACTTGACCCAAAGATCCCTATTCTCACTTGATTTAGCTCAGGAAGCTTACAGAGGAAAGCGAGAGACTTCATCCACAATGACTGCTCTTTTGGCCATTTTGGTTTTGGATGCACACTTGGAAACTTTCTTTAGGTCCATCAGATGCTGAGAATCTAAGCCACTGCTGTCACACCGGGCCAAGTGGCTGATTCAGACTCATCCCTTTCCAAAGCAATTAAGCAAAGAGCCACAGGTGATGACCATTCATTTCCATTTGAAACCTGTTTTTTTCAGGCTTCACAAAGGGGTGGCCTGAGGCAAAGACCTTCCTGACATTCAGGGTAATAGAAACATAAGTAAGCAAATGGCCCAAAGCAGGGTTTTTCCACTGAGACTTTACTGGTCACACTGATATCTGAGTTTTCTGAGATGCTCCCATTCCCTTCAACTATCCAGTACATGGCCATGTCACAGAGCTTGGAGGTGGTACATATCTTGGACACCAAACCATAAGGCTACTCTGGAGAGTGGCAAGTATTCAGGAGGAAAAGAGGAACTTAGGAAGATAGTAGGTGTTCCCCATCCATAAGGCAAGCCGCTCTACATTCTTAAATTGGGCAGGATGAATGCTGGGAAGCTTTCTACTAGACAGGACACAACCATTGATGCATTTGCTTTTCAAATGTCTACAACACGGATACAGTGGGATACACAGACATAGAAACACTCGTGTTGTCAAACGACTTTCTAGAAACTTTCCAGTCCAAACCTACAAACTGCCTTTCCTACCTATTCTCAGAACATGAAATAAAACCACAAACTCACACCGACACCCACAATGGCACCTCCTTTCCCCAAGTATGTCTGTGACTATCCTGAGTGTCCTCTGACTGGTGGGCCATACTATGTTCCCCTGAAATGGCCTGTCTTGCCTCAGATCTGGTCTTCTTTGCCAACTCTTTGAAGTTGTCAGGAGCCATGGTTGAGCCACTACCTGCTTTCTCAGAAAAGTCACTCTTCAGAGCTCTCCTGGAATTTGGCCATCATCACATAAGTAGGTACCAAGAAAGACTGATTCTGTCCTTGGTAAATCCAAACAATTGAGACCACTGGGACTAGGACTGGGACTTGCTCTTGGTGGCTGGCTTCCTGGTCCCAAGTTCAGAGAGTTCCATCACCAAGGAAGTGTGGTAGGTCACTTCCTTCAGCAACTGAATGAGGTCACTGCCTTGGAAAACCACTTTGTCCTAGCAGTTGCTTCCAATGGTCCCATGAGATGGAGGCTGCTCCTACTTCCTGTGACACTTTCACAAGATAGAATGGTATATCAACCATAGGCACCCAGGAAAAGCTCTGTATACAGGCCTGGTTTGGTCCATTTCATCTACATTAAGAAGAGAGAGGCTGATTCAGACACATTCCTTCATTCTGACCAGGTTGTTTGACATGGAAGTTGACATGGAGTTGACTTTTGCTCTCTCAGGTCCTTCTTAGGTGAAAAGGTCGGTCAAAAGTCGGAGGAAAAGACCATCAAGAGACTGTCTCATGTCACAGCAAAGGGTTTATTGGGAGTCCAGCATGCTGGGGCTCAGAGCTAACTTCAGAGGAGCAAAGAACAAAGAGCCCCAAGAACAACTTGAGCAGAGTTTATATACATTCTTTAGAGAGGGCAGGGACTTTACATACATCATATCCTCTTTTAGGAAATCAACACATAGCACGGGAAAATCAAATAACAACACTAAAACATGATTAGTACATTCATTGGCGGGAAGAGGTCGGGTAGGGGGTGATTGGTTAGCCCTGAAAAGGGGTATACGTTTAAACTGATTGGTTGAATCCCTGAGATGTATATGTGGTGAGCTGCACGGTTTCTGGAAAGGGGTTGTTAAGTAACTAGGTGGTCAGGGAAGATTTCAACACACATCTAATTGGCAGTTCCGGGAATTGTCTTAACTGCCACAGGAATTTCAGGTTCCGAGTGCAGCTTGGAAACTTTAAAAAACCTGGTTCTATGTTTCAATTTCAATTTCTTTTATTCGTTCATTTCCCACTCCTTTTTCTTACTACTTTTAATCTTAAACGTAATAAATCATAATTATTGCGGGGTCTCACATTCTATTTCTGCCAGTGGACCGTATTTCTGTCTGATTACAATGAGCTTTTCCTGCCCAATTTGAGCCTGGAGAAAGGAAACTATGTGGTTAAGCAAACAAGGTCCTACAGTTAGCAACACCATAAGGATGATCAAGGGTCCAGCTAAGTCTGATAGGAGTGTAGTTAACCAGGGGGACTGGGTAAACCATAACTCAAACCACCCTAGTTGAATCTCCCTATCTTTCTGGTGCTCTTCAAGGCATTTTCTCAATTTACTCATGGATTCTTTTACAACTCAGGTATGGTCAGCATAAAAACAACATTTTTCTCTCAGTGCAGCACAGAGGCCCACCTCACTCATGAAGAGGAAGTCTAATCCTCGCCTGTTCTTTAAAACAACTTCAGAGAGAGAAGTTAAGGATTCCTGCAAAGCTGTGATGGTGGTCTCTAACGTCTTCAAGTCTTTATCTATTGCTGTTTCTAATCGGGCCATTTGTTGTGACCCACATATAGTAGCAGCTGTTCCCATACCCACTCCTACAGCAGCTCCTATCCCCAATAGGATGGCAGGAGTAAGGGACACTGGCTCCCCGCAAAATCGGGTTGTTTCTCCCCCTAGTAGACCTTCAAATGATTCTACATCATAATAGAGCACCCTGGGGAGTATCTGCACCATTACACAATAATTTACAGAGATGTCAAGTACCTGGGCTGAAATGCAAGGAGTTCTGACTGTTTGGAGTTCAGTACAATAAAGGTTCCTTTAATTAGTTCCCAGGGGGAGGAGTCAGCTGTACTCTGGACTGGGGAAGTAGGCAAAGACGGAAACCGGGAAGTATGAGATGGTAGAGGGGTTCTGGTAGATCTAGCCATGGGAGGTTTAGGAGGCTTAATTCCTTGGTTGAGGGGATTGGGCTCTATTGCTGTGATATTTTCTTCCTTTTTCAGCCGGATGGTGAACCAGTGACCAAAGTCATAACGAGGGCCATATATATAGAATCGCATTCCCCACGTATTTCCCATAGGCCATGCTGTTCCGAGGTAGCCCCTTCCTTTGGAATTGAAAGTTAAAATGAGGGGGTAACATAGACTATTCTTTCCACAGTGAGTTTTTGACACCACTTGGCTAGCAGCACATTTCTTGGGATCAATCAAGGTGTCATTTCTTTCTTCCTGAATCGTACTGTCGGGGGAGTTTGGGTTCCACCATGCAGCTCCCGTTTGTTCACAACCCCAAGATCTACAATAAAAGTCACTGGGTCCTGTATAGGTTTGGGCCTGTTTGCGACTTCAGAAATCAGCTGGGCACACATAAAAATCAAGATTGGCTAGTTTACACCTGAGCTGCGGAAGATGATATCCATAATTCATGGGGTAAGGTGGTCTATGTTGCCCTGGTTTGGGGTTGAGTGGGATCTCTGTGGGGGTCCTCTTTGTCAGGGAGATCCCAGTCAGACAGGCCTATGGCAATCTGACAAATATCCGGGTGGAGAGATGGCCACCAAGTCCATATGGTGGCTGTATGTGAAATAGACCACACTACTTGCCCAGTAGGATTTATAACTTGCCATTGTTGATGAACAAGCTGATGGGGATTAGGACTGCTGGTGGTCAGGGGAAGAATCCATAGCCCTACCCACATGACAGACACACAACTTGAGACGGTTACCAGTCTGTTCCAGTTTCCAGCCAGAGTCCGGACAGGGCGCAGGCTTGAGATGGGAGGCATGGATCCAGGAAGTGATCCCATCCACTTTCACCACTGTGGTTGTTATAAGCAGCACCTGGTATGGTCCTTTCCAGCGGGGTTCCAGGGATGACACCTAATGCCATCTCATGTAGATGAAGTCTCCCACTTGATATCGATGTGGGGTTCCCTCATCTCCAGGCTGATAAGCAGTGGCCAACTGTTTCCACAGGTATCGCTGGGTGCTGGGTTTGTTCAAGGGCTTTAAGTCTGTCAAGAAAGAGTGTGTGAAAGGAATCATTAAGTCTCAGAGTTGGGGTTAGGTCCCTTACTGGAGGAGGGGGACCATAGAGAATTTCATAAGGGGTGAGTTTACACAAAGAGGCAGAGGGCGTTTTTCTTGCACGAAACAGTGCTTAAGGTAGGAGCAGAGTTCAATTTTTTATGCCGGTCTCCAAGCTTTTTTCGTTAAGGTCTCTTTGATGTTTCTATTCATCCTTTCTACCTGTCCTGAGCTCTGGGGTCTATAAGCACAATTTAACTTTCAATTAATCCCCAGGGTCCTGGCGAATCCCTGACTTACCTGGGCCACGAATGCCAGTCCATTATCAGACCCTATTACCTTAGGCAGGCTGAACCTTGGAAAAATGTCTTATAGAATCTTTTGACCACCCTCTGAGCCTTTTGTTTCTTCATGGGGAAGGCTTCAAACCATATTGAAAAAGTATCTACAAAGACTAGAAGATATTTAAGTCCGTACCTTGCTGGCTTAATTTCAGTAAAGTCCACTTCCCAGAATTGTCCTGTTCTGGTTCCTCGTAAGCGCTTTCCTGCAGGAAGCTTGGATGGGTAAGGATTAACTAACTGGCAGACTTGACAAGCTCTAGTCACCTGCTCAGCTATTTCTTTCCCCTGTGAGTCAGTCAATAATAAGTCCTTTCTCCGGTCCTTTAGAAGTGCCTATAACTTTTTTCAGCCTAAGTGGGTGAGTTGGTGTACGTCTTTGACATAAAGGTGGGCTTTTTGAAATAGTAAACTTGGCTCTGAAGGGTCCCAGAGTCCTGTATCTGTCTCCTCAGATGATAAGTTGCCTGAATGTTCCAGTGCGGCCAAATCTCCTGATTGTTGTTCCCCCCGGTGTGGAAAAAGTTACCAGAGTCACTACGTTTAGGGCTGCCAATTAAGTTTCCTCATCTGCCCTTCTGTTTCCAACCGCCATGGGGTCGTTTCCCTTCTGGTGCCCTGGACAGTGCACTATACCTAGTTCCTTAGTGCTCTGCACTGCTGAGAGAAGGTGGAGGATCTCATCTTTGTTCTTTATTTCTTTCCCAGCAGAGGTTAATAGCCCCCTTTGCTGGTAAATAGCCCTGTGCACATTAGCATTGGCAAATGGATAGCGGCTATCAGTGAATATGGTGGCCCTTTTGCCTGTTGCTAGTTCCAATGCTTTCGGAAGGGCAATCAGTTCTGCCTTTTGGATTGATGTCTTTTCTGGGAGACCAGAGGATCAGATGACATTAGTTTTGCTAACTATTGCTGCTCCAGCCCGCCGCTTACCATCTTGGAGGAAGCTGCTCTCGTCTGTAAACCATACGACTTCTGGGTGAGGCAGTGGCTGGATCTTTCAAGTCTCATCCTATACTGGTTTCCTCTGCCAGTATGTGTTGACACTCATGAGTGATGGGTTCTGATGATTCTTCTGGCAGCAGTGTACCCAGGTTGAGTGGAGCAGGGGGTCCCAGAGTTATTCTGTCTTTGCTAATCCAGAGGCTCTGGTAGTGGTTTATTCTGGAGTTTGATAGCCACCTCTCTGGAGGCTGACAGATGATGCTCTCCAGGGCATGGGAGGCTATAATGGTTAGCTTCTGTCCCAACGTTCATTTATGAACATCTTTTTTTAGAAGGGCTGCCGCTGCTATCGCTCTTAAGCAACTTGGCCACCCGCTAGCCACTGGGTCCAATTTTTTTGATAAGAATGCTACCGGCCTTTTTCAAGGTCCCAAAGTCTGAGTGAACACTCCCAGTTCTATTCCTTTCGTTTTCTCGATGTAGAGAGTGAAGGGTTTTTCTACTTCTGAGAGTGCTAAAGCTGGAGCAGATAGCAGTGCCTTTTTTTGACATTATCAAAAGCTTTTTGGTGCTCAGGGGTCCATTTGAAATGGGCATCCCCATTTATAAGCGGGTATAAAGGTGCAGCCAGAGATGCGAACCCAGGAATCCATAACCTGCAAAAGCCGGCAGTCCCAAGAAACTCTCTGAATAGTCTCTTATTAGATGTGGGCGGTATCTGCACAACGGTTTGTTTTCTGGGCTCACTGAGCCATCTTTTGCCACCCCTAAGAGAATAACCCTGGAAGATTACTTCTTGCTGACAAATTTGGTCCTTTTTGCAGAAGCCCTATATCCAAGCCGAACAAGCTCGGATAATAGTGCTTGGGTCCCAGACTCATAGTTCTTCTTGGTGTTGGCTGCCAGTAGCAGATCATCCACATATTGGAGTAGGGTGACTTTGGGGTGTGCAGTTCTGAGGCCTGTGGAGGGCTTCATCAAATAGAGTGGGGGAGTTTTTGAACCCCTGTGAGAGTCTAGTACAGGTTAGTTGGCCATATGTTAAAGTTTCTGGGTCTATCCACTCGAAAGCAAACAGAAACTGATTGTCCTTATGTAGGGGCAAGAAGAAGTAAGCATCTTTTAAGTCCAGCACAGTGTACCATTCCCGCTCCAGATTCAGAGTGCTAAGCAAATTATATGGATTGGGTATTGTTGGGTGAATGTCCTGCACTCTGTTGTTTATCTCTCTTAGGTCTTGAACAGGACAGTAGTCCCTAGTTCCTGCCTTTCTTACTGGTAGCAGGGGGGTATTCCAGGCTGATTGACAGGGCCTTAGGACCCCAAGGGCCAATTATTTCTGAATATGGGGACTTATCCCATCTTTAGCTTCTTTGCTTAGAGGATATTGTTTAACACTGATTGGAGAGGCAGAGGCTTTTAATTCTAGTTCTATTGGAGGTAGTTTTATTGCTAGACCTAACCCAGCAGTTTCTGCCCAGGCATTCGGATAATCTTTTATCCATTTCTGTGGTAGTTTGCCTCTTTGATCAGTCCTAGGGAGCGCGAAGAGTTGATGTTCATCTTCAACGGACATAGTCAATGCTGTGACTATGGGAGGTTTCACTGAAGGCTTTAGAACATCCACTTCGGGAACATCAGGGTTAAAAGTTATTCTAGCCCCGAGTTTGGTAAGCAGATCCCTGTGCATCAATGGGGCTGGGCACTCTGGGATTACTAGGAAAGAGTGTTGGACTTTTCCTTTTCCTACATCCATAATCCTCTTAGTTGTCCAAGCCCGATATGTACTGCCATTATCCCCTTGAACTAGGGACCATTTATTTGATAGGAGCCCAGTGGGGTCTTAAGGGCTGAGAATACTGCTCCTGTATCCTCTCCAAAGTTCACTGGAGTCCCCTCCACTTCAAATGTTACCCTGATCTCGGGGAGGAGATCCGAGCCCCAACATTCCTAGTCCTCTTCTAGAGTCAGCATGGCATGCTGGCGTGGTTGCTTCTTTTGGGTGCACTCTTTGGCTCAGTGTCCTTTTTCTTTACAGTAGGCACATTGATCTGAGGCCAGGGGCAGCCTTTGGCATGGGCCCAAGTATCCCTTCCTGACTCCAAGCTTTTTAACTTCTGGCATATTTGCTGCTGTGAACAAAACCTTAGCCAATGTTTTAGTCTGCCTTTTGCTTTTTTCATCCCCCTTTTGTTCCCTTTCCTTCTCTATCCTCTGTTCCCTCTCCTCCTCAGTTTCTCTTTTATAATATACTTTCTCAGCTTCTCTCACTAAATCTCTTAAGGTCGTATCTTGTAATCCATCTAGACATTGTAACTTTCTCTTAATATCTTGGGCAGCCTGCTCAATACAGGCCATTGTAACAGATGCATTTTGGTCCTCTGCCTGAGGATCAAAAGGAGTATATTTCCTATATTCTTCCATAATTCTCTCCAGAAACATAGAGGGAGACTCATTAGGCCCTTGGATAATCTCTCTTACTTTGGCCAAATTGGTCAGCCCTCTGGCGGCCACTCTGAGACCCGCTATTAGAGCCCGGCGATAAGTGGACAGATGCTTCTTACCTTCAAAGGTGTTGGGGTCCCAGTTGGGTCGGTTCATTGGCCCATAGGGACGGAAAGAGAGTATCACAGGGGCTTCTGAGTTTTCTATTATCCGCCTCCGGTGGGTTCCTTTAGGTTGCCCAGCTTCCTCCAGGGGAGGAGGGGCTGCTGCTGCTGCAGAGAAGTCCCCTGGAGGGCTTGGGTCTGGCCCAATTGCCTATAGCAGTGGAGAGGCTGAGTCAGCGGTTGGAGGATCATCAGGAACTGTGTTGGGGGTTGGGGAGGGAGAGTAGATGATAAGGAGGGGGAGGAGTGTCCAGTATTGTGACTCAGGGAGAATGGAAGGAAGAGGGGGAGGAGTGGATGGTTTGAATGATAGGATCATGGGGGAAGGGGTATATGGCTCTTTATCTGGGTGGCCAAGTGGCCAAAGCTGAAAGACAATATCTCTGACTTTTCGGATTAGAGGAAAGTGGAAGGATCCTTCTGGGGGCCATCCAACTTCGAGGATGGGCCATTCTGAAGCACAGAGAGTCTGCCAGGTACAGCGTTTTACTGGAAAATAAAGATTCTGGGCCCTTGAGCGGACATCAGTCCAATGATCAAGGGTCGGAGACAGAAAAGAGGATGTGCTTTGTCCCATAATGGGAATTACTCAAACAGGGACAGTGAAGACACAAACGCAACACAGAAAAAGACAAACAGTAAATGTTTAACATGACTCCAAAAAAAAGATTAGAACTGAGTAACTGGTAAATCTTAATGGGTTAGGCAATAAAGACAGACAGTAAACTCAACATGAGTTCGGGACAATGAACCAAACTGAGTAGCTGGCAAAACCTGATGGGCTGGCAAACCGAATCCTGAAGCAAAATGTATCTGGGATGAGGAAACTACTATTCTTTGATTTCCCTAGTCTTCCGGAGTGTCCCCCAGAAACGTGACCTTGGGCTCTGTGACAGGTCTGTCACACCATAGGAGAGAGCTAATGCTCTTCACCAACAGCCACTTTGCCATGCCCTGACTTGAAATCCGAAACCAGAAATAGGCTCCTTACTAACCCCGAGAGGAGTCCCTTGAGGTCTCTCGTCCACCGCTGCCGGATATCTCACCTGGGGCCTCCAGATAAATAGGTGCGGCGAACGTCAGAGGAAAAGACAACAAAGAGGTTTTCTCATGCATCAGCAAAGGGTTTATTGGGGGTCCAGAATGCTGGGGCTCAGAGCTCACTTCAGAGGACCAAAAATCAAAGAGCCCCGAGAACAACTTGAGCAGAGTATATATACATTCTTTAGAGAGAGCAGGGATTTACATACATCATTGCCTCCTTTAGGAAATCATCATGTACCACGGGAAAATCAAATAACAACTCTTAAACATGATTAGCACATTCATTGGCGGGAAAAGGTCAGGCAGGGAGTGATTGGTCAGCCCTGAGAAGGGGTATAAGTTTAAATTTATTGGTTGAAGCCCTGAGATGTATACGTGGTGAGCTGCACGGTTTCTGGGAAAGGGTTGTTAAGTAACTAGGTGTTCAGGGAAGATTTCAACAGACATCTAATGGGCAGTTTCAGGAATTGTCTTAACTGCCACAGGAATTTTAGGTTCTGAGTGCAGCTTGGAAACTTTACAAAACCTGGTTGTTTACGTTTCAATTTCAATTTGTTTTATTCTTTCAGAACCTTACAGTGGAAGGCGAGAGACTTCATCCACAATGACTGCTCTTTTGGCCATTTTGGTTTTGGATGCACACATGGGATCTTTTCTTAGATCCGTCTGTTGCTGATAATCTAAGCCACAGCCTCAAACAGGGCCAAGAGCCTGATTAAGACACATCCCTTTCCAAAGCAATTACATCTCTGAGGTCAGTTACAGAACTCAGTCTCTGAGAGGAATCACACCAGTGTTCAAGCCCAGGTGGACCCAGTCATTCTTCCAACCACCACACATATGACCACAATTAAATCCAAAACACTCCCACATGGCACTCATCTTCTTACATACATACACTCATGATCACCTTTGGCTAGAGGCTTCCATGAATGGCGCAGCCCACGAGAGTGTCCAAAATAAGCTCCCTTGCAACTCATTTGCCTAACCTCAGGGTGGCCTGAACACCCTTCCTGTGAACCAGGATTGATCACATAGTTCTTCCTGTAATACTGCTCTGGTTCTCCAATTTGAGGCCTACTGACTGTCAGGTATAGATTCTTTATGTGATTTGGAGTCATTAGGAAACCAAAGTAAATTTGCAAGGCTTGGAAAAACTCATTTGACCCAAAGGATACCTATTGTCACTTTGTGGATGTCAGGAACCTTACAGAGGAAGGCGAGAGACTTCATCCACTATCACTGATCTTTTTGCCATTTTGGTTTTGGATGCACACATTGGATCTTTCTTTATATCCATCAGGCGCTGCTAATCTAAGCCACAGCCACACACAGGGCCATGAGGCTGATTCAGAACATCCTTTTCAAAGCAATTAAGCAAAGAGCCACAGGTGATGCCCATTCATTTCCATTTGAAAACTGTTTTCTTCAAGATTCACAAAGGGGTGGCCTGAGGCAGAGACCTTCCTGACTTCAGAGCAACATAACAATAAGTAAGCAAATCCCAATGCAGGGTTTCTCCACTGAGACTATACTAGTCACAATGATATCTGAGTTTTCTGAGATGCTTGTCATTCCCTTCAACAATCCAGTACATGGCCATGTCACAGAGCTTGGAGGTGGTATATATATCTTGGACAAAAAACCATGAGCCTATTCTGGAGAGTGGCCAGAATTCAGAAAGAAAACAGGAACTTAGAAAGTTAGTAGGTGTTGCCCATCAAAAAGGCAACCAGCAGTCCTTTTTTAAAATGGGCAGGATGAATGCTGGAAAGCTTTCTACTAGTCAGGATACATCCATTGATGCATTCCTTTTTCTAATGTGTACAACCAAGAACACAGTGGGATACACAGACACAGAAACACTCACCTTGTCAAAGGACTTTCTAGAAACAGTCCACTCTAAACCAAACAAACCGCCTTTCCTACCTATTCTCAGAACATGAGACAAAACCACAAACTCACACCCACTCTCAAAAAGGCACCTCTTTCCCCAAGTAAGTCTGTGAGTATACAGAGTGTCCTCTGACTTGTGGGCCATAGTATGTTCCCCCGAAATGGCCTGTCCTGTCTCAGATCTGGTCTCTTTGTCCATCTCTGTGAAGTTGTATGGAGCCTGTGCTGTCCACTACCTGCTTTCTCAGGAAAGGCCCGTCTTCAGAGCTCTACTTGCATTTGGTCATCCTTAAGCCATTAGGTACCAAGAGAGACAGACTCTCTCCTTGGTAAATCCAAACAAGTGAGCCCACTGGGAATGGGACTGGGCCTGGCTCTGGATGCCTGGCTTCCTGGATCTCAAGTTCAGAGAGTTTCATCACCAAAGAAGTGAGGTAGGTCAATTCCTAAAGGAAGGGAATGAGGTCACTGCCTTGGCAACCACTTTGTCCTTACAGTTGCTTCCAAAGGTCCCTTGAGATGGAGGCTGCCCCTACTTCCTGTGAAACTTTCAGAAGTTAGAATGGTATATCAACCATAGACACCCAGGAGAAGCTCTCCACACAGGGTTGTTTTGGTCCATCTTTTTTATATCAATAGGAGAGAGGCTGATTCAGACACATACCTTCATCCTGACCAGCTTGTTTGCCATGGAAGATGACTTTTGCTCTCTCAGGTCCTTCATAGCTGCCTACATCTTCTCCAGGGATCATTTCTGCATCAACCTTTGAGGTTCTCAGCAGGTGGAAGATTCCCTACATTCCTGTATTGTAAGACCTACTCTGTCCCTGCTCTTTTGTAAAGTTAGATTGAGGGAACAGTGTATGGTTAGGGTTAATAATATATTTTATTTGGGTTAGGAAACATTCTGTGGGATAAATAATGGTATTAGGAACCTGCGATATTCACAAGAATATATAGGTGAAATATAATATAAAACCTGAAATCTAGGTACGATTTGAAGCCCAGAAGGGAATTGGGCCCTTTAGTGCGATACTTAGCTTTGAATTATGTTCTACACAGATGTCTCAGATAAATCGATATGCAATGGCAGAGGACCTTGTACCTTGGATGAATAAATGTCTTAGAGAACATCCAGTCAAAAAGGAATAGTCGGCAGGATTAGGAAGGTAGTCAGTAGGTTTTGAAAAAAGAGTGAGTATAGGATTTGGACAAAACGTTCATTAGCAATAGGGTTTCGGGTAGAGAGTGAACGTAAATATGAGCACATACGAAGAGTCAGTCACAATGATGAACTGGGAAAAATATGTTGGAAAGCAGATATCAATAGAGACATTAGGAAAACAGGCAAAGTATAATGTGAGTGATAGGGTTAGACATTTTCAACATGGTTGAGGATGAATATATAATCTTAGGTAGAAAGACATATGTAGTCATCAATAGGATTGATATTTTAGAGCATTAGGCAACCTGGGCATGGTTGTTTTTAATAATCCATGCTCACTTTCCATTTGCTTTGGTGAAAGGTTAATAAAATAGTCACTTGTCACTTCCTGTTTTTCTGTATGCTTAACAAAACACTGTTGAAATCTTGAGAACTGTTTGCTATTTTGGTTCCCAGAATGTGCTATCCCCAACTGCCAAACTGCAGAATGTACTCCCTCACCCAGTTGCATGCAAACTGCACACTCGCCCTGACCCATAAATAAATTTCCCTCCCTGCCCTGTCCAAGGAAAGTATATAAGCTCTGTTAAAGCTGTTCTCAGGGCTCTTTGCTCTATTCAAGTGAGCTCTGAGCCCCAGCATGCTGGACCCCCAATAAACACTTTGCTGTGGCTGAGTGAAAATGGTATACTGTTCTGTACTTAAAAGATGCTTTCTTTTGCTTGGCTCTGCATAAAGATAGTCAGTTGCTGTTTACTTTCGAGTGGGTAGACCCAGAAACAGGAACGTCTTGTCAACTAACTTGGACTAGACTCCCACAGGGGTTCAAAATCTCCCCCACTCTCTTTGATGAAGCCCTTCACAGAGATCTCAACAACTTCAGAACTACACACCCCGAAGTCACCCTGATTCAATATGTGGATGTCCTGCTCCTGGCAGCCAACACCAAGGAAAACTTTGAGTCTGTGACCCAAGCACTATTATCTGAGCTTGCTCAACTCAGGTATAGAGCTTTGGCCAAAAAGGCCCAAATTTGCCAGCAAGAAGTAATCTTCCTGGGGTATTTCCTTAGGCACTGTAAATGATGGCTCACTGACCCCAGGAAACAAAACGTTGTGCAGATACCACCCCCATTTAACAGGAGACAACATAGAGAGTTTCTTGGAACTGCTGGCTTTTGCAGGTTATGGACCTGGGTTTGTGTTCATAGCTGCTCCTTTATACCCGCTGTTAAATGAGAATGCCCAATTCCAATGGACCCTTTGAGCACCAGCAAGCTTTTGATAACATCTAAGAACACTAACACCGAACACCTCAACTTCACTGAGCCCAGCCTGCAATTTCAGAAAGCCCTACACTATGTTAAAAATGTACATCAACTCAATCAACTTAGTTCAAAGAAACTGCAGCCATTCCTGTAGGATCAAGAACAGAGTTTTAGACTAACTCACTCACAGTGAATGGAAATAACTGAATGGGTAACAAAAGCCTGTCGGTTCTGTTAATTGGTTAATGCTTACCATTCCAAGCTTCCTGCAGGAAAGCACGTACCAGGAACAAGACCAGGACAATTCTGGGAAGTGGACTTTACCTAAATTAAGCCAGCGAGATATGGACTTAAATATCTCCTAGTCTTTGTAGATACATTCTCAGGATGGATTGAAGCCTTTCCCACAAAAAAAAAAAAAAAAAAAAAAAAAAACCGGCACAAATGGTGGTCAAGAAGATCCTGAAAGATATTTTTCAAAGACAGGGCCTGCCTAATGTAATGTGGTCTGATAATTGAACGGCGTTCATGGGCCAGGTTAACCAGGGGTTAGCCAGGACCCTGGGGATTAATTGGAAGTTACATTGTGCTTATAGACCCCAAAGCTCAGGACACATGAAAAAATAAATAGAAGCATTAAAGAGACCTTAAATAAATTAAGCTTAGAGACCGTCATAAAAGGGTAGACTATGCTCCTGCCTTATGCACTGTTTCATGAAAGAAATACTCCCTTTGTTTCTTTGTGTAACATCACCCCCTATGAAATTCTCTATGGGGCCCCTCCTCTGGTAAGGGACCTAACCCCAACTCTTAAGACCTAAGTATCCCTTCCACACACCCTTGCTTGACAGACTTAAATCTCTTGAAAGAACTCAGCTATACCTGTGGAAACAGCTGGCCACTGCCTTCCAACCTGGGGATGAGGGGACTCCACATCGATATCAAGTAAGAGAATTCCTCTACATAAGAGGACATCAGGTGTCATCCCTGGAACCCCGCTGGAAAGGACCATACCAGGTGCTACTTATAACACCTACAGCGGTAAAAGTAGACGGAATCACTTCCTGGATCCATGCCTCTCATCTCAAGCCTGCAACCTGTCCAGACTCTGGCTGGAAACTGGAAAAGACTGGTAACCCGTTCAAATTGTGTATTTGCCACGTAGATAAGGCTATAGACTTTCCCCTTGGCCACCAGTAGACCTAACACTCATTAGCCCGTTCAGCAGCAATGGCTGATCACAAATCCTACAAGACAAGAAGTATGGTCTATCTTGCATACAGCCCCCTTAGGAACCTGGTGGCCATCTCTCCACCCAGACATTTGTCAGCTGGATATAGGTCTTTCCTATTAGGATATCCTTGATGAAGAGGATCCCACTAAAATTCCATTAAATCATTTCCGTACCATAGATAATGGAAACAAACATTATGGTTGTATAGACAGGCAAGCCAGATGCAGGTTGGCTAGCCTATATTAGTATGTTTGCCCCGCAGACTATCAAAGCCACAAACCGCCATGGCTGAGTGTGGGAAAAGATGACTTCTTCTGTAAGTCATGGGGATTTGAGCATACAGGGCCTGCCTGGTGGAATGTAAAATCCTCATCAAATTCAGTACACAGCATTGGCCATATTACTACTTAGACATCTAAAACAGATGGCGCCAAGAGGAGTCTCTAGATCCTCAAATTCTGTGTGACCTTTTTACCTTCTGCAAGTGCTCAAAAGGGTGAAAGGAAATTCCCCTATGTGGAGGCCTTTTCCCTGTTTCCCTCACATCCTGAACTATGCTTCTCCAATAGTTCCTCACCCTCAGCTTTCTGCTCCAGACTCTCTGCTGTCAGTCCTACCTCAGCAACCTTATTTCTCACCTCCAATTACTAGATCCAAAACCCAAACCTCCGCCGGTTCTCAGAGCATTGCCCCCTTGCTGAGTTAGCAGGTACTGAGGTACCCATCCACCCACTCACTCCTCTCTTCCTCTGTCAGTACCCGCACCGGGTCGCACCAGGTCCTCTTACCAGCTAACCTAAAGCTCAAACCAGCTTAGGAGATCCCTCAGAACCCTATTGAAGATGTAATGAAAATGACCTTTAAAGTTGCTTTGTCATCACTGAAAACAGGTTACTAAGAATTTAAAGTGCCTCACAGGCTTTTCGGGATAGTCACTCCCGTCTTCCCCTCTGCTCTACCGGTTATACTGCTCAAGTTTTAGTTTCTAGGAAAATCCCAAACCCCTTTCCCATTATTTGTTTATATCTCTCCTTCCTAATTCTCAGATCCACGGAGCAGCTCTCACCCTCTGCCTTCCCCGTCTTCCCCCTCTGTACCAGGCCCACAGAAAAATCTTAACTGAACTTCTCCAGAAGTCTTCACCATGACTTTAGGATTTTCAGCAAAAGAGTCCCTATAAAAGAGTTCAGTGTAGATAAACTTCCTGTTTTTCTGTTGCCCTGCTCTACTTGGCTACTGGCTGCAAAAATCAGCACTCCTAAGCTTGACACCCCTTTAATAGTTTTTCACACAATATGTGAACAAGGCCTCTGGCCTTGAGCTGGGGCTTCATAGAGATGGCTATATTTTTAAGATATAAAATTACCAACTGGGCTCCATGGTAACAGCTGCAGGGGGATAAAAGAAAAGGAAGAAAAAGCTCTCCCCCTCCCAGGTGTCCTTGAAAGTTTAACTTGCCCACCAAAGAGGAAAAAACAGAAAAAAAAACTTCTTTTTGTGAAGTTCTGCAGACTGTGAACTTCTTAGTCCCTTCCCTTTCATGTTGGGTACAAAATTCTGAAACTACCTAAACTTGGGGTTCAGGGAATTAATTGATTACAACAGAAGCAATGCCCGCTGAATCCGGTTGCAACCAAATAGGACTGTTTCCCTGTCTTCTGTGCTATCTTAGGTGCCTTGCCTTGACTGCCCCTACAACAGTATAATTCTATATACTTAAACATTGTTTATGTTTTAATGAAATGGTCAACAGATGTGATTAATTGTGAAATGGTGAAGATGTTTCCCAGATTGCTCTATAATGACCCAGGTTCATTTGAAGTTCAAACAGGGGGGCATACAACCCAGTTCCACTGGGAACATATATCTCTTACTTTACCTATCATATTAGGAAGTGGAGTTGCTGCAGGGGTAGTCACAGGAACCACTGCCCTGGTCCATGGTACACAACAAATGACCCAAATAGAAGCAGCAATAGACCAAAACTTAAAGATATTAGAAACCTCCATCACAGTTTTCAGGAATCTTTAACCTCTCTCTCTGAAGTTGTTTTACACAACAGTCGAGGGTTTGACCTCCTCTTCATGAGAGAAGGGGGCCTTTGTGCTGCATTGATGTACGAATGCTGTTTTTATGCCGACCATAATGAAGTTGTAAAAAAACCTATGAGTAAAATAAAAGGATGCCTTGAAGAGTGTCAATGAGAGACAGACGCCCCAAAAGGGTGGTTTGAGTCTTGGTTATCACAGTCCCCCTGTTTATCTACGCTTTTATCACCCCTGGCCTGTCCAATAATAATCTCCATATTATAGCTAACTATAAAACCCTGTTTGCTCAACCGTGTAATTTCTTTTTTCCAAGCTCAAATTGGACAAGTAAAACTTATGGTAATACCCCACTAGCAGACATAGAATGTGACACCCCCCAATGATCACTATTATGATTAAAATTAGCCAGAAGAAGAAGTGGGGAATGAAAGGTTAATAAAAAAGGAACTTGGAACTTCCTGTTTTTTTGTATGCTTAACAAAACACTGTTGAAATATTGAGAACTGTTTGCTAACCTTGTTCCCAGATTGTGCTGTCCCCAACTTCGAAATTGCAGAATGTATTCCCTCATCCGGTTACACGCAAACCGCCCACTCGCTCTGACCCATCAATAAATTTCCGTCCCTACCCTTTTCAAGGAAAGTATATAAGCTCTGCTTAAGCTGTTCTCAGGGCTCTCTGCTCTATTCTTGTGAGCTCTGAGCCACAGCATGCTGGACCCCCAATAAACCTCTTGCTGTGGCATGAGACACTCTCCTGGTGGTCTCTTCCTCCGATGCTTGCACGAACATTACTTGGATGATTGAATGTAGAAGAGAAAATCCAGTCAAAAAGGGATAGTCGGTAGGATTAAGAAGATAGTCGGTAGGTTTAGGAAGAAGAGTGAGTATAGGATTTGGAACAAAATCTCTTTAGCAATAGGGGTTCGGTTAGAGAGTGAATGTAAATGTCAGCACATGTGAACAGTCACAATAATGAAATGGGAAAAGAACGTAGGAAAGCAGATATCAATAAAGACATTACGAAATCAGGCAAAGTATAAAGTGTGTGATACGCTTAGACATTTTCAACAGGGTTGAGTTAGAATATATAATCTTAGGAAGAAACAAATATGTAGTCACCAATAGGATTGACATTTGAGAGCATTAGGCAACATTGACATGGATGTTTTTTGTAATCCATGCTCACTTTCCATTTAGGTTTTGGTACAATCATAAGTGTGACGTTTGCATTTGTGTCCAGAATATTACTGTGATAATATGTATATGTAGATCTGGTGACATGAGTGTTTATTCCACCATTTCTGGGAGCAATTTTTTGAAGACATATAAATGGGTATAGGGGGTACAAAGAGGTATACACTGTGTCAATGAATATAGAGATAATGCATGAATAGACCATAAGTGAATAAATAATATAACTGGTTCCACATTAAATAACGGATTGAATTGATATCTGAAAATATATAAGAAATCTTATATTGATATACAATCATTCATTCCAACCATTTATACATCTAATATCAATAATAGGGTTATGGTTTATCATGAAGATATGTTATTTTTGCTACAAAAGTGATTATGGAAATCGAAAATAATGTGTTTGGAAAGAGTCAGTCACAATGCTGGCAATATGTGAACAAGGCCTCTGGCCTTGAGCTGGGGCTTGACAGAGATGGCTACAGTTCTAAGTTAAAGAAGTTACCAACTGGGCTCCATGGTAAAAGCTGGCAGGGAGAAAAAAAAGAGAAGAAAAAAGCTCTGCCCCTCCCAGGTGTCCTTGAAATGTTAACTTGCACAGAACAGAAAAAAAAAAAAAAACAGAAACAAAAACTGCTTTTAATGAACTTCTGCAGACTGTGAACTTCTGAGTCCCTCCCTTACATGTTGGGTACAAAATTCTGAAACAATCAAAACTTGGAGTTCAGGGGATTAAATGATTACAATAGAAGCAATGCCCTCTAAATCCGGTTGCAACCAAATAGGACTGTTTCGCTGTGTTCGGTGCTATGTTAGTTGCCTTACCTTGCATTGTCCATCCCTTTTCTCATGAAAAGACCAGTCAAGAAACATGGAGGAATGCATGTGCTCTGAAGCAGGAAGTGATTGATAGTGAATCAAATGCCTATAAATTTCCTAACTTGTGGATGAAATACATATCCTATGATGTGCATAAATTAAAGAAATAGTAATCTACCAGTGTTGAATAAAAATGAACGTCAAAATACACATCATGTCCAATTGGAATCTACTTGCATTGATGTTAAACTGGGTCAGGTACTGTAGAAATATTAGGATTTGTGTGCACCATTCACTGAAGTTCCTTTTCGGTACTAGGAAAGAAATATGTTTTTCAGGTAAATGAATATTTCTAAGAATTATCTTGTGAAAAGTTGATTATAAATTCACATATATGAATATGAATGAATTTGGTGAGTGTAAAATAAAACACATATTTCATATTTTGAAAAATCTGGAGAGTCTATCTATCTATCTATCTATCTATCTATCTATATATATATGTGTGTGTGTGTGTGTGTGTGTGTGTGTGTGTGTACACACACACACACACACAGACATTAAAAATAGCAATATATATGCCAATCAAAATTCAAAATGAAATATATATCATTGACAGATCCAAAAATATTTATTTAACTGAACATGGATTTATGAATAATATTGATCAAGTAGGAAGCTCACCCATAATTTGAATTTTCAGTTCCAACATCATTTAGGACGAGTGATCCCTTACAATTTGTATCTGTCAAGTCAGCCACCTCACATGAATGGACGTGTGGTCCCAGGTAGGATTCTATGTTTGCATATAAAAATACAGGTGGTGAATAGGCTACAGAGAGGGGAGACAGGAATTCACATATTGGTTAACTTTAAAAAAAACATGGAGAACGACTTCAACAAAAAGTTGACTAGATTTATAACTCCCACAATATATAATGCAAAAGGCAAGTCCAACTATACACCATGCCTCCTCTGAAATGCTTGTATTTTTATTCTGTTTGAGTTATTTTTCTCCATCTTATTAGTATTAGTAGTCAAGTGTAGTAGGGTAGGGGTTAGTGTCGGGGATTCAGTATTTCGAAAGAAAAATTGGAAAATGAATCCAATGTGTATGTAAATGTGTGCTCCACAAATATCCTCCCACTCTCATACAGAAAAATGCCTTGACAGTACCTTCGCTCCAACTAAAACACCATTAGAGGAGAAGAATTAGAAAATCAGTGAATACATATCTGGAATGGAATATGCTCACAGTTTTGAAAAATTCGAGGTGGTAGATGATTTTCGAAAAGAAAGGGACAGGGTAAACACTCCACAAACATGGAGTTCTGCTGGCCTAAAGACTTCTTGAGAAACTGCCTCTGAGGTTGGGCCCTTGAACTATATGTGGTTGTCAGGAGCTTTAGCTTCCTTTGTACTGAGACCATCAATGCTGGGTCTGCATCTATGTGACATGGAGGAAATTGTTTCTTATTTTCCAATGAAAATGAGGCAGCAGTGCTGAATTCTCTCTTTGTAGGTAACCTGTGGCCACTGGGGGCTAAGTGTATCCCTGTGTGGACTGTGAAGCCATTTGGGCATCCTCCAATTTTTGTGGTGTTTCTCACTGCTGCACTGGGAGTTTGGTATTTGCTTCACAAAATACATGGAGTTCAACTGGGACACAGTGCTGGAGGGATTTCTCTCGGGAGTGGTGGGTCAGGGTCTGCAGGATAATGCACCAAACAGGCTTCTATCCCACATTGCTTTCCCCCTTGACCATAGCAACCTGATTCTGAACATTGCCCTGAAACCACTCAATATAACAAGATGCCTTTACAAAGAAGCATCTGCTGGCTGCACCATGTCAGTAACAACCATTTGGAAGCCAAGGGCAGATCCACATTGCCGCACTACATGTTTTATCACAAACCTTCCCACCACTGTTCTAGGCCCACTAATCAGCAGGCTCCAAATTACTGGCATTTCTGTTCTACACCACTTTCATGAAACCCAGTCAATCAAGGCAGTGTCTGGCACACTCAAGATCAGCAACAGCACATCCAAAGGTTCTCCAGTGCCACCAGGTCATGGGAATTTCAAAAATTTCATGGTATTTTTCTAGCCATTTTTCTAGGATGATGTTGCAAGCACTATGGGTTTCAATATATTCAGGAACCGTTAAATGGTGAAGAAGCACATTTCAATGAAAGCTCTGGAGAACTCTCAAAGGCAAGGCTTCCAAAATAGTGGCCAAAAGGTCACTTGAATCCAGTCCTATTGACGTCTACAATATGAGGTCCATGTGTTTTTTGACACTGAACTATGGCTGCCATGTCTTTCAGAATACAATCAAGTGATATCCTGGCTGAGATTCCCAGTGCTTTGTGGAAAGCCACCCTGGGCCTAGATCTCAGTTTCCAAGGGCGACTTTCATTGCATGGCTTCCTAAAATCCCAAAACAATTCATGGCAATACTTCTCTGAGGTAAGTTCTAGAACTCAGTCTCTAAGGGGAATCACACCAGAGTTCAAGCACAGGTAGACCCAGTCATTTCTTCCAACCACCACACAAATGACCACAATTAAAACCAAAACACTCCACACGGCCCTAATCTTCTTCCATATAGACACTCATCATATCCTTTGGCTGGAGTTTTCCATAAGGGGTGCAGCCCAAGACAGTGTCCAAAATAAGCTCCCTTAACCCTCATTTGCCTAAAGTAAGGGTGGCCTGGACACCCTTACCGTAAACCAGGAGTGATCAAATAGGTCTGCCATTAATACTTTTCAACTTCTTCAATTTTAGGCCTTTTAACTGTGGCATTTAGATTATTTATGTGAACTGTAGTCAAGAGAAAACCGAAGCACCTATGGGCTAGCCTCTCCATGGCTTTGAAGAATTCATTTGACCCAAAGGATCCTTATTCTCACTTGATGGAGGTCAGAAACCTTACAGAGAAAGGCGAGAGACTTCATCTACAATGACTGTAATTTTTGCCATTTTGATTTTGTATGCACACATGGGATTGTTCTTTACATCCATCAGGTGTAGGGAATCTAAGCCATAGACTCACACAGGGCCAAGAGACTGATTCAGACACATCCCTTTCCAAAGCAGTTAAGTAAAGAGCCACAGGTAATGCCCATTTATATCCATTTGAAAACTGGTTACTTCAGGTTTCACAAAGGGGTGGCCTGAGGCAAATTCCTTCCTGACATTCAGGGCAAAAGAACAATAGGCAAGCAAAAGCCCCAAAGCAGAGTTTCTCCACTGAGACTTTACTGGTCACACTGATATCTGAGTTTTCTGAGATGCTCGCCATTCCCTTCAGCTATCCAGTACATGCCCATATCACAGAGCTTGGAGGTGGTAAATATCTTGGACAGAAAACCATGAGCCTATTCTGGAGTGTAGCCAGAATTCAGGAAGGAAACAAGAACTTAGGAAGTTTGAAGGTGTTGCCCTTCGATAAGGCAAGCCACAGTCCATTTATATATTGGGCAAGATTGATGCTGGGAAGCTTTCTACTAGACAGGACACATCCATTGATGCATTCTCTTTTCTAATGTCTACAACCACAGACACACTGGGAAACACAGACATAGAAACACTTGCCTTGTCAAACGACTTACTAGAAACAGTTCACTCCAAACCAAACAAACCGCCTTTCCTACATTTTCTCAGAACATGAGACAAAACCACAAACACACAACTAAAACCACAAATGCATCTCCTTTCCCCAAGTAGGTCTGTGACTATTCAGAGTGTACTCTCACTGGTGAGCCTTACTATGTTCCTCTGAAATGGCCTGTCCTGTCTCAGATATGGTCTCCTTGGCGAACTCTGAAAATGTCAGGAGCCCACGGTGAGCCACTACTTGCTTTCTCTGGAAAGGCCAGTCTTCAAAGCTTTCCTGGCATTTGGCCAACCTCACATCAGTATATACCAAAAAAGACTGTCTCTGTCATTGGAATATCCAAACAAGTGAGCCCACTGGGACTGGGACTGGGACTGGCTCTGAGTGCCTGGCTTCCTATATTGCAAGTTCAGAGAGTTCCATCACCAAGGAATAGAGGTGAGGTCACTTCCTTCAGGAACTGAATAAGTTCACTGCCTTTGCAACCACTTTGTCCTAACAGTTGCTTCCAAGGGTCCCATGAGATGGATGCTGCCCCTATTTCCCGTGACACTTTCACAAGTTAGAATGGTATATCACCCATAGGCACCCGTGAACAGCTCTCCACACAGGGCTGGATTTGTCCATCTTCTGTACATTAGGAACAGAGAGGCTGATTCCGACACAACCCCTTATTCAGACAAGGCTGTTTTCCATGGAAGAAGACTTTTGCACTCTCTGGTCCTTCATAGCTGCCTACATCTTCTCCAGGGATTATTTCTGCATGGAACTTTGAGGTTTTCAGCAGGTGTTATATCCCCTACATTCCTTATTGTAAGACAAACACTGTCCCTGCTCTTCTATAAAGTTAGAATGTGGGAACAGTATATGGTTTGGGTTAATAACATGTTCGATTTGGGTTAGGAATCATTTTGCTGGATGAATAAAGGTATTGAAAACCAGCGATATTTATAAGAATATAGAGGTCAAATATATGTATGAAAACAGAAATCTAAGTAAGATTTGAAGCCCAGAAAGGGATTGGGCCCTTGATTGGGAGACTTAGCTTTGAATTATGTCCTGCACAGATGTCTCAGATGAATCAATACACAATGGCATCGGACCTTGTACCTTGGATGATTGAATGTTGAAGAGAACATCCATTCTAAAAAGGATAGTCAGTAGGATTTGGGAGATAGTCGGTAGATTCAGAAAGAAGAGAGAGTATAGTATTTGGACCAAAAGTTGTTTAGCAATTGGGTTTCAGGTAGAGAGTGAATGTAAATGTCAGCACAAATGCACAGTCAAAATGATGACCTGGGAAATTATGAAGGAAAAGAGATATCAATAGAGACATTAGGATATCAGGCAAAGTTTAAAGTGAGTGATAGGATTACACATTTTCAACAGGGTTGAGTTTGAATATATAATCTTAGAAAGAAACAAATATGTAGTCAACAATTACATTGACATTTGAGAGCATTAGGCAACCTGGTCATGGATGTTTTCAGAAATCCATGCTCACTTTAAATTTAGGCTTTGGTACAATTATAAGTGTGACCTTTGCTTTATTTTCCAGAATATTACTGTGATAAAATGTATATGTAGGTCAGGTGACATGAGTATTTCTTCCACCATTTCTGGGAGCAATATTTTGGAGACATATAAATGAGTATTGGGAGTACAAAGAGGTGTACCATCTCTCTATGAATATAGAGATAATGCAAGAATAGACCATACTGAGAGTAAATAATATAATTGGTAAACGTTAAATAACGGATTGAATTGATATCTGAAAATATACAGGAAATCTTATATTGATATACAATCATTCATTCCAACCAGTTATACTTCTAATGGTAATATTAGGGTTATATTTTATCATGATGAGTGTGTGAGTTTTGCTTCAAAAGTGATTATGGAAATCAAAAATAATGTGTTTAGAAAGAAGTCTCATGAAAAGTCTTATCAAGAAACATGGAGGAATACATGTGTTCTGAAGAAGGAAGTTATTGAAAGTGAAACAAATGCCAATAAATTTGCTAACTTGTGTATGAAATATATATCTTATGATGGGCATAAACTGAAGAAATAGTAATGTACCAGTGTTGACTAAAAATGAACATCAAAATACATATCATGTTCCATAATAATCTACTTGCATTGATGTGACACTGGGTCAGTTACTGTAGAAATATTAGGATTCGTTTGCACCATTCACTGAAGTTAGTTTTCAGTTCTAGGAAACAAATATGTATTTCAGGTGGATGAATATTTCTGAGAATAATCTTTTGAAAATTTAATTATAAATCCACATACATGAATACGAATGAATTTAGGGAGTGTACAATAAGACACATATATTTCATATTTTGAAAAATTTGGAGAGTATATATATATATATATATATATATATATATATATATATATATACACACACACACACACATAAACACACATTAAAAAGTAGCAACATATATGCCAATCGAAATTCTTCATGAAATGTATATCATCCACTGATCCAAAAATATTCATTATACTGAATATGATTTTATTTATCATGTTGTTCATCTAAGAAGCTCACCCATAGGTTGAATTTTCAGTTCTAACTGTGTTTAGGAGGAGTGATCTCTTCTCCCAATTTGTATCTGCCAAGTCAGCCACCTCACAAGAATGTACATGTGATAACAGGTAGGATTCTATATGTGCATATGAAATTACATGTGCTGAATTGGCTACAGAGAAAGGCAGAGAGGAATTCACCTATTTGTTACCTTTAAAAACACATGGATCTTATTCTATTTCTCTCTTTATGGTTCCTAGTTTTCATTGTATAAGTCTTTCACCTCTTTTGTTAGGTTGATTCCCAAGTATTTTATTTTTTTTTGAAAATATTGTGAATGGAGTGTTTTTCCTCATTTCCGATTCAGAAGTTTTGTTACTGATATACAAAAATGCCTTTGATTTGTGCGTGTTGATTTTTTATCCTTCCACTTTGCTGAATTCATTTATTAGTTCTAGTAGTTTTTTTGTAGACCCTTTTGGGTCTTCTAGGTATAGAATCATGTCATCCGCAAACAGTGATAATTTAAGTTCTTCTTTTCCTATTTTTATGCCTTTAATTTCTTTCATCTTTCTAATTGCTCTGGCCAGTGTTTTGAGAACTATATTGAATAGAAGTGGTGATAGAGGGCATCCCTGTCTTGTTCCTGATTTTAGAGGGAATGCCTTCAATTTTTCTCCACTCAGAATGATGCTAGACTGAGGCTTAGCATAGATAGCTTTCACAATTTCGAGGAAAGTTCCTGTTATCCCTAGTTTTTCTAATGTTTTGAATGTAAAGGAATGCTGTACTTTGTCGAATGCTTTTTCTGCATCTATTGAGATGATCATATGGTTCCTATTTTAAGTCTATATATGTGGTGAATAACATTTATTGATTTCCGTATATTGAACCATCCTTGCATCCCAGGGATTAATCCTACTTGATCATGGTGCACAATTTTTTTGATGTGCCTTTTTGTCCGATTCGCCAGAATTTTATTGAGGATTTTTGCATGTAGTTTTATCAGAGATATTGGTCTGTAGTTTTCTTTCTTTGAGGTGTCATTGTCTGGTTTCGGAATCAGGGTGATGTTGGCCTCATAGAATGAATTTGGCAAAGCTCCCTCTTTTTCCACTTCCTGAAATAAATTGAAAAGTATTGGTATTAATTCTTCTTTAAAGGTTTTGTAAAACTCCGCTGTATACCCATCTGGTCCTGGGCTTTTCTTGGTTGGTAGTCTTTTGATTGCTTCTTCAATCTGATCCATTGATATTGGTCTGTTCAAATTGTGTGTATCCTCCAGACTCAGTCTGGGCAAATCATAGGATTTAAAAAATTTATCGATGTCTTCACTCTCTTCTATTTTATTGGAATATAGTTTTTCAAAATAATTTTAAAAATGTGGCATTTATACACCATGGAGTATTACGCAGCACTAAAAAATGACAAAATCATGGGATTTGCAGGGAAATGGATGGTATTAGAGTAGATTATGCTTAGTGAAGCTAGACAATCCCTAAAAAAACAAATTCCAAATGTCTTCTTTGATATAATGAGAGCAACTAAGAACAGAGCAGGAAGGAATAGCAGGAAGAAAAGGTCAACATTAATAAGAGACATGAGGTGGGAGGGAAAGGGAGAGAAAAGGGAAATTGCATGGAAATGGAGGGAGACCCTCAATGTTTTACAAAATTATATATAAGAAGTTGTGAGTGGAAGGGGAAAATAAACAAGTAGGAAAATGAATTACAGAAGATGGAGTAGAGAGAGAATATGGGAGGGGAGGGGAGGGGAGGGGGGATAGTAGAGGATAGGAAAGGTAGCAGAATACAACAGATACTAATAGGGCATTATGTAAAAATGTGGATGTGTAACCGATGTGATTCTGCAATCTGTATTTGGAGTAAAAATGTGAGTTCATAATCCACTTGAATCTAATATATGTAATACAAGATGTCAAGAGTTTTGTAATATTTTGAACAACCAATAAAAAAAAACACATGGAGAACTATTTCAACAAAAAATTGACTAGATTTATAACTCCTACCCTGTATAATGCAAAAGGCAAGTCCAACTATACACTATGCCTTGTCTGAACTGCTTGTATTTCTATTCTTTTTGGGTTATTTTTCTCCATCATATTAGAATTATTAGTCAGAGTCTAGTACTGTATTGGTTAGTTTCAGGGATTCAGTATTTTGAATGGAAAATAGGAAAATAAATCCAATGTGTATGTAAATATGTGCTACACAAAAATCTTCCCACTCTCATCCAGAATAATGCCTTGACATTACCTTCGCCAGAAGTAAAACACAATTAGAGGAGAAGAGTTAGAAAAACTGTGAATACATATCTGGAATGAAATATGCTCAAGAGTTCACAACCTTGAAAGTGGTAGAGGAGTTTCCAAAAGTTAGGAACAGGTAAATATTCGACAAAATTGGAGCTCTGCTGGACTAAAGACTTCTTGAGAAACTGCCTCTGAGTTTGGGCACTTGAAATATTTGTTGTTGTCAGGAGCTTTAGCTTCCTTTGTAGAGAGACCATCAAAGCTGGGTATGTATCTAAGTGACCTGGAGGACATGGTTTCTTATTTTCTAATGAACATGAGGCAGCAGTGCTGAATTCTCTCTTTGTAGGTAAACTGTGGGGACTGGGGGCTAACTCTTTCCGTGTGGACTCTAAAGCCATTCGGTCATCCTCCACTTGTCGTGGTGTTTCTTGCTGCTGCAATGCGAGCTTGGTATTTGCTTCACACAATACAAGGAATTCAACTGGGACACAGTGCTAAAGGGAGTTCTGTCACGTGCGGTGTTTCAGGGTCTGCAGGATAATGTACCACCCAGGCTTCAATCCCACATAGCTTGCATCCTTGACCATAGCAATTTGATTCTGAACATTGCCCTGAAAACTCTGCATATTAAAAGATGCCTTTACATAGAAGGGTATGCTGGCTGCACCATGTCAGTTACAAGCCATTTGGAAGCCAATGGCAGATCCACATGGCCCCACCACAGATATTTTCTCACACACCTGCACTCAACTTCTCTAGGCCCACTTCTCATCAGGCCCCAACTTACTGGCATCTCTGTTCTTACACCATTTTCATGGTCATGGGAATTTCAAAAATTTCATGGTATTTATCTAGCCATTTTTCAAGATTGATGTTGGAGGCATTGTGGTTTAAATTCATTCAGGAATCATTCAATGGTGAGGAAGCTCATTTGAATAAAAGCTCTGGTGAAATCTCTGAGGCAAGGCTTCCCAAAGAGTGGCCAAAAGGTCACATGAACCCAGGCCTATTGCTGTCTACAATGTGAAGTCCATGTGTGTTTTGACTCTCATCTATGGCTGCCATGTCTTTCATAATAAAACCATGTGATATCCTGGCTGAGATTCCCAGTGCTCTGTGGAAAGCAAACCTGGGCCTAGACCTCGGTTTCCAAGGGCGACTCTCATGCGTGGCCAACTAAAATCCCAACGCATTTCATGATAATACTTCTCTAAGGTCAGTTCCAGAACCCAGTCTCTAAGGGGAATCACACCAGATTTCAGCCCAGGTGTACCCAGTCATATCTTCCAACTACCACACAAATGATGACAATTAAAATCAAAACACTCCCACATGGCCTTCATCTTCTTCCATATATTCACTCTCATTCTAAGCTCTGTCTGGAGGTTTCCATGAGCGGCGAAGTCCAAGAGAGTGTTCAAAATAAGCTCCCTTGCCCCTCATTGCCTAAAGTCATGGTGGCCTGGACACCCTTCCTGTGAACCAGGTGTGATCAAATAGGCCTGCCCTTAATACGCCTAGGCTTCTCCAATTTGAGGCCTACTGACTCTCAGGTATAGATATTTTTATGTGAACTGGAGTCATGAGAAAACCCAAGAACCTATGTGCTAGACTCTCCAGGGCTTTGAAGAACTCATTTGACACAAAAAATCCCTATTCTCACTTGATGGAGGTCAGGAGCCTTACAGAGGAAGGTGAGAGACTTCATGCACAGGGACTGCTCTTTTGGCCATTTTGGTTATGGATTCACACACGGAATGATCCATCAGGTGATGAGAATGTAAGCCACAGCCTCACACAGATCAAAGAGGCTGATTCAGACACATCCCTTTCCAAAGCAATTTAGCAAATACCCACTGGTGATGCCCATTCATTTCCATTTGAAAACTGTGTGCTTCAGGCTTCACAAAGGTGTGCCCTGAGACAAAGAGCTTCCTGACATTCTGGGCAAATTAACAATAGGTAAGCAAATGGGCCAAAGTAGAGTTTCTCTACTGAGACTTTACAAGACACACTGATGTCTGATTTTTCTAAAATGCTCCAATTCCCATATATTAAATTATGTAGAGACATTAATGAACAAGAGCAAGTCATGGCAGCTGCAGTAAAACAGGCTTTAGAACAAGGGCAAGTCGTGGCAGCTGCAGTAAAATAGGCTTTAGATGCCAGGACAAGAACATGCTACAATTGTGAACAAACAGGACATTTTAAAAGGAATTTCCCCATAAGAGGAGGGTTTAACAAAACTAGGTATCAAAGGAGTAGAATACAGGGTATTTGCCCAGGATGCCATAGAGGGAGACATTGGACTAATGAATGCCATTCTCAAACCACCATAGAGGGTAGTATATTATCAAAAAACAAACAAGGACCAGGTGTTTATCCATGATATCATGGAGAAAGGCATCAGGTTACGTTGCCAGAAAATGGACAGGGGGACCCAATGCTCTGGGGCCCCAAACCACAAATATACGGAGCACTGGAGGAACCCAGCAACCCCATCAGGGTAGTGCCAAAGACACATTGTCCATCAGAGCCCTCAACAGACAAACTAGAGGGAGTGCAGGGTTGGACATCTGCACCTCTGTCAGAGCAGTACTAACTCCAGAGATGGGAGTTCAAATCATTCTCTCAGGGGTAAAAAACCTCTTCCCCAAGGAGCAGTAGGCTTATTATTGGGACGCAGCTCTTCTACTCTAAAAGGACTTATGATAAGTCCTGGGGTAATTGACCCTAATTATGAAGGTGAAATAAAAATTATAGCCAGTTCTCCAAAGGGTATATCAGTAATTTCACCAAGAGACAGAATAGCACAGTTACTAATAATACCACGCTTACATGATAAATTTTCCAGTCATGTTGTAGAAAGAGGTTCCAAGGGATTAGGCTGCACAGATGTAGATTTGGCTATGTTTTCTCTAAAGTTAGATTCTTGCCCCATACTAAAACTAAATATTCAAGGACATGAATTAAATTGGCTACTGGATACAGATGCAGAACTTAGCATCATCTCTCGTCCAGAGTGGCCAAAATATTGGCCATTACAACCATCCACTCAAACACTTCAAGGCCTAGAATTGGCGACTAATCCCCATCGAAGAGCAATGGTATTAGATTGGAAGGATCCTGAAGGATGTGAAGGAACTATATAGCCATATGTATGGATCATCTTCCCATAAATTTAAGGGGATGAGATGTCCTAGATGAATTAGGTTTGAAATTAACAAAAAACATCAATTAAAATATACCCACAATTATGGTTAGACAAGGTTTTAGGATAGGAAAAAGATTAGAAAAACAATATCAAGGTATAGCAGCTCCAATACTAATAGATCAAGGAACAGACAGAAATGGGTTGGATTTTAAGAAAGGGACACTAAGACAATAAAAATTACTTGGAAATAAGAAAGACCAGTATGGGTTCCTCAGTGGACCCTGACTAAAGAAAAGGTACCAGCAGCCCATGATCTGGTCAAACAACAATTAGCAGAAGACATATAAAACCATCTGTATCTCCCCATAATACTCCCAGTTTTGTCATCAAAAAGTAATCTGGTAAATGGAGATTATTGCAAGATTTAAGAGGCATTAATAATGAGATGGTTATTATGGGACATGCTCAATCGGGGATTCCTCAATTGTCTGCTTTGCCAAAACTTGGTATGATTTATGTATAGATATTAAAGATTTTTTTTTCATTTCCAATTCAACCTTAGGATAGTCCATGTTTTGCATTTACTAACCCTGCACTGAATCATGAAGGTCCTGATCAGAGATACAAATGGAAAGTACTCCCTCAAAGGATGGCTAATAGCCCAACTATGTGTCAAATTTATGTTAACAAAGTAATCCAGCCACTTAGAAATCAAAATCCTGAACTACAAATTTTTCACTATATGGATGATATATTATTAGCACACAAAGCTAAAAACACATTGCTAGAATGTTATGCCACACTTAAAAACATATTAAAAAATATAAACTAGAGATAACAATAGATAAAGTAAAATTAAATTTTCCAATTAATTATTTAGGAGTTCTATTATCCTCAACCATGATCTGTCCACCAAAAATTCAAGTACGAATAGATCAACTCAAATCACTTAATGACTTTCAAATGTTATTAGGAGACATAAATTGGATAAGGCCTTATCTAGGTATACGCACAATAGAGTTGGAACCTTTTTTGATATCCTAAAAGGTCCATCAGATCCAAATTCACCCCGCATGTTAACGCCTGAAACAAGAAAGGCATTAAAAATTATTGAAACATATATGGAAAATATGCATTTGGATAGAATTGATTTAAGTTTGTCTTTATTATTTATTGTACTACCAACAAAAAATATTACTACAGGAGTATTTTGGCAAGAAGGTCCATTATTATGGATGCATTTATCTTATTCCCCTAACAATATTCTTAATCGGTATACTGAGGCTGTAGGACAATTAATACTGAAAAGAACAAAAGCAGCAAAGGAAGTGTTTGGAATTTCTCCCAATAAAATAATTACTCCATATACTCTGAATCAAATTGATGAGTTAGCTAATGAGTTAAATACTTGGGCAATAATCATGTGCAAATCTAATATTTCATTTGATAATCACTTACCATCTAATCCTTTATTGTCTTTTTGATCATTTCATCCTGTAATTTTTCCAAAAATGACAAGAAAAACACCTATCATGAATGCTCCAAATATATTCACTGATGGGTCAAATAATGGTACAGCAGCAATAGTTACACCTGATCAAACTTTTACATTTCTAGTACCCAAACAATCATCTCAAAAGGTAGAGCTTAATGCAGTATTACAAGCTTTTGTGATGTTTAAAGATTCTGTAATTAATTTATTTTCCGATAGTCAGAATATAGTTAATGCTATAGTATCCCTTGAAGATGCTGGTAGGATTTCCCCTTCCTCTACTGTTTTCTCTTTGCTTTCCACTATACAAAGTCTAATCTTGGACAGAAAAGATCTGTTCTTTATAGGAAATATCAGAACACATACAGGATTGCCTGGAGCCCTTAGTTTGGACAATGATTTAGCAGATAAAACTACACATGACATACATATTTTCTCTATAGTAGAAGAAGCTACAAATTTTCATAAAAAGTTCCATGTCAATCCTAATAGTTTACAAAAGTGCTTTAAAATAACTAAGGAAAAATCTAGACAAATAATAAAACAATGTCAAAATTGTGTGACCTTTTTACCACACGTTAATCTTCGAGTCAATCCTAGAGGATTGATACCTAACCATATTTGGCAGATGAACGTCACAAACTTGCCAGAATTTGGAAAATTAAAATATTTGCATGTTACAGTTGATACTTCTTCTGGATTTTTGATGGGCTCCCTTCTTGTCGGAGAAAAAAACTAAAGATGTTATAGCTCATTGCTTACAAAATTTTGCCACTGTGGGTGTTCCAAAACAGTTAAAAACAGATAATGCCCCTGGTTATACTTCTACCTCTTTTAAACAATTTTGCTCGTCATTTGGCATCACTCATATAACAGGAGTCCCATACAATCAGCAGGGACAAGGTATAGTTGAAAGAGCACATCAAACTATTAAAACGTACTTACTAAAGCAAAAAGAAGGAATTGGGAAGGGGTATATATTCCCCAAAGATAAACTCAAAATAACCCTTTTTACTCTAAACTTTTTAAATTTGGATTCAACAGGGCTTAGTGCTGCAGAAAGGCATATATGTCCAAAAAATGTACATAAGCCCAAGGTACTTTGGAAGGATATTCTAACAGGACAATGGAAAGGTCCTGACCCAGTAATTGTCTGGAGTCGGGGGCCTGTTTGTGTGTTTTCACAGGGAGAACAGGAGCCGATTTGGATTCCAGAGAGATTAACTAAAGAGATTTCTACAGACCCAAAAGAAGATGATTTGGCTCAAATCAATTACAGCTGATATCCAGAACTCCAGTTTGGCTATTCTTACATCTGTGACAGAACCAGGATGTTTTTTTCAATATCTATTTTATTATTGCCCTTTCCCATATCATGAAGTTCTTTTTTGTTTTTTGAGCTCATACAGACCTAGGTTAATGTTTTGCTGATCAGTTTTATTTTTGGACTATAGAGTTTTTAGACTTTGCAATGGAGATTTCACATGTAAAAAGTTATAAAGCCTTTACTATTATGTTATGTGTTGTATGTATTATATTATGTGTGCACACTTCTGTTTTGTGTTATATGCTTGAATGCACATAACCATATATCATATGTGATGAGCGCTCATGAAAAAATGGATCCAAATATATTTTTTTTTATTCACGTGATGTAAATATTTTAATTTAAATTGGGTAAACACCCGTTGAGGATTGTTTTAAAATGTGAACAAAAAGGGAGGTTAACAGATCTGTTTGCTTTCTTTCACCTTTCCTTTTCATTATATTTAATAAATCTCTTCAAGACAATGTAAATTGTTAAGAAAATTGTTTTCTTTTATTGCCTTCTGGAATGTTACATAATTTTTTCTTTAGGCATTGTTGCCAGAATTCCTATCTTCATCCCAGTGCCTGTGAAGACAAAGATAAAACCAATCTACAGCTTCTGCAAAAGCCATCACTGAACTGCTTGCAGAACTTGCCTGGACTATGTATCACTTGTATGCATTGTGAACTCACCTGCATGCATTGTGATCAATATGTTGGTGCATCGACTTGTGGTAGTGTTGGGGTATTTTTGCTGATGATGTCATCGGTGGTACAATTTTTCCAAAAGGAGCCCTCAATTGGCTTGGTGTATCTTCCTCCCTTCTGCTTGTCATGGTTGTTCAGCTAAAATTTGGGGTCCAACAGAGATGAGACAAAGAACCTTACCCCCCCACTGGTACAAAGTCCTCTCCAAAGGTGTGGCTGTATACTGGACCTGTAGTTAGTGACGGGTAAGATCCAGTTGCAATGGTACCAACCTAAGACTGGAGGCTGACACCTTGAGGTCAGCTCATTCGATAATGGGTAAGGACCATATGTACTATTGGACAACCTAAGGCAGGCATGGTCCCTAAGCCACATGCTTGTTGTTTAAACAGAGAGGGGGAGATGTTGAGAGCCACAGCCCGAGGGGCCAAAGAAAACTTTCAGACTGCCAGCTGATGGTTTGATCACAGCGGCCCTAGCAACATCTAGCTGATTGGCTACTCTGCGGTGATGCCCATTGGGCTGTTTCCCCACCCTTTCAAACTACCAAGCTGCTCATTGGGGGACTTTTTAGGCTCTGCCCAAATGACCCAGCCAATCGAACTCAAGAGCAGGAGGAGTGGAGAGGTTGAGAGCTTGTGGGAAGCTGGTGGTGGCAGTTGTGCTCTGAGGGTATTTCCCGAGGAGCTATTTTTTTGGCGTGTGTAGTTCTAAAAATAAAGTTAGTTTATTTGACAAGTGGCTCCTGAATTGTGCCCAGCCAGACTGTGGCAATCATAAATTGATGGAGAAAAACAACGAAAACAGAATAGAAATACAAGCAGTTCGGAGGAGGCATGGTGTATAGCTGGATTTACCTTTTGTATGATAAAGGGTAGGTGTTATTAATCTAGTCAATATTAAATTGAAATAATTCTCCGTGTGTTTTAAAGTTAACAAATATGTGAATACCTGTCTCCCTGTATCTGTAGCCTATTCAGCACATGTATTTTTGTATGCACATATAGAATCCTACCTGGTATCACGTGTACATTTTTGTGAGGTGGCTGACTTGGCAGATACGAATTGTGAAAAGAGATCACTACTCCTAAACGTTTTTGGAATTGAAAATTAGAACTATGCGTGAGCTTCCTAGTTGAACAAGATAATACATAAATCCATGTTCAGTAAAATGAATATTTTTGGATCTGTGGATGATATATATTTCATGATGAATTTCGATTGGCATATATATTGCTACCATTTAATCTGTGCATTTGCGTGTGTGTGTGTGTGTGTATATATATATATATATATATATATATATATATATATATATATATATACTCTCCAGATTTTTCAGCATATAAAATATATGTGTCTTATTATACAATCCCTAAATGCATTCATATTCATGCATGTGGATTCATAATCAAATGTTCACAAAATTATTCTCAGAAATATTCATCCACCTCAAATATATATTGTTTCCTAGTGCTGAAATCTAAATTCAGTGAATGGTGCATAGAAGTCATAATTTTTCTACAGTAAGTTACCCACTTTAACATCAATGCAAGTAGATTACTATGGTACATGATGTGTATTTTGACGTTCATTTTTATTGAACACTGTTACATGACTATTTCTTCAGTTTATGCACATCATAGGATATATATTTCATTCACAAGTTTGCAAATTTATAGGCATTTGTTTCACTTTCTATCACTTCCTGCTTCAGTACACATGTATTCCTACATGTTTTTGACTGTTTTTTTCATGAGACTTCTTTTTATTTTAGGTTTCAATAATCACTTTTGAAGCAAAACTCACACACTCTTCATGACAAACCATAACCCTAATATTACCATTAGATGTATAAATGGTTGTAATAAATGTATGTATATAAATATAAGATTTCCTGTATATTTTCAGATATCAATTCAATCCATTATTTAATGTTGGAACCAGTTATATTATTTATTCACAGTATGGTCTATTCATTCATTTTATCTATTTTCGTAGACACAGGGTATACCTATTTGTACACCCAATACTAATTTATACAACTTCAAAATATTGCCCACAGAATTAGTGGAAGAAATACTCATGTCACCTGAACTACATATACACTTTATCACACTAATATTCTGGACACAAAATGCAAAGTTCACACTTATGATTGTACCAAAGCCTAAATGGAAAGTGAGCATGGATTACTAAAAACAACCAAGTCCAGATTGCCTAATGCTCTCAAATGTCAATCGTATTGGTGCTAAATATTTGTTTCTCCCTAAGATTGTGTATTCAACCTCTACCCTGTTGAAAATGTCTAATCCTATCACTCACTTTATACATTGCCTGATTTCTTAATGTCTCTATTCATATCTGCTTCCCTATATATTTTCCCCAGTTCATCATTGTGACTGACTCTTCACATGTGATGACATTTACGTTCATTCTCTACCGGAAACCCTATTGTTAAAGAACTTTTGGTCCAAATCCTATACTCACTCTTCTTCCTAAACCTACTGACTATCTTTCTAATCCTACCGACTACCCTTTTTGAGTGGATGGTTTCTTTTACATTTAATCATCCAATTTACAAGGTCCTATGCCATTGTTTATCAATTTATCTGAGACATTTGTGCAGAAGGTATTTCAAAGCTAAGTATCCCAATCAAGGGCCCAATGCTCTTCTGGGCTTCAAATCTTACCCAGACTTCTGTATTTATACTTATATTTCACCTATATATTCTTGTAAATATCACAGGTTCCCAATACCATTATTCATCACACAGAATGATTCCTAACCCAAATTTAACCTGTTATTACCCTAACCATACACTGTTCCCTCAATCTAACTTTACAGAAAAGCAGGGACAGAGTTGGTCTTACAATACAGGAGTGTAGGGGATATTCCACCTGCTGAGAACCTCAAAGGTCCATGCAGAAATGATCCCTGGAGAAGTTGTAAGCAGCTATGAAGGACCTGAGGGAGGAAAAGACAACTTCCATGGTAAACAACCTGGTCAGGATGAAAGGATGTGTCTGAATCAGCCTCTTTCATCTTAATGTAGAGAAGATGGACCAAACCAGGCTTGTGTGGAGAGCTGTTCCCGGGTGCCTATGGTGAAATACCATTCTAACTTGTGAAAATGTCACAGGAAGTAGGGGTACCCTGCACCTCTTGGGACCCTTGGAAGCAACTGTTAGGACAAAGTGGTTGCCAAGGCAGTGACTTCATTAACTTCATGAAGGAAGTTACCTCACATGACTTCCTTGGTGATGGAACTCTCTAAATTTGGGATTCAGGAAGTCAGGCAACCACAGCCAGTCCCAGTCCCAGTCCCAGTGGTCTCACTTGTTTGGGTTAACCAAGGACAGAGTCAGTCTTTCTTGGTACCTAGTGATGTGAGGATGGCCAAATGCCAGGAAAGCTAAGAAGAGGGGCCTTTCCTGAGAAAGAAGGTAGTGGCTCACCACTGGCTTCTGACAACTTCACAGATTTGGCCAAGGAGACCAGAACAGAGGCAGCACAGTCCACTTCGGGGAAATATAGTATGGCCCACCCGTCAGAGGACACTCCGGATAGTCACAGACCTACTTTGGGGAAGGAGGTGCCTTTTTGAGTGTGGGTGTGAGTTTGTGGTTTTCTCTCATGTTCTGAGAATAGGTAGCAAAGGCAATTTGCTTGGTTTGGAGAAGACTGTTTCTAGTATGTTCTCTGACGAGGTGAGTGTTTCTATTACTGTGTATCCCACTCTGTCCGTGGTTGTAGTATTAGAAAAAGAATGCATCAATGGGTGTGTTCTGTCTAGTAGAAAGCTTCCCTGCATTCATACTGCCAATTTATGAATGGACTGCGGCTAGCCTTATCAATGGGCAAAACCTACTATCTTCCTAAATTCCTGTTTTCTTCCTGAATTCTGGACACTCTCCAGAATAGGCTCATGGTTTTGTGTCCAAGATATGTACCACCTCCAAGCTCTGTCACATGGCCATGTACTGGATAGCTGAAGGGAATGGTGAGCATCTCAGAAAACTCAGATATCCGGGTGACCAGGAAAGTCTCAGTGGGGAAACCCTGCTTTGGGCCTTTTGCTTACCTATTTTTCTGTTGCCCTGAATGCAAGGAAAGTCTTTGGCTCAGGCCACCCCTTTGTGAAGCCTGAAGAAAACAGTATTCAAATGGAAATGAATGGGGATCACCTGTGGCTCTTTGCTTAATTGGAAAGAGATGTGTCTGAATAAGCCTCTTGGCCCTGTGTGAAGCTGAGGCTTAGATTGTCAGCACCTGATGGATCTAAAGAAAGATCCCATGTTTGCATCCATAACCAAAATTCAAAAAATCAGTCATTGTGGATGAAGTCTCTCACCTTCCTCTGTTAGGTTCCTGACCTCCATCAAGTGTGAATATGGACCCTTGGGTCAAATGAGTTCTTCAAAGCCCTGCAGATATGCTAGTGTTCTCTCATGAATACAAACCACATAAAGAATCTATACCTGACAGTCAGTAGGCCTCAAATAGTAGAAGCAGAGCAGTAATAATGGCAGGCCTATTTGATCACTCCTGGTTCACAGGAAGGGTGTCCAGGCCACACTGACATTAGGCAAATGAGGGGCAAGGGAGCTTATATTGGACACTGTCCTGAGCTGCATCACTCATGGAAACCTCTAGCCAGAAGTTATGATCAGTGTCTATATGGAAGAAAATGAGGGCCATGTGGGAATGTTTTGGCTATAATTGTGGTCATTTTTGTGGCAGTTGGAAGAGATGAGTGGTTCCGCCAGGGCTGGAACTCTTGGGTAATTCCCCTTATAGACTGAGTTCTGGAACTGACCTCAGAGAAGTATTGCCATGAATTGTGTTGGGATTTTAGGAGGCCACGCATGAGATTCACCCTTGGATTTGGAAATCTAGTCCCAGGTTGGTTTTCCACAGAGCACTGGGAATCTCAGGCAGGATATCACTTGATTTTATTATGAAAAACTTGGCAGCCATAGTGGAGAGCCAAAACACAAATGGACCTCACATTGTAGAGTTCAATGTGCCTGGCTTCATGTGACCTTTTGGCCACTCTTTGGGAAGACTTGCCTGTGAGCGTTCTCCAGAGATTTCATTGAAATGAGGTTCCTCACCATTTAATGGTTCCTGAATGAATTGAAACCCACAGTGCCTCCAACTTCATCCTTGAAAAATGGCTATCTCATGCAACAGCAAAGGGTTTATTGGGGGTCCAGCATGTGGGGGATCAGAGCTAACTTGAATAGAGCAGAGTGCCCTGAGAAGAGCTTAAGCAGAGCTTATATACTTTCCTTGGGGAGGGCAGGGAGCGAAGTTTTTTGATGGGTAAGGGCGAGTGGGCGGTTTGCGTTCAACCGGGTGAAGGAGTACATTCTGCAGTTTAGCAGTTGGGGACAGGACATTCTGGAAACAAGATTAGCAAACAGTTCTCAAGATTTCAAGAGTGTTTTGTTAAGCATACAGAAAAAAAGTGACAAGTACCTATTTTATTAACCTTTCATTCCTCAATTCTTCTTCTATCTACTTTTAATCATAAAAGTGATCATTGGAGGGTGTCACATTCAATGTTTTCTAGTGGAGTATTACCATAAGTTTAACTTGTCCAATTTGAGCTTGGAGAAAAGAAATTACACGGTTGAGCAAAGAGGGTTTTATAGTTAGCAATATTATGGAGATTATTTTGGACAGGCCAGGGTTGTTAAAAAGTAGTCAAACAGGGGGACTATGTGAACCAAGACTCAAACCACCCTTTTTTGTCCTCTCACTCTCTCATTGATGCTCTTCAGGGTGTCTTTTTAATTTAATCATAATTTTTTTACAACTCCATTATGCTCGGAATAAACACAACATTCTTCCCAGGAAGTGACAAGTACCTATTTTATTAACCTTTCACTACCGACTAACCCTTTTTGACTGGATGTTCCCTTCGACATTCAATCATCCAAGGTACAAGGTCCAATGCCATTGTATATTGATTAATCTGACACAACTGTGCAGAACCTAATTCAAAGCTAAGTATCCCAATCAAGGGCCCAATGCTCTTCTGGGCTTCAAATCTTACATAGATTTCTGTTTTCATACATATATTTCACCTATATATTCTCATACATATCGCAGGTTCCCAATACCATTATTCATCCAGCAGAATGATTCCTACCCCAAATCAAACATGTTATTAACCCTAACCATACACTGTTCCCTCAATCTAACATTGCAGAACAGCAGGGACAGAGTTGGTCTTACAATACAGAAATGTAGTGGATCTTCCACCTGCTGAAAACCTCAAAGGTCCATGCAGAAATGATCCCTGGAGAACATGTAGGCAGCTATGAAGGACCTGGGAGAGTAAAAGTCATCTTCCATGGCAAACTACCTGGTCAGGATGAAGAACTGTGTCTCATTCAGGCTCTCTCTTCTTAATGTAGACAAGATGGACCAAACAAGGCCTGTGTGGAGAGCTGTTCCTGGGTTCCTATGGTTGATATACCGATCTAACTTGTGAAAGTGTCAGAGGAAGTATGGAAGCAACTATTAGGACAAAGTGGTTGCTAAGGTAGTGACCTCATTCACTTCCTCAAGGAAGTGACCTCACCTCACTTCCTTGGTGATGTAACTCTCTTATCTTGGGATCCAAGAAGCCAGGCATCCAGAACCTGTCCCAGTCCCAGTCACAGTGGGATCACTTGTTTAGTTTTACCAAGGACAGAGTCACTCTTTCTGGGTACCTACTGATGTGAGGATGGTCAAATGCCAGGAAAGCTCTGAGAGGGGCCTTTCATGAGAAAGCAGGTAGTGGCTCACTGCTGGCTTCTGACTACTTCACAAAGTTGGCCAAGGAGACCAGATCTGAGAAAGGACAGGCCATTTGGGTGGAACATAGTATGGCCCAGCAGTCAGAGGACACTCCGGATAGTCACAGACCTACTTGGGGAAAGGAGATGCCATTGTGGGTGTGGGTGTGGGTTTGTGGTTTTGTCTCATGTTCTGAGAATAGGTAGCAGTGGCAGTTTGTTTGGTTTGCAGTGAACTATTTCTACTATGTCGTTTCACAAGGCATGTGATTCTATATCTGTGTACCTCACTGTGTCCGTGGTTGTAGACATTAGAAAAAAGAATGCATCAATGGATGTGTCCTGTCTACTAGAATGCTTCCCAGCATTTATCCTGATGAATTAATGAATGGACCAGGGCTTGCCTTATCAATGGCCAACATCTGCTATCTTCCTAAGTTCCTGTTTTCTTCTGGAATTCTGGCCACTCTCCAGAATAGGCTCATGGTTTTGTGTCCAAGATATGTACCACCTCCAAGCTCTGTCACATGGTTATGTACTGAATAGCTGAAGGGAATGGTGAGCATCTCAGAAAACGTAGATATCAGTGTGACTACTAACCTCTCAGTGGAGAAACCCTGCTTTGGGCCTTTTGCTTATAAAATCTTCTTTTGCCCTGAAAGTCAGGAAGGTCTTTGCCTCATGCCAACCCTTTGTGAAGCCTGAAGAAAACAGTTTTCAAATGGAAATGAATGGGCATCACCTGTGGCTCTTTGCTTAATTGCTTTGGTATGGGATGTGTCTGAATCAGGCTCTTGGCCCTGTGTGAGTCTGTGACTTAGATTGTCAGCACCTGATGAATGTAAAGAAAGATCCCATGTGTGCATCCAAAACCAAAATGGCCAAAAGAGCAGTCATTGTGGATGAAGTCTCTCGCCTTTCTCTGTAAGGTTCCTGATCTCCATCAAGTGAGAATAGGGATCCATTGGATCAAATGAGTTCTTCAAAGCTCTGCAGAGGCTAGCCCATTGCGGCTTGCTTTTTCTCATGACTCAAATACACATAAAGAATCTAAAACCCCACAATCAGTAGGCCTCAAATTGGAGAAGCGGAGCAGTATCAAATGCAGGCCTATTGGATCACTCCTGGTTCACAGGAAGGGTGTCAGGACACTCGAACATTAGGCAAATGAGGGGCAAAAGAGCTTATTTTGGACACTGTCTTGGACTGTGCCCCTCATGGAAACCTCTAGCAAGAGTTATGATGAGTGTCTATATGGAAGAAAATGAGGGCCATGTGGGAGTGTTTTGGTTTCAATTGTGTTCATTTGTGTGGCGGTTGGAAGAGATGACTTGGTCCACCTTGGCTTGAACTCTGGTGTGATTCCCCATAGAGACTGAGTTCTGAAACTCACCTCAGAGAAGTATTGCCATGAATTGTGTTGGGATTTTAGGAGGCCACGCATGAGAGTCGCCCTTGGAAACTGAGATATAGGCCCAAGGTGCCTTTCCACAGAGCACTGGCAATCTCAGCCAGGATAATACATGATTATATTCTTAAAAACATGGCAGCCATAGTTGAGAATCAAAACAAACATGGACCTCACAGTGTAGAACTCGATAAGCCTGGCTTCAAGTGACCTTTTTGCCACTCTTTGGAAAGCCTTGCCTGTTAGTGTTCTCCAAAGATTTCATTGAATTGAGCTTCCTCACCATTTAATGGTTCCAGAATGAATTGAAACCGACAGTGCTTCCAACTTCAATCTTGAAAAATGCCCAGATAAATACCATGAAATTTTTGAATTTCCCATGACCAGGTCGCACTGGGGAACCTGTGGATGTCCTACGTCTGATCATGAGTGTATCAGGCAGTGCCTTGATTCACAGGGATTCATAAAAATGATGTAGAACAGCGATACCAGTAAGTTGAACCCTGCTGAGTCGAGGGCCTAGAGCAGAGGTGGGAAGGTGTATGATAAAACATCTGTGTGGGCCAATGTGAATCTGCCATTGGCTTCCAAATGGCTTGTGACTGACATGGTGCAACCAGCAGAATGTTCTATGTAAAAGCATATTTTTATATGGAGAGGTTTCAGGGCAATGTTCAGAACCAGGTTGCTATTGACAAGAGGGCAAGCTATGGGGGATAGAAGCCTGGATGGTGCATTCTCCTGAGAACCCTGACCCACCGCACATGACAAAACTCCCTCCAGCACTGTGTCCCAGTTGAACTCCTTGTATATCATGAAGCAAATACCAAACTCCCAGTGCAGCAACAAGAAACACCTTGAAAATTGGAGGATGACCAAATGGCTTCACAGTCCACATGGGGAGACACTTAGCCCACATTGGCCATAATTGACCTACAAAGAGAGAAATCAGCACTGCTGCCTCATGTTCATTGGAAAATAAGAAACCATATTCTCCAGGTCACATAGATGCAGACCCAGCTTTGATGGGCTCACTAGAGAGAAAGCAAAAGCTCCTTACAAAAACATATATTTCAAGTGCCCAACCTCATAGGCAGTTTCTCAAGAAGTCTTTAGGGCACCAGAGCTCCATGTTTTTGGAAAGTTTACCCTGTCCCTTACTTTGGGTAACTCCTCTAACACCTCCAAAGTTGTGAACTCCTGAGCATATTCCATTCCAGATATGTATTCACAGATTTTCTACCTCTTCTCTTCTCATTATGTATTACTTGGGGTGGAGGTAATGACAATGCATTGTTCTGGATGAGAGTAAGAAGATTTTTGTGTACCACATATTTGCATACACTTTGGATTAATTTTCCAATTTTCCATTCGACATACTGAATCCCTGACACTAAACCATACCCTACTAGACTCTGACTGCTTATCCTAATATGATTGAGAAAAATAACTCAAACAGAATAGAAATAAAAGAAGTTCAGAGGAGGGGTGGTGTATAGTTGGGCTTGCCTTTTGCAATATATAGGGTAGGAGTTATAAATCTAGTCAATTTTTAATTGAAGTAGTTCTCAGTGTGTTTTTAAAGTTAACAAATAGGTGAATCCCTGTCTCCGTTTATCTGTAGCCTATTCAGCACATGCTTTTGTACATGCACATATAGAATCCTACCTGGTATCACACGTATACACTTGTGAGGTGGCCAGCTTGGCAGATACAAATTGTGAGAAAAGATCACTCCTCCTAATCGCTGTTGGAACTGAAAATTCAACCTATGGGGGAGCTTCCTAGTTAAACAGCATTATACATAAATCCATGTTCAGTAATATAAATATTTTTTGGATCTTTGGACGATATATATATCATGATGAATTTTGACTGTCATATATATTGCTACTTTTTAATGTCTCTGTGTGGGTTTTGTGTGTGTGTGTGTATATATATATATATATATATATATATATATATATATATATATACGCTCTAGATTTTTCAAAACGTGAAATATATGCGTCTTATTATGCACTGCCTAAATTCATTCATGTTCATCTATGTGGATTTCTAATCAACTTTTCACAAGATTATTCTCAGAAATATTCATCCACCTGAAATACATATTTGTTTCCTAGTACTGAAAACTAAATTCAGTGAATGTTGCACACAAATTCTAATATTTCTACAGTAACTTACCCAGCTTAACATCAATGCAAGTACATTCCTATGTTCCATGATGTCTATTTTGACGTTCATTTTTATTCAACACTGGTACATTACTTTTTCTTCATTTTATGCACATCATAGGATATATATTTCTTGCACAAGTTATCAAATTTATAGGCATTTGTTTCACTTTCAATCACTTCCTGCTTCAGAACACATGTATTCCTCCAGGTTTCTTGATAGTTTTTTTCATGAGACATCTTTCCAAACACATTATTTTCGATTTCCATAATCACTTTTGAAGCAAACTCACACACCCATCATGATACACCGTAACCCTATTATTACCATTTGATGTATAACTTGTTGGAATGAATGATTGTATATGAACATAAAATTTCTTATATATTTTCATATATCAATTCAATCTATTATTAAAAGTGGAACCAGTTATATTATTTATTCACAGTATGGTCTATTAAGGCATCATCTCTATATTCATACATACAGGGTACACCTAAATGTATCCCCAATACTAATTTATAAGTCTTTAAAATATTGCTTTCAGAAATGGTGGAAGAAATACTATAGTCACCTGATATACATATATATTTCATCACAGTAATATTCCTGACACAAAAGGCAAGGGTCACACTTATGATTGTACCAAAGCCTAAATTGAATTTGAGCATGTATTACTAACAACATCCATGTCCTGGTTCCCTAATGCTCTCAAATATCATTCCTATTGGTGACGACATATCTGTTTCTTCCTAAGATTATATATTGAACCATAACCCTGTTAAAAATGTCTTATCCTACAACTCACGTTGTACTTTGCCTAATTTTCTAATGTCTCCATTGATATCTGCTTTCAAACACCTTTTCTCCAGTTCATCATTGGGAATGTCCCTTCAAATGTGCTGACATTTACATTCACTCTCTCACCAAAACCGTATTGCTAAAGAACATTTGGTCCAACTCCTAGACTCACTCAAATGTGTTCTTCAAAGCCCTGCAGAGGGCAGCCCAGAGGTGCTTGGGTTGTCTCATGACTCCAATTCACATAAAGAATCTAAACCCTACAGTCAGTAGGCCTCAAATTGGAGAAGCAGAGCAGTATTAATTGAAGGCCTATTTGATCACTCCTGGTTCACAGGAAGGGTGTCCAGGCCACCCTGACTTTAGGCAAATGAGGTGCAAGGGAGCTTGCGCTGCGCCCCTCATGGAAACCTCCAGCCAGAGGTTATGATGAGTGTCTATATGGAAGAAGATGAGGGCCATGTGGGAGTGTTTTGGTTTTAAATGTGGTCATTTGTGCGGTGGTTGAAAGAGATGACTGGGTCCACCTGGGCTTGAACTCTGGTGTGATTCCCCTTAGAAATGGAGTTTTGGAAATGACCTTAGAGATGTATTGCCATGAATTGTGTTGGGATTTTAGGAGGAGAAGCATGAGATTCGACCACGCATGACAGTAGGCCTCAAATTGGGAACGCAGAACATTTTGTCCAAATCCTTTATTCACTCTTCTTTTTAATCCTATCGTCTAACTTCCTAATTCTAGATAAATACCACGGTATATTTGAAATTCCAATGACCAGGTGGCACTGGAGAATATTTGGATGTCCTGTTGCTGATCATGAGTGTACCAGACAGTGCCTTGATTGACTGGGTTTCATGAAAATGGTGTAGAAAAGAGATGCCAGTAAGTTGGAGTCTGCTGAGTAGTTGGCCTAGAGCAGTGGTGTGCAGGTGTGTCATAAAACATCTGTGGTGGGGTCATGTTGATCTTCCATTGACTTCCAAATGGCTTGTGGCTGACATAGTGTAGCCAACAGACCCTTATATGTAAAGGCATCTTGTTATATCGAGAGGTTTAAGGGAAATTTTAAGAATAAGGTTGCTATGGTCAAGGGCACAAGCTACGTGAAATAGAAGACATTTTGGTGCATTTTCCTGCAGACCCTGACCCACCACACCTGACAGAACTCCCTCTAGCACTTTGTCCCAGTTGAACTCATTGTATTTTGTGAAGTAAATACCATACTCCCAGTGAAGCAGCAAGAAACACCACAGAAAGTGGAGGATGACCAAATGGCTTCACAGTCCACACGGGGAGACACTTAGCCCCCAGTGGTCACAGTTTACCTACAAAGAGAGAATTCAGCAACTGGTCCCTCATGTTCATTATAAAATAAGAAACCATGGCCTCCAGGTCACATAGATGCAGACCCAGCTTTGATGGTCTCACTACAAAGAGAGAAGAACATATATTTCAAGGGCCAAATCTCAGAGGCAGTCTCTCAAGAAGTCTTTAGACAAGAAGAGCTCCATGTTTGTGGAGTGTTTACCCTGATCCTTACTTTGGAAACTCCTCTACCAACTCCAAGGTTGTGAACTCCTGAGCATCTTCCATTCCAGATATGTATTCATAGATTTTCTAACTCTCCTCCTATAACTGTGTCTTATTGGGGCGAAGGTAATGTCATGGCATTGTTCTGGATGAGAGTTGGAATATTATTCTGTGGCACATATTTGCATACACATTGAATTCATTTTCCTATTTTCCAATCAAAATACCGAAATCATGACACTAACCTGTACCCTACTAGACTCTCACTACTAATCCTAATATGATGTAGAAAAAAAACCCAAACAGAATAGAAATACAAGCATTTTAGTGGACGCATGGTATATATTTGGACTTGCCTTTTGCATGATAAAGGGTAGGTGTTATAAATCTAGTAAATTTTTGTTTAAAACAATTTTTCATGTGTTTTTAAATTAACAAATATGTGAATTCCTGTCTCCCTTTCTGTATATACTATTTAGCACATGTATTTTTTCATGCACATATAAAATCCTACCTGGTATCACAGGTTAATTTTTGTGTGTTGTCTGACTTGGCAGATTCAAATTGTGAGAAGAGATCACTCCTCCTACCCTACTAGACTCTGACTACTAATCCTAATATGATGGAGAAAAATAACCGAAACAGAATGGAAATACAAGCAGTTCAGTGGAGGCATGGTGGATATTTGGACTTGCCTTTTGCATGATAAAGGGTTGGTGTTATAAATCTAGTCAATTTTTGCTTAAAATAGTTCTCCATGTGTTTTTAAAATTATCAAATATGTGAATTACTGTCTCCCTTTTTCTATAGACTACTCAGCACATGTGTATTTATATGCACATATAGAATCCTACCTGGTATCACAGGTTAATTTTTGTGTGTTGTCTGACTTGGCAGATACAACTTGTGAGAAGAGATCACTCCTACTAACCACTGTTGAAACTGAAAATTCAACTTATGGGTGAGCTTCCTAGTTGAAAACATTATACATAAATGCATGTTCAGTAAAATAAATATTTTTGCATATTTGAATGATATATATTTCATGATGAATATCGATTAGCATATGTATTGCTACTTTTTAATGTCTGTGTGTGTGTTTTGTGTATATATATATATATATATATATATATATATATATATATATATATACACTCTCCAGATTTTTCGAAATATGAAATATATGTGTCTTATATACACTCCATAAATTCATCCATGTTCATGTATTTAGATTTATAATCAATTTTTCACAAGATTATTCTCAGAAATATTTATACACCTGAAATATATATTTGTTTCCAAGTACTGAAAACTAACTTCAGTGAAAGGTACATACGAATCCTAATATTTCTAGAGTAACTGACCCAGTTTAACATCAATGCAAGTAGACTCCTATGGGACATGATGTGTATTTTGACGTTCATTTTTTTCAAAACTGGTACATTACTATTTCTTCAGTTTATGCACATCATAGAATATATATATATCATCCACAAGTTCACAAATTTGTACGCATTTGTTTCACTGTCAATCACTTCCTGCTTCAGAACACATGTATTCTTCCATGTTTCTTGACTGGTCTTTTCATGAGACTTCTTTCCAAAAATAATATTTTTTAGTTCCATTGTAAGATTAAAGCAAAACTCACACACCCTTCAGGATAAACCATAACCCTAGTATTAACATTAGATGTATGACTGGTTGGAATGAATGTATGTATATCAATATAAGATTTCCTGAATATTTTCAGATATCAACTCAATACATTACTTAAAGTTGGAAGAAGTCGCATTATTTATTCACAGTATGGCCTATTCATGCATTATCTCTATATTTATAGACACAGGGTACATCTATTTTTGCCCACAATACTAATTTATACATATTCCAAATATTGCTCCAAGAAATGGTGGAAGAAATACTCATGTAAGCTGATCTACATATACATTTTATCACAGTAATATTCTGGTCAGAAAATGCAAATATCACACTTATGATTCTACCAAAGCCTAAATGGAAAATGAACATGGCTTACTAAAAACATCCATGTGCAGGTTGCCTAATGCTCCCACTTGTCAATCTTGTTGGGGACTACATATTTGTTTCTTTCTAAGATTATATATTCAAACTCAATGCTATTGAAAATGTCTTATCCTATCTCTCACTTTACACTTTGCCTGATTTCCTAATGTCTCTATCGATATTAGCTTTCTAACATATTTTCCCCTGTTCATAATTGTGACTGACTCTTCACACGTGCTGACATTTACATTCACTGTCTACCCGAAACCTATTGCTAAAGAAATTTTGGTCCAAATCTTATACTCACTCTTCTTTCTAAACTTACCAACTGTCTTTCTAATACTACCGACTATTCCTTTTTGCCTGGATCTTCTCTTCGACATTCAATCATCCAAGGTACAAGGTCCTATAACATTGTATATCGATTAATCTGAGACATCTGTGCAGAACATAATTCAAAGCTAAGTATCCCAAATGAAGGGCCTAATGCCCTTCTGGGCTTCAAATCTAAATAGATTTCTGTTTTCATACTTATATTTTACCTATATATTTTTGTAAATATTGTAGGTTCCCAATGCCATTATTAATCCAGCAGAATGACTCCTCACCCAAATTGAACCTGTTATTAACCCTAACCATACACTGTTCCCTCAATCTACGTTTACAGAAGACCAGGGACAGAGTTGGTTTTACAATACAGGAATGTAGAGCATCTTTAACCTGCTGAGAACCTCAATGGTCCAAGCAGAAATGATCCCTGGAGAACTTGTAGGCAGCTTTTTAGGACCTGAGAGAGCAAAAGTCATCTTCCATTGCAGACAACCTGGTCAGGATGAAGGAATGTGTCTGAATAAACCTCTCTCTTCTTAATGTAGAGAATATGGACCAAACCTGGACTCTGGGGAGAGCTGTTCCTGGTTTCCTATGGTTGATATTCCATTCTAACTTATGAAAGTGTCACAGAAAGTAGGGGCATCCTCTATCTCATGGGACCCTTGGAAGCAACTGTTAGGACAAAGTGGTTGCCAAGGTAGTGACTTCATTCAATTCTTGAAGGAAGTGACCTACCTCACTTCCTTGGTGATGGAACTCTCTGAATTTGGGATCCAGGAAGCCAGGCACACAGAACCAGTCTCAGTCTCAGTTCCAGTGGACTCACATGTTTGGATTTACCAATGACAGAGTCAGTCTCTCTTGGTACCTACTGATGTGAGGATGGCCAAATGCCAGGAGAGCTCTCAAGAGGGGACGTTCCTGAGAAAGCAGTTAGTGACTCACCACTGGCTCCTGACAACTTCACAGATTTGAACAAAGAGATCAGATCTGAGACAGGACAGGCCATTTCATGGGTACATAGAATGGCCAACAAGTCAGAGGACACTCCGGATTGTCACAGACCTACTTGGGGGAAGGATGTGCCTTTGTGGATGTGGGTGAAAGTTTGTGGTTTTGTCTCATGTTCTGAGAATAGGTAGGGAAGGCAGTTTGTTTGGTATTCAGTGGAGAGTTTCTAGTAAGTCGTTTGACATGGCGAGTGTTTCTATGTCTGTGTATACCACTGTGTCCGTGGTTGTAGACATTAGAAAAGAGAATGCATTAATGGATGTGTCCTGTCTAGTGGAAAGCTTCTCAGGATTAATCTTTCCCAATTTATGAATGGACTGCGGCTTGACTTGTGGATGGGCAACACCTACAATCTTCCTAAGTTCCTGATTTCTTCCTGAATTCTGGCCACTCTCCAGAATAGGCTCATGGCTTTGTGTCCAAGATATGTACCACCTCCAAGCTCTGTGACATGTCCATGTACTGGTGAGCTGAAGAGAATGGGGAGCATCTCAGAAAACTCAGATATCAGTGTGACCAGGAAAGTCTCAGTGGAGAAACCCTGCTTTGGGCCTTTTGCTTCCCTATTGTTCTGTAGCACTGAATGTCAGAAAGCTCTTTGCCTCAGGGCACCCCTTTGTGAAACCTGAAGAAACAGTTTTCAAATGGACATTAATGTGCATCACCTGTGGCTCTTTGCTTAATGCTTTGGAAAGGGGTGTGTCTGAATTAGCCTCTTGGCCTTGTGTGTGGCTGTGACTTAGATTCTCAGCGCCTGATGGATCTAAAGAAAAATCCCATGTGTGCATACAAAACCAAAATGGCAAAAAAGATCAGTCATTGTGGATAAAGACTCTTTCCTTCCTCTGTTAGGTTCCTGACCTCTTCCAAGTGAGAATAAGGATTCTTTAGGGTCAAATGAGTTCTTCAAAGCCCTGCAGATGTGCTTGGGTTTTCTCATGAATCCAAATCACATAAAAAGTCTATACCTGACAGTCAGTAGTCCTCAAATTGGAGAAACAGAGCAGTATAAAAAGCAGGCTCATTTAATAACTCCTGGTTCACAGGAAGGGTGTTTAGGCCACCCTGATTTTAGGCAAATGAGGGGCCAAGGAGTTTATTTTGGATATTTTTTTTGGATGTGTCCCTTATGGAAACCTCCAGCCAGAGGTTTTGATAAGTGTCTATATGGAATAAGATGAGGGCCATGTGGGAGTGTTTTGGTTTTAATTGTAGTCATTTGTGTTGTGGTTGGAAGAGATGACTGGGTCCACCTGGGCTTGAACTCTGGTGTGATTCCCCTTAGACAGTGAGTTCTGGAACTGACCTCAGAGAAGTATTGCCATGAATTGTGTTGGGATTTTAGGAGGCCACGCATGAGTGTCGCCTTTGGATACTGAGATATAGTCCCAGGGTGGCTAAGTTAATATCAAAACACTCATGGACCTCAATTGTAGACCTCAATGGGCCGGGTTTCATTTGACCTTTTGGACTCTCTTTGGGAAGCCTTGCCTATGAGAGTTCTGCAGAGTTTTTATTGAAATGAGCTTCCTCACCATTTAGTGGTTCCTGAATGAATAGAAACCCACAGTGCATCCAACTTCATTATTGAAAAATGGCTAGAAAAATACCATTAAATTTTTGAAATTCACATGACCAGGTGGCTTGCAGATCTTTTGGATGTCCTATTGCTGATCATGAGTGTACCAGACAGTGCCTTGATTCATTGGGTTTCATGAAAATGGTGTAGAACAGAGATGCCAGTAAGATGGAGCCCGCTGAGTAGCGGGCCTAGAGCAGTGGTGGGCAGGTGTGTGATAAAACATCTGTGGTATGGCCATGTGGATCTGCCATTGGATTTCAAATGTCTTGAGATGGACATAGTGCAGGCAGGAGACCATTATAAGTAAAGGCATCTTGTTATTTGGAGAGGTTTCAGGGTAATATACAGAATCAGGTTGCTATGGTCAAGGGGGCAAGCTATGCGGTATATAGGCCAGTTTGGTGCATGCTCATGCATACCCTGACACACCACAAGTGACAGAACTCCCTCCAGCACTGTGTCCCAGTTGAACTCTTTGTATTTTGTGAAGGAAATATCAAATTCTCAGTGCAGGAGCAAGGAACACCAGGAAAAGTGGAGGATGACCAAATGGTTTCACAGTCTACACAGGGAGACACTAGGCCCCCAGTGGCCACAGTTTAAAATACTGAATCCCTGACACTAAAACCTACCCTATTAGACTCTGACTACTAATCCTAATAAGATGGAGAAAAATTACCCAAAAAAGTATAGAAATACTAGCAGTTCAGAGGAGGCATGTTGTATAGTTGGACGGGCCTTTTGCATTATATAGGGTAGGAGTTATAAATCAAGTCAATTTTTTGTTGAAATAGTTCTCCATGTGAATTTAAAGTTAACAAATATGTGAATTCCTTTCTCCCTTTCTATGTAGCCTATTCAGCACATGTATTTTTATATGCACATATAGAATCCTACCTGGTCCCACACGTACATTCTTGGGAGGTGGCTGAATTTTCAGACACAAATTGTGAGAAGAGATCACTCCTCCTAAATGCTGTTGGAAATGAAAATTCAACATATGTGTGAGCTTCCTTTTTAAACTAAATTATGTATAACTTTTTGTAATGAATGTATGAATGTATATATCAATATTAGATATCCTATATTTTTTCAGATATCAATTCAATCCACTATTTAAAGTTGGAACTAGTTATATTATTTATTCACTGAATGGTCTATTCATACAATATCTCTATATTCATAGACACAGGGTACACCTATTTGTGCCCCCAATACTAATTTATATATGTTCAAAATATTGCTCCCAGAAATGGTGGAAGAAATACTCATGTCACATGATATACATATACATTTTATCACAGTAATATTCTGGACACAAAAAGCAAATATCACACTTATGATTGTACCAATGTAAAGGTCATTTGAGCGTTGGAGGAAGAGACCACCAAAAGATTGTCTCATGCAACAGCAAAGGGTTTATTGGGGGTCCAGCATGCTGGGGCTCAGAGCTCAGTTGTATAGAGAAGAGAGCCCTGAGAACAGCTTAAGCAGAGCTTATTTACTTTCCTTGGAGAGGTCAGGGAGGGAAGTTTATTGATGGTTCAGGGCGAGTGGCCGGTTTGCGTGCAACCGGGTGAGGGAGAACAATCTGTAGTTTAGCAGTTGGGGACTGCACATTCTGGGAATAAGATTAGCAAATAGCTCTCAAGATTTCAACAGTGTTTTGTTAAGCATACAGAAAAACAGGAAGTGACAAATACCTTTTTTATTAACCTTTCATTCCCCACTTCTTCTCGTTACTTTTAATCATAAATGTGATCATTGGACGGTGTCATATTTTATGCCTGCTAGTGGCGTATATTTTTGTCTGATTACCAAAAGTTTAACTTGTCCAATTTGAGCTTGAAGAAATGAAACTACATGGTGGAGCAAGCAAGTTCCTACAGTTAGCAATTAATGAGGATTATTAATGGACCAGCCAGGGCTGATAAAAGCGTAGTTAACCCGGGGGACTATGTTAACGAAGACTCAAACCACCCTTTTTGGGCCTCTCTCTTTCGTTGACGCTCTTCAAGGCGTCTTCTTAATTTACTCATATATTCTTTTACAACCAGTATGGTCGGCATAAAAACAACATTGTTCCCTCAATGTAGCATAAATGCCCCCTTTTCTCATGAAAAGGAGTTCCAACCCTCGCCTGTTCTGTTAAACAACTTTAGAGAGAGAGGTTCAAGATTCCTGTAAAGCTGTGATGGAGGTTTTTACTATCTTTAAGATTTTGTATACTGCTGCTTCTAATTGGGTCATTTCTTGTGTCCCATGAACTAGAGCAGTGGTTCCTGTGCCCACCCCTGCAGCAATTCCTATTCCCAAAAGGATGGCTAAAGTGAGGAAAACAGGTTCCTGGCAGAACCGGGTTGTATGCCCCACTATTTGAACTTTAAATGATACTGTGTCATGATAGAGCACTCTGGGAAACATCTGCATCATTACATTATTAATCATATCTGTTGGCCATTTTATGAAAACATAAACAATGTTTAAGTATATAGAATTATACTTTTTAGGTATGGAAAAGGCAAGGTACCTAAGATAGAATGGAAGACAGGGAAACAGTTATATTTAGTTGCAACCTGATTTAGAAGGCATTGCTTCTGTTGTAATCAATGAATCCCCTGAACCTCAAGTTTAGTTAGTTTCATAATTTTGTACCCAACATGTAAGGGAAGGGGCTCAGAAGTTCACAGTCTGCAGAATTTCACAAAAAGAAGATTTGTTTTTTTTTTCCCCCTCTGTTCTGGGCAAGTAACATTTTTAAGGACACCTAAGCTTTTTTCTTCTCTCTTTTTTTTTCTACCTGCCAGCTGTTACCATGGAGCCCAGTTGGTAACTTCTTTATCTTAGAAATGTAGCCATCTCTTTGAAGCCCCAGCTCAAGGACAGGGGCCTTGTTCACATATTTTGTTAAAAACCAGTATGGGGGTGTCTAGCTTAGGAGTGTTGATTTTTCAAGCCAGTGCCCAAGTAGAACAGGCAACACGAAAACAGGAAGTTTATCTACATTGAACTCTTTTATAGGGTCTCTTTTGCTGAAAGTCCTAAAGTTAGCCATGGTGAAAACTTCTGGAGAATTCAGTTCAGACTTTTCTGTGGGCCTGGTACAGAGGGGGAAGATGGGAAAGGCGGGGGGTAAGACCCGGTTGGTGGATCTGAGTATGAGGAAGGAGAGATATAAAAGAATAATAGGAAAGGGGTTTGTGATTTTCCTAGCAACAACAACTTGAGCAGTAGAACAGATAGTGCCAAGGGGAAGACCGAAGTGAGTATCCCAAAAAGCCTGTGAGGGCTTTTCAATTCTTAGTAAACTGTTTTCAGTGATGACAAAGCAACTTTAAAGGCCATTTTCATTACATCTTGGATAGGGGTCTGAGGGTTCTCCTCAGGTGGTTTGAGCTTTGGGTTAGCTGGTAAGAGGACCTGGTGGGACGGGGTGCAGGCACTGACAGGAGAAGAGAGGAGGGAGTGGGTGGAGGGGTGCCTCAGTGCCTGCTACCTCAGCAAGGGGGCAATGGTCTGAGAACCGGCGGAGGTTTGGGTTTTGGATCTAGTAATTGGAGGGGAGAAATCAGGTTGCTGAGGTGGGAGTGACAGCAGAAAGTCTGTAGCAGAAGGCTGATGGTAAGAATCTATTGGAGAAGAATAGTTCAGGATGTGAGCAAAGGAGGGAAAAGGCTTCCACATAGGGGAATCTCCTTTCACTCTTTTGAGCACTTGCAGAAGTTAAAAAGGTCACACAGAATTTGAGGACCTAGAGGCCCCTCTGTGGGCCATCAGTTTTCTTTCTCTATTTGTTAATATGGTCAATGCTGTGTACTTAATTTGATGAGCAGTTGTTTTCCACCAGGCACCCCCTGTATGCTCACATCCCCATGACTTACAGAAGAAGTCAGCTTTTCCCCCACACAGCTATGGCTGTTTGTGGCTTTGATACTCTGCCTGGCAAACATAGTAATCTAGGCTAGCCAACCTGCATCTGGCTAGCGTGTCCCTATATCCATAATATTTGTTTCCATTATATATGGTACAGAAGGTATTTAATGGAATTTTAGTGGGATCCTCTTCATCAGGAATATCTCAATAGGAAAGACCTATAGCCAGCTGACAAATGTCTGGATGGAGAGAAGGCCACCAGGTACCTAAGTGGGCTGTATGCAAGATAGACCATACTTTTTGTCTAGTAGAATTTGTGATCAGCAATCGCTGCTGAACAGGCTGATGAGGGTTAGGACTACTGGTGGCCAAGGGGAGTCTATAGCCATATCCATATGGCGAATACAAAATTTGAAAGGGTTACCAGTCTTTTCCAGTTTCCAGCCAGAGTCTGGACAGGGCACAGGCTTGAGACTTGAGGCATGGATCCAGGAAGTGATTCCGTCTACTTTTACCGCTGTAGGTGTTATAAGTAGCACCTGGTATGGTTCTTTCCAGCGGGGTTCCAGGGATGACACCTGATGTCATCTTATGTAAATGAAGTCTCTTGATATTGATGTGGAGTCCCCTCATCTGCAGGTTGGTAGGCAGTGGCCAGGTGTTTCAACAGGTATCGCTGAGTTCTTTCGAGAACTTTTAGTCTATCAAGCAAGGGGGTGTGGAAGGGATCGTTCGGTCTTAGAGTTGGGGTTAGGTCCCTTACTGGAGGAGGGACACCATTGAGAATTTCATAGGGGGTGAGGTTACACAAAGAAACAGAGGGAGAATTTCTTGCATGAAACAGTGCATAAGGCTGGAGCATAGTCCAATCTTTTATGCTGGTCTCTAAGCTTAATTTCTTTAAGGTCTCTTTAATGGTTCTATTTATTTTTTACCTGTACTGTGCTCTGGGGTCTACAAGCACAATGTAACTTCCAATTAATTTCTAGGGTCCTGGCTAACCCCTGACTTACCTGGGCCATGAACGCCGGTCCATTATCAGAACCTATTACTTTAGGCCGGCCGTATCTTGGAAAATATCTTTCAGGATATTCTTGACCATCATTTGCGCCGTTAATTTTTATTTTGTGGGAAAGGCTTAAATCCATCCTGAAAATGTATCTACAAAGACTAAGAGATATTTAAGTCCATACCATGCTGGCTTAATTTCAGTAAAGTCCACTTCTCAGAATTGTCCTGGTCTGGTTCCTCATAGGTACTTTCCTGCAGGAAGCTTGGAATGGTAAGCATTAACCAATTGACATATCCGACAGGCTTTTGTTACCCGTTCAGATATTTCCTTTCGCTGTGAGTTGGTTAATCGAAAACTCTGTTCTTGATCCTTCAGGAATGCCTGCAGTTTCTTTTAACCAAGGTGAGTGAGTTGATGTACATTTTTAAAGTAGTGTAGGGCTTTCTGTAATTGAATGCTGGGCTCAGTGAAGTTGAGGAATTCAATGTCAGTGTCCTTAGATGTTATCAAAAGCTTGCTGGTGCTCAAAGGGTCCATTGGAATTGGGCATCCTCATTTAACAGCGAGTATAAAGGAGAAGCTAAGAACACAAACCCTGGTATCCATACCTGCAAAAGCCAGCAGTCCCAAGAAACTCTCTTGAGTTGTCTCTTGTTAGATGGGGGTGGTATCTGCACAATGGTTTTTTTCTCGGCAGAGAGCCCTGAGAACAGCTTAATCAGACCTTATATACTTTTCTTGGAGTGGGCAGGGAGGGAAACTTATCGATGGGTCAGAGCAAGTGGGAGGTTTGGTACAAGCGGGTGAGGGAGTACAATCCTCAGTTTGGCAGTTGGGGACAGCACATTCTGGGAACAAAATTAGCAAACAGTTCTCCAGATTTCAACAGTGTTTTGTTAAGCATACAGAAAAACAGGAAGTGACAAGTGCCTATTTTATTAACCTTTCACCAAAGCGAAATAGAACGTGAGCTTGGATTACAAAAACAACCATGTCCAGGTTGCCTAATGCTCTCAAATGTCAATCCTATTGGTGACTACATATTTGTTTCTTCCAAAGATTATATATTCAACATCAACCATGTTGAAAATGTCTAATCCTATCGCTCACTTTATACTTTGCCTGATTTCATGTCTCTATTGATATCTGCATTCTTGCATGTTTTCCCCCATTCATCATTGTGACTGACTCTTCACATGTGCTGATATTTTGTTCACTCTCTACCCAAACTTGATTGCTAAAGAACTTTTGGTCTAAATCCTATACTCACTCTTTTTCCTGAACCTACCGACTATCTTCCTAATCCTACCGACTATCCCTTTTAGACAGGAAGTTCTCTTCTACCTTCAATCATCCAAGGTACAAGGTCCTATGCCATTGTATATTGATTTATCTCGGACATCTGTGCAGAACCTAATTCAATGCTAAGTATCCCAATCAAGGGCCCTTCTGGACTTCAAATCTTACCTTGATTTCTGTTTTCATAATTATTTTGAAAATTTAATAAAATAGTGTTTGCCAAGGAACTGACTTCATTCAGTTCCTGAAGGAATTGACCTACCTCACTTCTTTGGTGATGGAACTCTCTTAACTTGGGTTCCAGGAAGACAGGAACACACAGCCAGTCCCAGTCCCAGTACCAGTGGGCTAACTTGTTTGGATTTACCAAGGACAGAGTGTGTCTTTTTTGGTACCTACTGATGTGAGGATGGTCAGATGCGAGGAGAGCCTTCCCTGAGAAAGCATGTAGTGGTCAGCGCAGGCTCCTGACAACTTCACAGAGTTTGACAAAAAGACCAGATCTGAGACAGAACAGGCCACCTTGGGGGAACATAGTATGGCCCATCAGTCAGAGGAGACTCTGGATAGTCACAGACTTACTTGGGGGAAGGAGGTGCCTTTTTGAGTGTGGGTGTGAGTTTGTGGTTTTGTCTCATGTTCTGAGAATAGGTAGAAAAGGCGGTTTGCTTGGTTTGGAGTGGACTGTTTTTAGAAAGTCCTTTGACAAGGCGAGTGTTTCTGTGTCTGTGTATCCCACTGTGTCCGTGGTTGTAGACATTAGAAAAGAGAATGCATCAATGGATGTTTCCTGTCTAGTAGAAAGCTTCCCAGCATTCATCCTACCCATTATAGGAATGGACTGCCTTTTGTCTTATCGATGGGCAACACCTACTATCTTCCTAAGTTCCTGTTTTCTTCCTGAATTCTGGCCATTCGCCAGAATAGGCTCATGGTTTTGTTTCCAAAATATGTACCACTTCTAAATTCTGCGACATGGCCATGTAATGGATAGCTGAAGGGAATGGCAAGCATCTCAGAAAACTCAGATATCAGTGTGACCAGAAAAGTCTCAGTGGAGAAACCCTGCTTTGGGCCTTTTGCTTACATATTGTTCTGTTGCCCTGAATGTCAGGAAGGTCTTTGCCTCAGGCCACCACTTTGTGAAGCCTGAAAAAAACAGTTTTCAAATGGAAATGATGGGCCTCACCAGTGGCCACGTGGCCACCCAGATCAATAACTTTGCTTAATTGCTTTGGAAAGGGATGTGTCTGAATCAGCCTCCTGGCCCTGTGTGAGGCAGTGGCTTAGATTCTCAGCACCTGATGAATCTAAAGAAAGATCCAATGTGTGCATCCAAAACCAAAATGGCAAAAAGATTAGTCATTGTGGATGAAGACTCTTGCCTTCCTCTATTAGATTCCTGACCTCCATCAAGGGAGTATAGGGATTTTTTGGGTCAAATGAGTTCTTCCAATCCCTGCAGAGGTGCTTGTGTTTAATCATGACTCCAAATCAAATAAGGAATCAATACCTGACAGTCAGTAGGCCTCAAATTGTAGAAGAAGAGCAGTATTAATGGCAGAACTATGTGATTAATCCTGGTTCACTTCAAGGGTGTCCAGGCCACCCTGAGTTTAGGCAAATGAAGGGCAAGGGAGCTTATTTTGGATACTCTCTTGGGCTGTGCCATTTAAGGAAACCTCCAGGCAGAGGTTATGATGAGTGACAACATGGAAGAAGATGAGGACCATGTGGGATTGTTTGGTTCTAATTGTGGTCACTTGTGTGGCTGTTGGAAGAGATGACTGGGTTCATCTGCGCTAGAACACTGGTTTGATTCTCCTCAGAGACTGAGCTCTGTAACTGACCTCAGAGTAGTAATTGCTTTGGAAATGAATATGACTTAATCAGGCTCTTGGCCCTGTTTGAGGCTGTGGCTTAGATTATCAGCACCAGATGGATCTAAAAAAAGATCCCATGTGTGCATCCAAAACCAAAATGGCCAAAATAGCAGTCATTGTGGATGAAGTCTCTCGCCTTTCTCTGTAAGGTTCTGAAAGAATAAAAGAAATTGAAATTGAAATGTAAAGAACCAGGTTTCCTAAAGTTTCCAAGCTGCACTCAGCACCTGAAATTCCGGTGGCAGTTAAGACTATTTCCAGATCTGCACATTAGGTGTGTGTTGAAATCTTCCCTGACCACCTAGGTACTTAACAACCCCTTCCCAGAAACCGTGCAGCTCACCCCGTATACATCTCAGGGCTTCAACCAATCAGTTTAAATGTATACCCCTTCTTAGGGCTGATCAATCACCCCCTGCCCGACCTGTTCCCGCCAATGAATGTTCTAATCATGTTTTAGAGTTGTTATTTGATTTTCTCTTGGTATATGATGATTTGCTAAAGGAGGCTATGATGTATGTAAAGTCCCTGCCCTCTCTAAAGAATGTATATAAACTGTGCTCAAGTTGTTCTCGGGGCTCTTTGTTCTTTGCTCCTCTGAAGTGAGTCCTGAGCTCCAGCATGCTGGACCCCCAATAAACCCTTTAGAGTTGCATGAGAAAGCCTGTTGATGGTCTTTTCCTCCGATGTTCACCCCACCTTTTCATCTGGAGGCCCCAGGTGAGATATTTGGCGTGGCGGATGAAAGACCCCAAGGGACTTCTCTCAGGGTAAGTAAGGCGCCTCTTTCTGGTTTCAGGTTTCAGGTTAGGGCTTGGCAAAGTGGCTGTCGGTGAAGAGCATTAGCTCTCTCTGATAGTGGCTGACAGACGTGTCACAGAACTGCAGGCCACGTCCCTGTGGGACACTCCAGGGGACGAGGGAAATCAAGGAATAGTAGTTTCCTCAACTCGGTTATATTTTGCTTCAGAATTCGGTTTGCCAGCCCATCAGGTTTTGCCGGCTACTCAATTTTGTTCATTGTCCTGAACTCATGTTGAGTTTATTGTCTGTCTTTATTGTCTAACACATCAGGTTTTGCCAGTTACTCAGTTCTAATCTTTGTCTTGGACACACGTTAAACGTTTACTGTTTGTCTTTGTCTGTGTTGCAATTGTGTCTTCACTGTCTCTCTTTGAGTAACTCCCATTATGGGACAAATCACTTCCACGCTTCTGTCCCTGACCGTTGATCATTGGACTGATGTCCGCTCAAGGGCCCAGAATCTTTATTTTTCAGTAAAATGCCGGACCTGGCAGACTCTCTGTGCTTCAGAATGGCCCATTCTCAAAGTCGGGTGGCCCCCAGAAGGATCCTTCCGCTTCCCTCTAATCCGAAAATCAGAGATATTGTCTTTCAGCCGGGACCACGTGGCCACCCAGATCAATAGCCATATACCCCTTCCCCAGGATCCTATCATTCAAACCTTCCGCTCCCCCCGCTTCCCTCCATTCTCCCTGAGTCACAAGACTGGACACTCCTCCCCCTCCTTATCCTCTACCCTGGCTCCCCAACACCGAACACGTTCCAGATGATCCTCCTGCCGCTGACACAGCCTCTCCGCCACTAGAGACAATTGGGCCAGTCCCAAGCCCTCCAGGGGACTTCGCAGCAGCAGCAGCAGCAGCCCCTCCACCTCTGGTGGAAGCTGGGCCATCTAAAGGAACCCGAGAGTGACAGATAATAAAAAACTCAGAAACCCCTGTGATGCTCCCTCTCCATCCCTATGGGCCGATGAACCGACCAAACTGGGACCCCAACACCATTGAAGTTAGGTAGCATCTGTCCACTTATCACCGGCCTCTAATAGCGGGTCTCTGAGTGGCCGCCAGAAGGCCGACTAATTTGGCCATGGTAAGAGAGATTATCCAAAGGCCTAATGAGTCTCCCTCTATGATTTTGGAGAGAATTATGGAAGCATTTAGAAAATATACTCCTTTTGATTCTCAGACAGAGTACGAAAAGACATCTGTTGCAATGGCCTTTATCCAGCAGGCTGCCCTAGATATTAAGAGAAAGTTGCAACGTCTAGATGGATTACAAGATATGACCTTAAGAGATTTAGTCAGAGAAGCTGAGAAAATATATTATAAGAAAGAAACTGAGGAGGAATGGGAACAGAGGAGACAGAAGGAAAGGGAACAAAAGGAGGATGAAAGGAGCAAAAGGCAGACTAAAGCACTGGCTAAGGTTCTGGTCAGAGCAGTAAATAGGCCAGAAGTTAAAAAGCATGGAGATAGGAAGGGATACATGGGCCCATGCCAAAGGCTGTCCCTGGCCTCAGGTCAATGTGCCTACTGTAAAGAAAAAGGACACTGGGCCAAAGAGTGCCCCCAAAAAAAGCAGAGATGCCAGACCGCCGTGCTGACTCTAGAACAGGACTAGGGAAGTCGGGACTCGGATCTTCTCCGCAAGCTCAGGGTAACATTTTAAGTGGAGGAAACCCCATTGAACTTTGAAGTGAAAACAGGACCAGTATACTCAACCTTTAAGACCCCACTGGGCCCCCTATCAAATAAATGGTCGCTTGTTCAAGGGGCTAATGACAGTAGATAATGAGCTTGGACAACTAAGAGGACAATGGACCTAGGAAATGGAAAAGTCCACCACTCTTTTCTAGTAATCCCAGAATGCCAGGCCCCGTTGATGGGCAGGGATCTGCTTACAAAACTCGGGGCTAGAATAACCTTCAACCCTGATGGTCCCCAAGTGGTGTTTCTAAACGCTTCAGTAAAAACTCCCATAGTCACGGCTTTGACTATGTCCGTAGAAGATGAACATCAACTCTTCGCGCGCCCTAGAACTGATCAAACAGGAAAACTATCCCAGAAATTGATAAAAGATTATCCTAATGCCTGGGCAGAAACTGCTGGGTTAGGTCTAGCCATAAAAAAACCTCCAATAGTAGTAGAATTAAAAGCCTCTACCTCTCCAATCAGTGTTAAACAATATCCTCTAATCAAAGAAGCTAAGGATGGGATAAGGCCCAATATTCAGAAATACCTGGATCTTGGGGTCCTAAGGCCCTGTCAATCGGCCTAGAATACCCCCCTGCTACCAGTAAGAAAGCCAGTAACTGGGTACTACGGTCCTGTTCAAGACCTAAAAGAGATCAACAACAGACTGCAGGACATTCACCCCACGGTACCCAATCCACATAATTTGCTTAGCACTCTGAATCCGGAGAGGTAATGGTACACTATGCTGGACTTAAAAGATGCTTAGTTCTGCTTGCCACTACATAAGGACAGTCAGTTGCTGTTTGCTTTCGAGTGGATAGACCCAGAAACAGGAACATCTGGCCAACAAACCTGGATTAGACTCCCACAGGGGTTCAAAAACTTCCCCACTTGAACTCTGGTGTGATTTCCCTTAGAAAATGAGTTCTGGTAATGAACTCAGAGAAGTATTGCCATAAATTTTGTTGGGATTTTAGGAGGCCATGCATGAGAGTCGCCCTTGGAAACTGAGATCTAGGCCCAGTGTGGCTTTCCACAGAGCACTGGGTATCTCAGCCAGAATATCACATGATTTTATTCTGAAAGACTTGGCAGCCATAGTTGAGATTCAAAACACACATAGACTTCACATTGTAGACCTCAATGGACCTAGCTTCATGGGACCTTTTGGGCACTCTTTGGGACGCCTTGCCTGTGAGAGTTATCCACAGCTTTCATTGAAATGAGCTTCCTCAAAATTTAATGGTGTGGTGGGTCAGGGTCTGCAGGAGAATACATCAACCAGGCTTCTATCTCACATAGCTTGCCCCCTTGACCATTGCAACCTGATTCTGAACATTGCCCTGAAACCTCTCCATATAACAATATGCTTTTATATGAAGAGATCAAACATATAAGGGATTACGGGCTGCAGCACGTCAGTCACAAGCCATTTGGAAGCAATGGCAGATCCACATGGCCCCACCACAAATGTTTTATCACAAACCTGCACACCACAGCTCGTGCCCTCAATTGAGCAGTCTACAACTTACTGGCATCTCTGTTCTACACCATTTTCATGAAACCCAGTAAATCAAGGCATTATCTGGTACACTCATGATCAGCAACAGGGCATACAAAGGTTCTCCAGTGCCACCTGGTCATTAGAATTTCAAAAATTTCATGGTATTTATCTATCCATTTTTCAAGGTTGAAGTTGGAAGCACTGTATGTTTCAATTTATTCAGGAACCATTAAATGGTGAGGAACCTCATTTCAGTGAAATCTCTGGAGGACACTCACATGAATGTCTTCCTAAAGAGTAGCCAAAAGGTCACATGAAGCCAGGTCCATTGAGGTCTACAATGTGAGGTCTATGTGTCTTTTGACTCTCAACTATGGCTGCCAAGTCTTTCAGAATAAAATCATGTGATATCCTGGCTGAGATACCCAGTGCTCTGTGGAAAGCCACCCTGGGCCTAGATCTCAGTTTCCAAGGGCGACTCTCATGCGTGGCCTCCTTAAAATCATAACACAGTTCATGGCAATACTTCTCTGAGGTCAGTTCCAGAACTCAGTCTCTAAGGGGAAACACACCAGAGTTCCAGCCCAGGTTTACCTACACCTCTCTTCCAACCCTCACACAAATGACCACAATTAAAACCAAAACACTCCCACATCACCCTCATCTTATTCCATATAGACACTCATCTTAACTTCAAGCTGTAGGTTTCCATGAGGGATGCAGCCCAAAACAGTGTCCAAAATAAGCTCCCTTGCCCTTCATTGGCCTAAGTCAGGGTGGCCTGGACACCCTTCATGTGAACCAGGAGTGATCAAATATTTGTGCCGTTAATACTGCTCTGCTTCTCCAATTTGATGCCTTCTGACTGTGAGGTTTAGATTCTTAATGTGAATTGGAGCCCAGAGAAAACACAAGCACCTCTAGGCTAGCCTCTGCAGGGCATTGAAGAACTCATTTGACCCAAAGGATACGGATTCTCACTTGATGGAGGTAAGGAACCTTACAGTGGAAGGTGAGAGAGTTCATCCACAATAACTGCTATTTTGTCCATTTTGGTTTTGGATGCACACATGGGATCTTTCTTTACATCCATCAGGTGCTGACAATGTAAGCCACAGCCTCACATAGGGCCAAGAGGCTGATTCAGACACACCCCTTTCCAAAGCAATTAAGCAGAGAGCCACAGGTGAGGCCTATTCATTTCCATTTGAAGAATATTTTCTTCAGGCTTCACAGAGGTGTGGCCTGAGGCATCAACCTTCCTGAATTACTGGGGAACAGAACAAAAGGTAAGCAAAAGGCCTAAAGCACGGTTTCTCCACTGAGACTTTACTGGTCACACTGATATCTGAGTTTTATAAGATGCTAGCCATTTCCTTCAGCTATCCAGTACATGTCCATGTCACAGAGCTTGGAGGTGGTACATATCTTGGACACCAAACCATGAGCCTATTCTTGAGAGTGGCCAGAATTTAGGAAGAAAACCGGAAGTATGGTCTATCTTGCATACATCCCCCTTAAGGACCTGATGACCATCTCTCCACCCAGACATTTCTCAGCTGGCTATAAGTCTTATCTATTGGGATATCCCTGATGAAGAGGATTACACTAAAATTCCATTAAATCCCTTCCATACATAGATAATGGAAACAAACATTATGTTTGTAGGGACACGTGAGCCACATGCAGGTTGGCTAGCCTAGATTACTATGTTTGCCTGGCGGACTGTGAAAGCCATAAACAGTCACAGCTGTGTGGGGGAAAGCCGACTTCTTCTGTAAGTCATGGGGATGTCAGCATACAGGGACTTCCAGATGGAACCCAAACTCCTCATCAAATTTTGTACACAATATTGGCATTATTACCAATTAGATAACCAAACCTGATTTCCCACAGAGGGGTCTCTAGATCCTCAAATTATGTGTGACCTTTTTAACTTCTACAAGTGCTCAAAAGGGTGAAAGGAGATTCCCCTATGTGGAGGCTTTTTCCCTCCTTTGCTCACATCCTGAACTATGCTTCTCCAATAGATGCTCACCCTCAGCCTTCTACTCCAGACTCTCTGCTGTCACTCCCACATCAGCAACTTGATTTCTCCCCTACAATTAATAGATCAAAAACCCAAACCTCCGCTGGATCTCAGACCACTGCCCCCTTCCTGAGGTAGCAGCTACTGAGGTACCTCTCCACTCACTCACTCCTCTCTTTTCTTGTCAGTGGCCGCACCGGGTCCCAACAGGTCCTCTTACCAGCTAAACAAAATCTCAAACCAGCTGAGGAGAATCCACATACCAGTATCCAAGATGTAATGAAAATGGCCTTTAATGTTGCTTTGTCATCACTGAAAACGGTTACTAAAAATTTAAAGTCCCTCACAGGCTTTTTGGTATACTCACTCCCGTTTCCCCCTCTGTTCTACATGTTCTACTGCTCATGTTTTTGTTGCTAGGAAAATCCCAAAACCCTTGCCCATTATTCTTTTACATCTCTCCTTCCTCATTCTCATATCCAAGGAGCTGCTTTCAGCCCTGCTTCCCTGTCTTCCTCCTCTGTACCAGGCCCATGGAAAAGTCGAGCAGTATTAACGGCAGGCCTATTTGATCACTCTTGGTTCACAGGAATGGTGTCCAGGCCACACTGACTTTAGGCGAATGAGGGGGAAGGGAGCTTATTTTGGACACCAACTTGGGCTGCACCCTTCATGGTAACCTCCAGTCAGAGGTTATGATATGGAAGAAGATTTGGGACATGTGGCAGTATTTTGGTTTTAATTTTGGTCATTTGTGTGGTGGTTGAAAGAGATGACTGGGTCCACCTGGGCTTGTTCTCTGGTGTGATTCCCCTTAGAGACTGAGTTCTGGAACTGACCTCAGAGAAGTATTGCCATGAATTGTGTTGGGATTTTAAGAGGCCACACATGAGAGTCGCCTTGGAAACTGAGATCTACGCCCAGGGTGGATTTGCACAGAGCACTGGGAATCTCAGCCAGTATATCATATGATTTTATTCTTAAGGACTTGGCAGCCATAGGTGAGAGTCAATACACACATGGAGCTCACATTGTAGACCTCAATGGGCCTGGATTCATGTGACCATTTGGGCACTCTTTGGGAAGCCTTGCCTGTGATAGTTCTGCAGAATTTTCATTGAAACGAGCTTCCTCACCATTTAATGGTTCCTGAATTAATTGAAACCCACAGAGCCTCCAACTGTATTATTGAAAAATGGCTAGATAAATACCAGGAAATTTTTGAATTTCCCATGACCAGGTGGCACTGGAGAACCTGTGGATGTCCTGTTGCTAATCAAGAGTATACCAGACAGTGTCTTGACTGACTGGGTTTCATGAAAATGGTGTAGAACAGAGATTCCAGTAACTTGGAACCTGCTGAGTAGTGGGCCTAGAGCAGTGGTGTGCAGGTGTGTAATAAAACATCTGTGGCGGGGCCAAGTGGATCTTCCATTGGCTTCTGAATGGCTTGTGACTGACATGGTGCAGCCAGGAGTCCCTTATATGTAAAGACATCTTGTTATATGGAGAAGTTTTAGGGCAATGTCCAGAATCAGGTGGCTATGGTCAAGGGGGCAATGTCTGTGGGATAGAAGCCTGTTGGTGCATTCTCCTGCAGACCCTGACCCACCACACGTGACAGAACTCCCTCCAGCACCGTGTCCCAGTTGAACTCCTTGTATTTTGTTAAACAAATAACAAACTCCCTATGCAGCAGCAAGAAAGACAATGAAAATTGGAGGATGACCAAAGGGCTTCACAGTCCACACGGGGAGACACTTTTCCCCAATGGCCATAGTTTAACTACAAAAATAGAACTCATCACTGATGCACCGTGTTCATTGGAAAATAAGAAAACATGTCCTCCAGGTCACATAGATGCAGATCCAGCTCTGATGGTCTCACTACAAAGGAAGCTAAAGCTCCTGACAACAACATATATTTCAAGGACCCATCCTCAGAGGCAGTTACTCAAGAAGTCTTTAGGCCAGCAGAGCTCCATGTTTATGGAGAGTTTACCCTGTCCCTTACTTTTTGAAACTCATCTACCACCTCCAAGTTTGTGAATTCCTGAGCATTTTCCATTCCAGATATGTATTCACAGATTTTCTAACACTTCCCCTCTCATTGTGTCTTACTTGGGCCCAAGGTAATGTTAAGGCTTTGTTCTGGATGAAAGTGAGAAGATGTTTGTGTAGCACATATTTGCATACTCATAGATTCATTTTCCTATTTTCCATTGAAATACAGAATCCCTGACATGAACATATACCCTACTAGACTCTGAATAATAATCCTAAAATGATGTAGAAAAATAACCCAAGCAGAATAGAAATACAAGCAGTTCAGAGGATGCATGCTGTATAGTTGGACTTGCCTTTTGCATGATAAACGGTAGGTGTTAAATATGTAGACAATTTTTAATTGAAATAGTTCTCCATGTGTTTTTAAAGTAAACAAATATGTGAATTCCTGTCTCCCTTGCTTTGTAGCCAATTCAACACATGTATTTTTATATGCACATTTAGATTCCTACATGGTATCACATGCACAATTTGTGAGGTGGCTGATGGAAGATACAACTTATGAGAAGAGATCAGTCCTCCTAAACGCAGTTGGAACTGAAAATACAACCTATGGGTGAGCTTCCTAGAATTACAATATTATACATAAATCCATGTTCAGTAAAATGAATATTTTTGCATCTGTGGATGATATATATTTCATAATAAATTTCGATTTGCATATATTTCTACCTTTTAATATCTGTGGGGTTTTTTTGTATATATATGTGTGTGTGTGTGTGTGTGTGTGTGTGTGTGTATATATATATATATATATATATATATATATATATATATATTTTCCAGATTTTTCAAAATATGAAATATATATGTCTTATTTTACACTCCCTAAATTCACTCATATTCATGTATGTGGATTTATAATCAACTTTTCACAAGATTATTCTCAGAATTATTCATCCACCTGAAATACATATTTATTTTCTAGTACTGAAAACTAACTTCAGTGAATGGTGCATACAAATCCTAATTATTCTACAGTAACTGACCCTGTTTAACATCAATCCAAGTAGATTACTATGGGACATGATGTATGTTTTGACGTTCATTTTCATTCAAACCTGGTACATTACTATTTCTTCAGGTTATGCATATCATCGGATATGTATTTCATTCACAAGTTAGCAAAATTATTTGCATTTGTTTCACTTTCAATCACTTCCTATTCAGAACACAGGAATTCCTCTATGTGTTTGTTGACTGGTATATTTATAAGACTTCTTTCCAAACACAATATTTTCCAAATCCATAATCAGTTTTGAAGCAAAACTCACACACCCTTCATGAGAAAACATAACTCTAATATTACCATTAGATGAATAACTCGTTGGAATGAATGATTGTATATCAATATAAGATTTCTTATATATTTTAAGATATCAATTCAATCCATTATTTAAAGTGGAACTAGTTATATTATTTATTCACTGTATGGTGTATTCATACATTATCTCTATATTCATAGACAATGTGTACACCTCTCTGTACCCCCAATACTAATTTATTCATCTTCAAAATATGGCCCTCAGAAAAGGTGGAAGAAATACTCATGTCACCTGATCTACATATACATTTTATCAGAGTAATATTCTGGACACAAAATACAAAGGTCACACTTATGATTGTACCAAAGCCTAAATGGAAAGTGAGAAAGGATTACTACAATCATCCATGTGATGTTGCCTAATGCTCTCAAATGTCAGTCCTATTGGTGAGTACATATTTGTTTCTTCCTAAGATTGTGTATTCAAACTCAACCCTGTTGAAAATGTCTAATCCTCTCACTGACTTTATACTTAGCCTGATTTCATAATGTCTCTATTGATATCTGCTTTCCTACATATTTTCCCCTGTTCATCATTGTGACTGACTCTTAACTTGTGTTGACATTTACATTCACTGTCTAACCAAAACCGTATTGCTAAAGAACTTTTTTTCCAAATTCTATATTAACTCTTCTTCCTAATCCTTCCGACTATCAGTTTTTGAATGGATGTTCTCTTCTATATTCAATCATCCAAGTAAAGGTCGTGCGAGCATAGGAGGAAGAGACTACCAAGAGAATACATCATGCAACAGCAAAGGGTTTATTTGGGGTCCAACATGCTGGGGCTCAGAGCTCACTTAATTAGAGCAGAGAGCCCTGAGAAGAGCTTATGCAGAGTTTATATACTTTTCTTGGAGAGGGCAGAAAGGGAAGTTTATTGATGGTTCAGGGTGAGTGGGTGGTTTGCATTCAACCGGGTGAGGGAGTACATTCTGCAGTTTGGCCGTTGGGGACAGCACATTCTGGGACAAGATTAGGAAACATTTCTCAACATTTCAACAGTGTTTTTTTAAGTGTGCAGAAAAACAGGAAGTGACAAGTATATATTTTATTGACCTTTCATTCCCCACTTCTTCTGGCAACTTTTAATCATAAAAATGATCATTGGGGGATGTCACATTCTATGTTTGCTAGTGGGGTATTACCATAAGTTTAACTTGTCCAATTTGAGCTTGGAGAAAATAAATTACATGGTTGAGGAAACAGGGTTTTATAGTTAGCAATAATATGAGGATTATTATTGGACGGGCCAGAGTTGATAAAAACGTAGTTAACCAGGGGAACTGTGTAAACCAAGACTCAAACCACCATTTTTGGGCCTCTCTCTCTCCTTGACTCTCTTCAAGGCATCTTTTTAATTTACTCATAGATTATTTTACAACTCCATTATGGTCGACATTAAAAAAACATTCTTCCCTCAATGCAGCACAAAGGCCCCCTTCTCTAGTGAAAAAGAGATCCAACCCTCTACTGTTCTGTAAAACAACTTCAGAGAGAAAGGTTAAAGATTCCTGCAAAGCTGTGATGGAGGTTACTAATATCTTTAAGTTTTTATATATTCCTGCTCCTAATTGGGTCATTCGTTGTGTCCCATGGACCACGGCAGTGGTTCCTCTGCCCAACCCTGAAGCAACTCTTATTTGCAATGGAATGGCTAAGGTGAGGGATATATGTTTTCAGAGGAACCGGATTGTATGCCCCCCTATTTGAACTTCAAATGAATCTGTGTCATGATAGAGCACTCTGGGAAACATCCGCACCATTACACATTTAATCACATCTGTTGACAATTTCATTAAAACACAAACAATGTTTAAGTATATAGAATTAAACTGTTGTAGGGACGGACAAGGCAAGGCACCAAAGATAGCACCAAAGACAGGGAAACAGTCTTATTTGGTTGCAACCAGATTCAGAGGGCATTGCTTCTGTTGTAATCAATTAATCCCATGAAACCTAAGTTTATGTAGTTTCAGAATTTTGTACCCAACATGAAAGGGAAGGGGCTCAGAAGTTCATAGTCTTCAGAAGTTCACAAAAGGCAGTTTTTGTTTCTGTTTTTTCCTTAGGTCTGGGCAAGTTAAATTTTCAAGAACACCTGGGAGGGGGAGAGCTTTTTCTTCCCTTTCTTTTTTCCCCCTGCCAGCTTTTCCCATGGAGCCCAGTTTGTAACTTCTTTATCTTAGAAATGTAGCAATGTCTGTGAAGCCCCAACTCAAGGCCAGGAGCCTTGTTCACATATTTTGTGAAAAACTAGTGAGGGTGTGTCTAGCTCAGGAGTGCTGATTTTTTAGCCAGTTGCCAAGTAGACCAGGTCAACACAAAAAGAGAAAGTTTATGTACACTGAAGTCTTTTATAGCGACTCTTTTCCTGAAAGTCCCATAGGCAGCCATGGTGAAGACTTCTGGAGAAGGTCAGACTGTGAGGTGGAGATTCTTTATGTGAATTGGAGTCATGAGAATACCCAAGCATAAATGGGCTAGCCTCTTCCGGGATTTGAAGAACCCATTTGACCCAAAGGGTCCCTATTCTCACTTGATGGAGGTCAGGAACCTTTCTGAAGAAGGCTAAGACTTCATCCACAATGACAGGAATTTTGGCCATTTTGGTTTTGGATGCACACTTTGGATCTTTCTTCAGATCCATCAAGTGCTGAGAATCTAAGCCACAGCCTCACACAGGGCCAAGAGGCTGATTCAGACACATCCCTTTCCAAAGCAATTAAGCATAGAGACACAGGTGATGCCCACTCATTTCCATTTGAAAAGTGTTTCTTCATGGTTCACAAAGGGTGTGCCTGAGGCAAGAGACTTTCCTGACATTCAGGTCAACATATCAGTAGGTAAGCAAAAGGCCCAAAGCAGGGTTTCTCCCTGAGACTTGTGTGGTCACACTGATATCTGAGTTTTCTGACATGCTGGCCATTCCCTTCAGCTATCCAGTACATGGCCATGTCACAGAGCTTGGAGGTGGTACACATCTTGGACACAATACCATGAGCCTATTTTGGAGAGTGGCTAGAATTTATGAAGAAAACCAGAACATAGAAAGATAGCAGGTGTTGCCCAAAGATAAGGCAAGCTGCAGTCCATTGATAAATTACGCAGGATGAATGCTGGGAAGTGTTCTACAAGACAGGACACATTCATTGAAGCATTTCCTTTTCTAATATCTACAACCACAGACACAGTGGGATATTCAGACATAGAAAGACTCGCCTTGCCAAAGGACTAACTAGAAACAGTTGACTCTAAACCAAACAAACCGCCTTTCCTATCCTCAGAACATGAGACAAAACCACAAAACCACATCCACACCCACAAAGGCACCTCCTTTCCCCAAGTAGGTCTGTGACTAGGCGCAGTGTCCTCAGACTGGTGGGCCATACTATGTTCCCCTGAAATGGACTGTCCTGTCTCAGTTCTGGTCTCCTTGGCCAACTGTGTGAAGTTGTCAGGAGCCAGTATTGAGCCACTAACTGCTTTCTCAGGAAATCCCCTCTTCTGAGCTATCCTGGCATTTGGCCATTCTCACATCGGTAGGTGCCAAGAAAGACTGACTCTGTTCTTGGTAAATCCAAACAAGTGAGAACACTGGTACTGGGACTGGGACTGTCTCTGTGTTCCTGGCTTCCTGGATTCCACGTTCAGAGATTTCTATCACCAAGGGAGTGAGGTGAAGTCACTTCCTTCAGAAACTGAATGAGGACACACTGCCTTGGCAACCAATTTGTCCTAACAGTTGCTTCCAGAGTCCCATGGAGGCTGCCCATATTTCCTGTGACACTTTCACAAGTTAGAATGATATATTAACCATAGGCACCCAAATAGAGCTCTCCACACAGGCCTGATTTGGCCCATCTTCTTTACATTAAGAAGAGAGAGGCAGATTCAGACACAACTCTTCATCCTGACCAAGTTGTTTGCCATGGAAGAAGACTTTTGCTCACTCAGGTCCTTCATCGCTGACTATATCTTGTGCAGAGATCATTTCTGCATGGACTTTTGAGGTTCTCAGCAAGTCAAAGATCCCATACATTCCTGTATTGTAAGACCAACCCTGTTCATGCTCTTCTGTAAAGTTAGGTTGAGGGAACAGTGTATGGTTTGGATTAATAACATTTTCAATTTGAGTTAGGAATCATTCTACTGGATGAAAAATGGTATTGGGAACTGCGATATGTATAAGACTATAGAGGTGAAATATATGTATGAAAACATAAATCCAAGTATTATTTGATGCCCAGAGGGCATTGGGCCCTTGATTGGGATACTTAGCTTTGAATTATGTTCTGCACAGATGTCTCAGATAAATCCATATACAATGGCATAGAACCATGTACCATGGTCCTATATACAAATAGGTCCATATATACACTCATCATAAACTCTGGCTGGAGTTTTCGATGAGGGGCGCAGCCCTAGACAGTGTACAAAATAAGCTACCTTGCCCCTCATTTGCCTGATGTCAGGGTGGAATGGGCACCCTTCCTGTGAACCAGGAGTGATCAAATACGCCTACCATTAATAATACTCTGCTTCTTCAATTTGAGGCGTTCGGATTGTGGTGTTTAGATTCTTTATGTGAATTGGAGTGATGATAAAAGCCAAGCACCTATGGGCTAGCCTCTGCAGGGCTTTGAAAAACTCATTTGACCCAATGTATCCCTATTCTCTCTTGATGGAGGTCAGGAACCTTACTGAAGAAGGCTAGAGACTTCATCCACAATGACAGCAATTTTGGCCATTTTGGTTTTGGATGCCCACATGGGATCTTTCTTTAGATCCATCAGGTGCTGAGAATCTAACCCACTGCCTCACACAGGACCAAGAGGCTGATTCAGACACATCCCTTTCCAAAGCAATTAAGCAAAGAGCCACAGGTGATGCCCATTTATTTCCATTTGAAAACTGTTTTCTTTAGGCTTCAAAAAAGTTTGGCCTGAAGAAAAGACCTTCCTGACATTCAGGGAAACGGAACTCTATGTAAGCAAAAGGCCCAAAGCAGGGTTTCTCAACTGAGTCATTTCTGGTCACACTGATATCTGAGTTTTCTGACATTCTGGCCATTCCCTTCAGCTATCCAGAACATGGCCATGTCACTGAGCTTGGAGGTGGTACAAAACCATGAGCCTATTCTGGAGATTGGCCAGAATTCAGGAAGAAAACAGGAACTTAGGAACATATTAGGTGTTCTCATCCCTAAGGCAAGCCACAGTCCATTCATAAATTGGGCAGGATGAATGCTGGGAAGCATTCTACTAAACAGGGCACATCCATTGATGCATTCTCTTTTCTACTGTCTACATCAATGGACACAATGGGATACACAGACATGGAAAAACTCACCTTTTCAAATGACTTACTAGATCAGCCCACTCCAAAACAAACAAACCTCCTTTTCTAATTATTCTCAGAACATGAGAAAAAACTACAAACTCACACCCACACCCACAAAGGCATCTCCTTCCCCAAAGTAGGTCTGTGACTGTCCGGAATGTCCTCTGACTGGTGAGCCATACAATGTTACCCCAAAATGGCCTGTCCTGTCTCAGATCTGATCTCGTTGGCCAACTCTGTCAGGATCCAGCAGTGATCCACATCCTGCTTTCTCAGGAAAGGCCCCTTTTCAGAGCTCTCCTGGCTTTTAGCCATCCTCACATCAGTAGGTACCAAGAAAGACTGACTCTGTCGTTGGTAAATCCAAATAAGTGAGCCCACCTGGACTGGGACTGGGACTTGCTCTGTTTGCTTGGCTTCCAGGATCCCATGTTCAGAGAGTTCCATCACCAAGGAAGTTAGGTAGGTTACTTCCATCAGGAACTGTATTAGGTCACTGCCTTGGCAACCACTTTGCCCTAACAGTTGCTTCCAAGGTTCGCATGAAATGGAGGCTGCCCCTACTTCCTGTGACACTTTCACAAGTTAGAATGGTATATCAACCATTGTCCCCCAGGAACAGCTCTCTACACAGACCTGGTTTAGTCCATCTTCTCTACAATAAAAAGATAGATGTTGATTCAGACATATCCCTTCATCCTGACCAGGTTGTTTGCCTTGAAAGATGACTTTTTCTCTCTCGGGTCCTTCCCAGGAGCCTACATCTTCTACAGGGATAAATTCTGCATGGAACTTTGAGGTTCTCAGTAGATGGAATATGCCCTCCATTCCTGTATTATAAGACCAACTCTGTACCTCCTCTTCTGTAAAGTTAGATTGAGGAAAGAGTGTATGGTTAGGGTTAATAACATGTACAATTTGGGTTAGGAATCATTCTTCGGGATGAATAATGTTATTCTGACCTGTGATATTTATTAGAATATATAGGTAAAATATAAGTAGGTAAACAGAAATCTAGGTAAGCTTTGGAGACCAGAAGGGCATGGGGCCCTTGATTGGGATACTTAGCTTTGAATTATGTTCTGCAAAAATGTCTCCAATAAATCGATATACAATGGCATAGGTCCTTGTACCTTGGATGATTGAATGTAGAAGAGAACATCCAGTAAAAAAGAGATAGTCAATATGATTAGGAAGATACTCAATAGGTTTAGAAAGAAGAATGAGGATAGGATTTGTACCAAAAGTTCTTTAGCAATAGGGTTTCAGGTAGAGAGTGAATGTAAATGTTAGCACATGTGAAGAATCTGTCACAATGTTGAACTGGGGAAAATATGTAGGAAAGCAGATATCAATAGAGATTTTAGGATATCAGGCCAATTATAAAGTGAGTGATAGGATTAGACATTTTCAACAGCCTTGAGGTTGAATATATAATCTTAGGAAGAAAGAAATATGTAGTCACCAATAGGATTGACATTTGAGAGCAATAGATGTTTTTCATAATCCATGCTCACTTTCCATTTAGGCTTTGGTAAAAACATAAGTTTGATCTTTGTAGTTTTGTCCAGAATATTACTGTGATAAAATGTATATGTAGATCAGGTGACATGAGTATTTCTTCCACCATTTCTGGGTGCAATATTTTGAAGACATATAAATTAGTATTGGGGATACAAAGAGGTGTACGTTTGTCTATCAATATAGAGATAATGCATGAATAGACCATACTGTGAATAAATAATATAAGTACTTCCAACTTTAAATAAAGGATTGAATTGATATCTGAAAATATACAGGAAGTCTTATATTGATATACAATCATTCATTCCAACCCGTTATACATCTAATGGTAATATTAGGGTAATGGTTTATCATGAAGAGTGTGTGAGTTTTGTTTCAAAATGATTAGAGAAATCGAAAATAATGTCTTTGGAAAGAAGTCTCATGAAAAGTCCAGCCAGGAAACCTGGAGGAATACATGTGTTCTGAAGCAGGAAGTGATTGATAGAGAGACAAATGCCTATAAATTTGTGAACTTGTGGATAAATATATATACTATTATGTGCATAAACTGAAGAAATAGTAATGTACCAGTGTTGAATAAAAATGAACGTCAAAATAAACATTTTGTATCATAGGAATCTACTTACATTGATGTTAAACTGGGTAAGTTACTGTAGAAATATTAGGATTTGTATGCACCATTCACCGAAGTTAGTTTTCAGTACTAGGAAAAAAATATGTATTTCAGGTGGATGCATATTTCTGATAATAATCATGTAAAAGTTGATTGTAAATCCAAATACATGAACATGAATGAATTTAGGGAGTGTATAATAAGACGCATATATTTCATATTTTGAAATATTTGGAGATTGTATATATATATATATATATATATATATATATATATATATATATATATATACAAAACACCCACACAGACATTAAAAAGTAGCAATATATATGCCAATTGAAATTCATCATTAAATATATATCATCCACAGACCCAAACTATTTATTTTACTAAACATAGATTTATTTATAATTTTGTTAAACTAGGAACCTCACCCATAGATTGAATTTTCAGTTCCAACTGTGTTTAGGAGGAGTGATCTCTTCTCACAATTTGTATCTGGCAAGTCAGCTACCTCACAAGAATGTACGTGTGATAATAGGTAGGATTCTGTATGTGCATGCAAAAATACATGTGCTGAATAGGCTACAGAGAAAGCAAGACAGGAATTCACATATTTGTTAACTTTAAAAACACATGGTGAACTATTTCAATTAAAAATTGACTAGATTTATAACACCAACCCTTTATCATGCAAAATGAAAGTCCAACTATACACCATGCCTCCTCTGAACTGCTTGTATTTCTATTCTGTTTGGGTTATGTTTCTCCATCATATTAGGATTAGTAGTCAGAGTCTAGTAGGGTATGGGTTAGTGTCAGGGTTTCAGTATTTTGAATGGAAAATTAGATAAGGAATCCAATGTGTATGCAAATATGTGCTATACAAAAATCTTCCCACTCTCATCCAGAACGATGACTTGACATTGCCTTCCCCCCAAGTAAGACACAATTAGAGGAGAAGAGTTAGAAAATCTGTGAATACATATCTGGAAAATCCTCAGGAGTTTACAAACTTGGAGGTGGAAGAGGAGTTTCCAAAAGTAAGGGACAGGGTTGATAGACCCAACCTGATCTTTTATTAAAATTGGGAGCCATCTTGCCACAAAGCCATGAAAAGCTAATTTTGGGTTTACTATAAATTACTGCAATTTCTGAACCCATTTGGAATGTCTGCCCGTGCCTTTAACTCACCCATGCCTATCTCTCTGACCTGATAGCAGCCCTCTCTGAAAGTTTAGTGACACATTATAATTTTTGGCCTTCCCTGGCCAGACAACGACCCTCTCTGAGGTCTAATGGTCATCATTATTTCTGATGTTGGGGCCAGCAAAAAAAAAAAAAAGAAAAGTAAACTACATTTAGTGTGATGCTTGTCAAAGTTCTGTTATCTGTAATCCCCCTTTTGTGTAACTTTCTGGGCTATATAGCTGGGCTGTAGGAAAGGTGGGGTTGCTGTCTTGTTCCCGCCGTTTTGTGAGGGAGAGGCAGGCCGCCGGCCGGTTGAAATAATAAATTTGCCTTAATTTGATTTTAATTGGAGTCAGTGGTCTTTACTTTCATCCTGGTCTAACATTTTGCAGTTCCGCAGCAAGATGACCCTGCCAGTACAAATCACAAGACCAGACTGTTGGAAATTCTGAAGCTGGCCTTCCCTCCAGGGCCCCCGGCTACAGAGCCACTCTAGGGGATGCGCAACTTGAGATGTTTCAACGACTTGGAGTGAGACTTTGGTCCAGGGAGCACTGCAATGAACCACTGGACTATAACTATTAGCAAGCACCTGGTGGAGGAGGCCTCCATAGGTAAGTGGCACCTTTATAACATCTGATATCTGGTTAAGGGAGATCTCTTCTGATGACAGAGAGGAGGCCTGGGGAGGCTCACATATACTCCTGTCCGGGACTGTAACGAGAATCATGCTGTCCTTTGTTCTGTTATGTAGGGAATTCTTCTGGATGGGTAGAGAGGTGTGGATGGGCATGCACGCGGTCCTACCCAGGAGCTTTAGCAAGACATTGCAATGCTCCTCTGCTTTTTTTTTTTTTTTTTTTGGTGCCTGGTTTCTGTTTTTTTTTTTGTTTTGTTCTGTGTTCTTATGTTTTTTGTTTGTTTGTTTTTGTGCGTTTTGTTGTGTGATTTCTGTGGTAAAAACTTAAAGATATTGGACGTGAAAATGGGTAATAAAGCAAGTAAGCGTGACACCTTTTTGGACTGTGTTTTAAGGAACTGCGATGAACTTTACCTCCCTTTGTTAAGCAGGATAAGAGAAGCCCCTAGCTGGCTGCCTGGAGCACACCCACTGCACAAGGCAATGCCTGCTGCAGAGCTAAAAACTGAGTATCTCACAGGTTAAGAAGTGAAACTCCTTTAAAACCACTTGTACCTCCAGATCAAAAGAGTCACAACCTTTGGGCAGAGTCCCCTGTGTTTCTCCTTTGTTAGCAAAGCAATAAACCTCCCTTTTTCTTCTTCTCAAAAACCCTGTCCTCATTATTAAATTGGCATTAATTGGCTTCAAGGTCAGGAACTGAACTTTAAGTTTCAAATTTTGATAAACCACACCACCCCCGACCCGGAACTTTTTGAGAGCTGACTACTGATATGTTAGGAGATGGAGCATGGTTGGGGTGGAACCGAACCAGAGGAGCTAATCCTGTAAGTTAAAGGAGGGACCAAGGGACTTCCAGCAGCTGCCAAAGCCCTGTTACTTCAGGGAATTCCCTCCTTCCTTCCCTGCACTGTAAGCATTATGTAACGTCTGTCTTCTTAAAAAAGAGAAAAAGAAAAAGGGGATACTAAATTCAGTAAAGTCACCATGGAGACCCTTGATTTTACATTTCAGGTTGCCCCTCTGTAAAAACATGTGGTCCCCTTGTGGGGACTTCTATGGTGCCACTGGTGTAGGAGATTTTTCTCTTATCTGCTCTGTTTTAAAGGCTTCTGTCTGTCGGCCATAGTCTGGAGCTCCCTTCTGTCTGTCTTGTGTCTTTGTTTCTGGCCCTTTAAGACAAGTGCAATAATGTGTTGATATTTTAAATTGTTTCTTGGGAATGATCTTAGCTGAATGTGTGTCTAAATGATGATGTTTTATTGTAACAATCTGGTATCTGAATGGGTTTTTGAAGCATTGCACAATCTTGCAGGTAAAAGTCGGGTTTAGGTAATTGTTTAGTTTATGATTTCAGATAATTTATGCCAGAGAACATAAATACTTAGGATGGAAAACTAAAGAACTCTACTTCCAAGTTGGCAAGTAACTTCCCAATCATTCAGTCTTTTATTTCACCTATTTTGAATTGGGTAGCCTGGGAAAATGTCACTGTGCGTACCAGTGCATTAATTTGGACAAAGATAGTAAATCATTTTATGGTATCTGTTGACAAAACAAGATGTAAAGATATAAAATTTTGTGAATTGTATCTTAAACTTGTTTCATAATTTTCAACATCCTAACCTGAAAATTATGGTTAAAATGCCTTAGGCCTGTTGTGTCTGCTCTGAATAGCAGTTTTTTCCTGCTCCTTCCTGACCTCAGCCAGGACTTATTTTGAAATGCAAATAAAAGAATCCTGCAAGCTCAGTAGGAGACTGATCTGAGGCCTAAGCAGAAAAAAAAGGCAAATTGTATGGTTTTTACTAATTACTGTCCAGTCGTTTTTTCTAGGACTCTTATTTTTTTCCTTAGATACTTTATTTAGTTTTTTTAGCTCATGATTTTGATCCTACAGACCTAAGTTAATGTTTTTCTTATCAGTTCTATCTTTGACCAACTGTGGAGTTTTTGAAACATTGCAATGCAGATTTCATCTGCGAAAAGCTATAAGGCCTTTACTATTTTTATGTGTGCACACTTCTGTTATGTGTTGTATGTCTATATATACATATATCCATATATCAAACATATGATACAAAAATGTACATATATAAAGAACGCTCATAAAAAAATGCTCATAAAAACAAATTTTAAAAAGTGGATCCAAGGATCCTTAATTCACGTTATTTAAATGGTTCAGTTTAAATTGGATAAACAGATAAAAAAAATGTCTTTAAATTTAAGCTTACAAGTTTTTCTAGGTGTTCAGATATCTAATAAAATATTAATGTCTACAAAATATCTAATATGACTTGGTTGTAGGACTTTTCCTTCAACAAAAAAATGGTTTACAATCTTCAATACATTTGTCTAATATTTTGATAAATAAGTAAATTAAATTTCATATGAGATTACTCATTCATGAGTACTTTTGTTAGATATCTGATTGATTAACTAAGGTCTGTACAAGTTTGTACTAAATTCTGTATAAGATTGTAAAAATCAGTCATGTGTTAAAGAGACAAAAATTTCTTAAAACATAAGTTTACCCATAACATTGTGTTTATTAAATTTTATTTTTTCTAGAGCTAGCAACCATAAAAATTAAACAACTGATTAAATAAGAACTGTTATTTTAGAGAACTGTACTGTCATTACTTTAAAAGCTAAACTTGGTTAATGTGGAAACATCAATGTAATTATGATGCTATTAATGTGCTCATATCTTACATGTACAAGTCTGTAAGGTAGAAACTTAAAAGAGCATTATATCATGCTGGCGTTCTTAAGTTGTATGGTAAAAATATATATTGGGAATTTATTTATCTGTTATCATAAAGATAAGTAAAGTTTTATGTTACTTTTTACATTTGGGAACAATTTAAATGTATTTTTAAGTTAATGAGAGCCTAATCTATGTAAAGGTTAAAAACTTTCAGCCTTTCTTTAATTCATGTTTTAAATGTGATATCATACGGTGTTAGCTAATGTTCATGTGACCTAAAAAAATTTATGTAAACTTTGTAAAATGATATTTAAAAAAAAAGATCAGCTTTAGAACTAAAACCCTTAAGATTTATAAAGAGACCTGCCTTACCTGAGATAAGGCTCTGTGTCCCATCTTACTACATGTGAGAATGACTATGAAAACAGTAGGTTAGATTATGTTTCATTTAAAGTTTTGTTCAAAAGTTGTTTTTTTTTTCTGTCAAGATTACTAGGATCTGTAACACGGGATATAATTTATAACTAAGCAAAAAATTCAGGGTAGCTGTTATGCAAACTAAGTATATTTACTCTTGTTAAAAAATTTTATTTTATAATTTCCTTATAAGTGATCTAAAGATTCTCTGTTAGTGTTTTAAAGAATTGTTGCTTTAAGAACACAACATGGGTTAATTTAAGATAATAAGTCATCACCTACAAGACAAAAAGAATAACACAGATCCCAATTAATAAAAAGATAAATAATTATAAAGTTATAGACATTAAAGCCCAGTACTCTTAACATAAGGCAGTTAAAATTTATTTGCTGGATATTTAAGATTAGGATTTAAAATTAAAGTTAAATGAAAAGGGACATCTGTAACAGGGGATATAATTTATAACTAAGCAAAAAATTCAGGGTAGCTATTATGCAAACTAAGTATATTTACTCTTGTTAAAAAATTTTATTTTATAATTTCCTTATAAGTGATCTAAAGATTCTCTGTTAGTGTTTTACAGAATTGTTGCTTTAAGAACACAACATGGGTTAATTTAAGATAATAAGTCATCACCTACAAGACAAAAAGAATAACACAGATCCCAATTAATAAAAAGATAAATAATTATAAAGTTATAGATATTAAAGCCCAGTACTCTTAACATAAGGCAGTTAAAATTTATTTGCTGGATATTTAAGATTAGGATTTAAAATTAAAGTTAAATGAAAAGGGACAAGAAAACTAATATTTGGCTCTTGCCCTCTGAGTCAGTCTGAATCCAGGGAACAGGGGACTTCTCTAAAGAGCTTTTCAACTCTGGGCCATATAACCTCCCCATCAGGGAGATTAATGAGACCACTGGAGAACAGAAAGCCAATCAGTGCATTTGCTAAGAAGAGGAGAGTCATCAGAGAAGGGAGACATCCCTGATGCTGCCGAGGGAAGCCACATGGTCAAGGAACACCTGGACCCACCTAGCCCAAAAGGCACTAGCAGAACTGAGAAGCTGCTCTCAATTCTCCCCAGGAATGGCAACCATAAAAGCTCAGCTGACTGTTACCAATAGATAGAAACAAAAGTCAGTTTGACTGCTTCATCTTAAACACTTAGCAAAGACAGTTGAAAGCAGAATACAGCCATTCCTGGACATTTTAAATAATAATAATAATAATAATAATAATAATAATAATAATAATAATAATATTTTAATGTATACACTTTATATTAGCCTCCCAAAATAAGTAAGACTGGAGGTTACAAAGAAGGATTCTCAGACAGGAATGCCTGATAACTATAAAAAGACTCTATCAAGAGGAGCTGCCAGAGGCAGAAGTTTTTAGTTTAAGGCCTCAGATATTTCTAACCTACACGGTTAGGCTTGGTGTTGGCTAGTATGATTATCCAGCACTGAGTAACAGAATTAAAGGTTTTTCTATTAGACACAGAGGTCATTCTAGTAAACTGATTTTGCAAGATCAGATGACATTAAATTATTAAACTGTATCTTATGGGGAGGGACAACTGTAACACTAAATGTTAAGTATTAAGTTGACAGTCCTGATAACTGGGGATATTAAAGACTGGTGAGGGAACTTCTGTACAGTGACATGTTCTAGCTGCTGCAACATTTATTCAGTACTCATGTTTTTTGTTTCTCTCATAGAAGAACCCATCCCCAGATGACTTTACAACCTGTTCTTCCCCAATGAGACTTCAAACCGAACTGACCTCTAAAAGGCAACTCATGTCCCTCATGCTGTTCCCCCTCACGTCACCCTCTCTCAGCTCAGAAGAAGCCAAAATGAGTAATGCCTCTCTTCTTACAACAGTGGAGCCAAAAGTAAATAGACTATCAATATACCTAATTAATTAAGTCAGGTAAAATCACAGAGACCGGTTTTGGGTGATTTGAAAAAATAGGGAGACTGTTGCATCAGAGAATAAAATTCCCTCAGTGCTCTTCACCTACCGTATGAAAGATATGAAAGGGACACATTAGAAAATGGGGGAATGATAGACCCAACCTGATCTTTTATTAAAGTTTGGAGCCATCTTTCCACAAAGCCAAGAAAGGATAATTTTTCTTAACTATTAATTACAGCAAATTTCGAACCTGTTTGGAATGCCTGCCCGTGCCTTGAACTCACCCATGGCTGGCTCTCTGACCAGATAACAGCCCTCTCTGAAACTTTGTTGACACCTCATAAATATTGGCCTTCCCTGGTCAGATGACACTCTCTGAGGCTCTAATGGTCCCCATAAATTCTGATGTTTGTGTCAGCAAAAAAAAAAAAAAAAGTAAACTACCATTAGTGTGATGCTTGTCAGAGTTCTGTTATCCGTAACCCCACTTTTGTGTAACTTTCTGGGCTATAAAGCTGGGCTGTAAGAAAGGTGGGGTTTCTCTCTTGTTTCCACCATTTTGGGAAGGAGAGGCACCAGGGTGGTGGAAATAATAAGCTTGTTTTAATTTGATTTTAATTGGAGTCAGTGGTGATTTCTTGCATCCTGGTCTAAAAGGTAAACACTCCAGAAACATGGAGCTCTGCTGGCCTAAAGACTTTTTGAGAAACTGCCTCTGAGGATGGGCACTTGACATATATGTTGTTGTCAGGAGCTTTTGCTTCCATTCTAATGAAACCATCAAAGCTGGGTCTGCATCTATGTGACCTAGAGGACATTGTTTCTTATTTTCCAAAGAACATGAGGCAGAAGTGCTGACTTCTCTCTTTGTAAGTAAACTGTGGCCACTGAAAGCTAATTGTCTCCGCATGTGGATTGTGAAGCCATTAGGTCATCCTCCACTTTTCATGGACTTTCTTGCTGCTGCACTGGGAGTTTGTTATTTGCTTCACGAAATGCAAGGAATTCAACTGGGACACAGTGCTGGAGGGAGTCCTCTCACGTGTGGTGGGTAAGGGTCTGCAGGACAATGCACCAACTAAGCTTCTATCCCACATAGATTTCCCCGTTGACCATAGCAACTTGATACTGAACATTGCCCTGAAACATCTCCATATAACAAGATGCCATTTATGGAGAGGTTTCAGACATATAAGTGATTCCTGTCTCCACCATGTCAGCCACCAGCCATTTGGAAGTCAATGGCAGATCCACATGGCCCGACCACAGATATTTTACCACACACCTGCACACCACAGCTCTGGGCCCACTTCTCAGCAGGCTCCAACATACTGGCATCTCTGTTCTACACCATTTTCATGAAACGCAGTCAATCAAGGCACTCTCTGGTATACTCATGATCAACAACAGGACATCCAAAGATTCTCCAGTGCCACCTGGTCATGGGAATTTTAAAAATTTCATGGTATTTATCTAGCCATTTTTCAAGGATGAAGTTGGAGAAACTGTGGGTTTCAGTTCATTCAGGAACCATTAAATTTTGAGGTAGCACATTTCAAGAAATGCTCTGGCAACTCGCAGAGGCAAAGCTTCCCAAAGAGTGGCCAAAATGACACATGAAGCCAGGCCCATGAGGTCTACAATGTTAGGTCCATGTGTGATTTGACTCTCAACTATGGCTGCCAAGTCTATAAGAATAAAATCATGTGATATCCTGGCTGAAATTCCCAATGCTCTTACGAAAGCCACCATTGGCTTAGATCTCAGTTTCCAAGGGCAACTCTCATGCATGGCCTCCTAAAATCCCAACAAAATTCATGGCAATACTTCTCTGAAGTGAGTTACATAACTCAGTCTCTAAGGGGAATGACACTAGAGTTCATGTTCAGGTGGACCCAGGCATCTCTTCTAACTACCACACAAATGACTGCTGGGAGCCATCAGCCAAGTAGGTATGACAATTTCCTTGCCAGCGTACCCCCATGTTTCCTTAGTGGAAGGACTCATGGAAATAGGACATTTTGCAGGACATTGCATGTAAGGTGACCTTGCTGAAGGACCAGGGCGGATCCATGTTTAGTGTGTTCCTGGTTTGGCATAATAGGAGATTAGGGTGTTCCCCTTTAGAATAGGGTGTATCCTGCTGCTGAGTTCCTCTTGATTCTTAGGATCAGACAGTATATTTGGGAGACAGAATCCCAGGAGTAGTGGATTTGGGCAGAGAGTGGATTTGGGCAGGAACGTGGATTTCCCCAGAACGTGTTTGTAGACGGCCGGTGTGAGTTCGGGAATAAAGAATTGCTGTTTGAATCTACAAGCTGTGTGGAGACTCGTGATTTGTGCCCAGCCAGAGACTGCGGCATTTGATGGCTCGTATGCGGAACACCTGAAGCTTGGGGGTACGTGAAATTGCTCGCCCCTGGGGAAGGCGAGAGAATGGGTGACCATTTCAAAAAACAATGTGTACTTCTTTTGATTTATTTTGTTTTTCTTTCAAGCTGCCTATCTCTAGAAATTTCTCAGGCAAACTGGTTGACAAAAGGTTTGATGTTTGTCGGCCCTGAGGAAGAGAAAATTGATACAACGATTTTTTATTCCGTTTTTGTTTTATTCAGATTCGGTTTTGTTTTGTGTTATCTTATTGGGTTGCGTTATCTTTATAGTAGATTAAAACAAACTGAAAATATGTTAAGCAAATTGTTAGAGGTTCAGAACATGGAGAAAGACATTTTAGATCAAGCAAAAGAGAAGGTCTCTCGAGCTAGTCAGACAGAGGAAGAAAATTTAAAGGATAAGGGGTTGTTAGGAAAAAGGCCACAACAGAAGGCTGTTACTAACTCCGTTTTATCACAAGAGGGTTTAATTCAACCAACAGGCCCACCGATAGAGACAGCTGAGTGGCCCTCAAACCCCGTAGTTGATAATTGGGATTCTGAGACAGGACCTCAAAGATTAGCATGCCCTGTACTTGAGCAGGCAGGAGGGCAGTGAATTCACCATGCTTTAGATTTTAAAACAGTGAAGCAGTTAAAGGAGGCTGTAACAACCTATGGTCCCCAAGCTCCCTTCACGGTAAGCATGGTCGAGTCCATTACTAACTTGGACATGACGCCAGCAGATTGGGCTAGCATGTGTAAATCTGTGCTAAATGGAGGACAATATTTGTTATGGAAGGTTGCCAATGAGGAATTATGCGCAGAGACAGCTAGGCGAAATGCAGCAGCCGGTTACCCTCAAAGAAATCTAGAAATGTTGCTAGGGAAAGGACCTTATGAGGGACAGCAGCAACAAATTGAATATGATCCTGCTATATATGCACAAATTGCTGCAGATGCAGTTAGGGCATGGAAGACTTTACAAGGACATGGAGATTTACAAGGCCAGCTATCTAAGGTAATACAGAGTGGTAATGAACCTTACGCTGACTTTGTAGACAGGCTAATTCAAATGGCTGCCAAAATTTTGGGGGATACAGAACAAGCAATGCCATTAATAAAACAACTGGCTTATGACCAAGCAAATCGTTGCTGCAGAGAGGTTATTAGACCATGGAGACATGAAGATTTAAACACATATATTAAATTATGTAGAGATATTAATGAACAAGAGCAAGTCTTGGCAGCTGCAGTACAACAGGCTTTTGATGCCAGGCCAAAAACATGCTATGATTGTGAAAAAACAGTACATTTTAAAAGGAGTTGCCTCATAGGAGGAGGATTTAACAAAAATAGTTATCAAAGAAATAGAATACCGGGTATTTGCCCACGATGCCATAGAGGGAGACATTGGGCTAATGAATGCCGTTCTCAAACTACCATAGAGGGTACTCCCTTAACAAAAAACGGACAAGGACCAGGTATTTACCCATGATATCGTGGAGAAAGGCATCAGACTCCATTGCCAAAAGACGGACCAAGGGGCCCAATGCTCCGGGGCCCACAACCACAAATATACGGGGCAGTGGAGGAACCCAGCAACACCATTAGAGTAGTGCCCAGGACACATTGTCCATTAAATCCCTCATCAGACAAACCCGAGGGAGCACAGGGTTGGACATCTGCGCCTCTGCCAGAGCAGTACTAACTCCAGAGATGGGAGTTCAAATCATTCCTTCAGGAATAAAAGGACCTCTTCCCCAAGGGTCAGTAGGCTTATTATTGGGACGTAGTTCACCTACATTAAAAGGACTTAAGATAAGTCCTGGGGTAATTGATCTCGATTATGTAGGTGAAATAAAAATTATAGCTAGTTCTCCAAGAGGTATATCAGTAATTTCACCTGGAGATAGAATAGCACAGTTGTTAATAATACCCATCCTACATAATAAATTTCCTAGTCATAGTGTAAAAATAGGTTCCAGGGGATTAGGCTCCACAGGTGTAGATTGGGCTATGTTGTCTTTAAATTTAGATTCTCGCCCAATGTTAAAACTAAATATTCAAGGACACGACTTTAATGGGCTACGGGACACAGGTGCAGACCTTAGCATCATATCTAGTCAGGAATGGTCAAAACATTGGCCATTACAACAAGCCACTCAAACGCTTCGAGGCCTAGGAGTGGCTACTAATCCCCATAGAAGAACAATGTTATTATATTGGAAGGATCCTGAAGGTTGTGAGGGAACTATACAGCCATATGTATTGGATCATCTTCCTATAAATTTATGGGGACGAGATGACCTAGATCAATTAGGTTTGACGTTAACAAATAACATCAATCCTAATGCGCCCACTACTAGGGCTAGACAAGGTTTTAGGAAAGAAAAAAAGATTAGGAAAACAAGGACAAGATATAGCAGCACCAATTCAAATAGATCAAGGAACAGAAAGACATGGGTTGGATTTTCAGAAAGGGCCACTGAGACAATAAAAATTACTTGGAAATCAAAAAGACCAGTGTGGGTTCCTCAGTGGCCCCTGACTAAAGAAAAGATACAAGTAGCCCATGATCTGGTCAAACAACAATTAGTGGAAGGACATATACAACCTTCCATATCTCCCCATAATACTCCCATTTTTGTCATTAAAAAAAATCTGGTAAATGGAGATTATTGCAAGATTTAAGAGCCATTAATAATGAGATGGTTATTATGGGACATGCTCAATCAGGGATTCCTCAATTGTCTGCTTTGCCAAAAACCTGGCATGTTTTAGCCATAGATATTAAAGATTTTTTTTTTCAATTCCAATTCATCCCGAGGATAGTCCACGCTTTGCATTTACTATCCCTGCATTAAATCATGAAGGTCCTGATCAGAGATATGAATGGAAAGTACTCCCTCAAGGGATGGCTAACAGTCCAACTATGTGTCAAATATATGTTAATAAAGCAATCCAGCCACTTAGAAATCAAAATCCTGAACTACAAATATTTCACTATATGGATGATGTATTATTGGCACATAAAGATAAAAACATATTGCTGGAATGTTATGCAACACTTACAAACTTATTAAAAAATTATAATCTAGAGATAGCAATAGATAAAGTACAATTAAATTTTCCAATTAATTATTTAGGAGTTCTATTATCCTCAACCATGGTCCGTCCACCAAAAATTCAAATACAAGTAGATCAACTCAAGTCACTTAACGACTTTCAAAAGTTATTGGGAGACATAAATTGGATAAGGCCTTATCTAGGCATACCAACAGGAGAGTTGGGACCTTTATTTGATATTCCAAAAGGTCTATCAGATCCAAACTCACCTCGCATGTTAACTCCTAAAGCAAGAAAGGCATTGAAAATTCTTGAAACATATATGGAAAATATACATTTGGATAGAATCGATATAGGTTTGCCTTTATTATTTATTGTAATACCAACAAAAAATATTCCTACAGGAGTATTTTGGCAAGAAGGTCCATTATTGTGGATACATTTATCTTATTCACTTAACACTATTCTTACTAGGTATCCTGAGGCTGTAGGACAATTAATACTCAAAGGAATAAAAGCAGCGAAGGGAGTGTTTGGAATTTTTCCCAATAAAATTATTACTCCATATACTATGGATCAAATTGATGAGTTAGCTAATGAGTTAAATACTTGGGCAATAATCATGTGTAAATCTAATGTTTGATTTGATAATCACTTACCATCTAATCCTTTGTTGTCTTTTTGGTCTAAGCATCCTGTAGTTTTTCCAAAAATGACAAGAAAAACCCCTATTATGAATGCTCCAAATATATTCACTGATGGGCCAAATAATGGTACAGCAGAAGTAGTTACCCCTGATCAAACTTTTACATTTTTAGTACCAAAACAATCAGCTCAAAAGGTAGAGCTTAATGCAGTTTTACAAGCCTTTTTAATGTTTAAAGATTCTGTATTTAATTTATTTTCTGATATTCAGTATGTAGTTAATGCTATAGTATCTCTTGAAGATGCTGGTAGGATTTCCCCTTCTTCTACTGTTTTCTCTTTGTTTTCCACTATACAAAGTCTAATCTGGGACAGAAAAGATCCATTCTTTACAGGACATATTAGAGCACATACAGGATTGCCTGGAGCCCTTAGTTTGGGCAATGATTTAGCAGATAAAACTACACATGACATACATATTTTCTCTACACTAGAAGAAGCTACGAATTTTCATAAAAAATTCCATGTTAATGCTAATACTTTACAAAAGCGTTTTAAAATAACTAAGGAACAATCCAGACATATAATAAAACAATGTCAAAATTGTGTGACCTTTTTACCACAAGTTAATCTTGGAGTCAATCCTAGAGGACTGATACCTAACCATATTTGGCAGATGGACGTCACACACTTGCCAGAATTTGGAAAATTAAAATATTTACATGTTACAGTTGATAGTTCTTCCGGATTTTTGATGGACTCCCTTCATGCTGGAGAAAAATCTAAAGATGTTATAGCTCATTGCTTACAAAATTTTGCCACTGTGGGCGTTCCTAAACAGTTAAAAACTGATAACAGTCCTGGCTATACCTCTACCTCTTTTAAACAATTTTGCTCATCATTTGGTATTACTCATATAACAGGAATTCCATACAATCCACAGGGACAAGGCATAGTTGAAAGAGATCATCAAACTATTAAAACGTACTTATTAAAGCAAAAAGAGGGAATTGGAAAGGGGTATATATCCCCCAAAGATAAACTTAAAATAACGCTTTTTACTCTAAACTTTTTAAATTTGGATTCATCAGGACTTAGTGCTGCAGAAAGACATATGTATCCAAAAAATGTGCATAAGCCTAAAGTTCTTTGGAAAGATATTCTAACAGGACAATGGAAAGGTTCTGACCCAGTGATTGTCTGGAGTAGGGGCTCTGTCTGTGTGTTTCCACAGGGAGAACAGCAACCTATTTGGATTCCTGAAAGACTGACTAAAATGATTTCTACAGATCGAAAAGAAGATGATTTGACTCAAATCCATAACAGCTGATATCCAGAACTCCAGCTTGGCCATTCTTACATCTGCAACAGTGATTAACCAGGATTCTTTTTTCAATTCCTATTTTATTATTGCATTTTTCCACATCATAAGGCTCTATTTTTATGTTTTGAGCTCATACAAACCTAGGTTAATGTTTTTCTGATCAGTTTCATTTTTTGACTGTGGAGTTTTTAAACATTGCAATGGAGATTTCACCTAGGTAAAGCTACAAGGCCTTTATTATTATCTTATGTGTTGTACATTTGTTTGCACATTTGTGTTTTGTGTTGTATGTCTGTGTGTGCGTATGTCCATATTTCATATATGAGGAGCGCTCATTAGAATATGGATCCGAATTATTTTTGTTATTCACGTGATTTAAATGGATTAATTTAAATTAGGTAAACAGCTGTTAAGGATTGTTTTTAAAGGTGGTTAACAGATCTGCTTGTTTACTAATTTAAATCAGGTAAACAGCTGTTAAAGATTGTTTTTTAAGGAGGTTAACAGATCTGTTTGTTTACTTTCACCTTTCCTTTTCATTATATTTAATAATTCTTTTCAGGATAATGTCTGTTTAGCATCATTGCCAGAATTCCTATCTTCATCCCAATGAATATAACTCAACAAGTATGCTCAATCAAGGAGTCAACTTACTTTAGGAGGAAACGGACTTTGGGAGGAGACGGACAGATTGATAGATTCCTCCACTTTGAACTGCTTACAGAACTTGCCTAGACTATGTAACTATCGTTTGGTACAGCGAATTGTGGTAATGCTGGCATATCTTTGCTGATGGTGTCACCAGTGATTTTTGCTGATGGTGTCACCAATGATGCAATTTTTCCTCCGTCATGAAGGCATCTTAACCACCTTCAAATTAACCTTTTAAAGCCTTTTAATTATCATCTATACTGTACTTTTAAATGAACTTTTTCACCACCTACAGCTTCACTATTTTAAATGAGGCTTAGATTTTGTTTAAATTGCTCAATGTTAGTTTACTTGGCTGCCCTTCAACCAAAGGCCTTTTTTACTCCATTAAGAAGCTTTGTCTTAATCTGCCATGTACAAATACCTTTTTTCTTCCTTCTTCCTTTCTCAAGATTTTAAAGTAAGTCTAGTTTCCTCAAAATCTATTTAAATGGCATTTTACAACTTTTTACATTACCACACAGAGATTATCTCATCTAGAAACACTTCTTTTTCCATTAACCTCTTATATTAAAATATATTTCCACATCTTGAATCTTTTTCTATCTCTTTTTTAACCATTAACCCTTTTTATAAATTCAAATTTTGAAACAACTCTTATAAAATTTCTGATTTAGACAAATTACTCCACTTTAATAGGATGAAATACTTTCATGTTTTTTTTTTATGGTACCATAATACTATAATTGAAACCCAAATGAAACTTATTATACTCTTTGTATATAAATTACACCTGATAGAATCTTAACACTTAGTAACCTTGTTTTGGCAAAGACACAGACCAAAGCAATATTAAACCTTTTTTCAATTTACCAATTTATGAAAACACACATAATTTTTAAATATATTACCTTATGGAACTTAATAAGTAAAGAGTACTTGATTTTATATTTAGTGGTTGATATTTTAACACTTTAGCTTTGTAAATTAATTAGAACTTTGTAGAAACCAAGATCTTAGACAAATGTAGTAAACAGAATTAGCCATCTATTTCTTGAAGAAAAATCCTTCTACAGGATACCATGATGGTCCCATTGATATACTTAATAACTCGTCTTTAAAAAGCCATGGACATTCTCTCGCCTTCCCTCAGGGGCGAGCAATTTCACTTACCCCCAAGCTTCAGGCGTTCCGCATACGAGCCACCAGATGCCGCAGTCTCTGGCTGGGCACAAATCACGAGTCTCCACACAGCTTGTAGATTCAAACAGCAATTCTTTATTCCCGAACTCACACCGGCCATCTACAAACACATTCTGGGGAAATCGACGACGTTCTCTGCCCAAATCCACTCTCTGCCCAAATCCACTATTCCTGGGCTTCTGTCTCCCAAATATACTGTCTGACCCTAAGTACTCAAGAGGAACTCAGCAGCAGGATATGCCCTATTCTAAAGGGGAACACCCTAATCTCCTATTATGATAAACCGCCCTATTCTAAAGGGGAACACCCAAATCTCCTATTATACTAAACCAGGAACACCCTAAACATGGATCCGCCCTGGTCCCTCAGCAAGGTCACCTTATATGCAATGTCCTGCAAAATGTCCTATTTCCATGAGTCCTTCCACTAAAGAAAATTGGGGGTACGCTGACAAGGAAATTGTCTTCTTCTAGTGTAGAGAAAATATGTATGTCGTGTTTAGTTTTATCTGCTAAATCATTGCCCAAACTAAGGGCTCCAGGCAATCCTGTATGTGCTCTAATATGTCCTATAAAGAATGGATCTTTTCTGTCCCAAATTAGACTTTGTATAGTGGAAAACAAAGAGAAAACAGTAGAAGAAGGATTCCTCCACTTTGAACTGCTTACAGAACTTGCCTAGACTATGTAACTATCGTTTGGTACAGCTAATTGTGGTAATGCTGGCATATCTTTGCTGATGGTGTCACCAGTGATTTTTGCTGATGGTGTCACCAATGATGCAACTTTTCCAAAGGAACTGTCAATTGGCTTGGTGTCGTGGCATTTCTGTATCCTCCTCCCTTCTGCTAGTGATGGTCTAAATTTGGGGGCCAATGGCTATATGCTGGACCGGTAGTCAGTGACGGGTATGATCCAATTGCAGTGGTATCAACCTAAGACAGGAGGCTGACGACTAAAGGTCAGTTGCCTAAAGGTCAGTTTTCCGATGACGGTTAAGAACCATATGTTGAATTGGACAACCTACCAGGCACGGTCCTTAAGCCACATTAACCTCACTCCCCCACTGGCACCAAGGCCAAATTTGGGGGCCAACAGAGGTGAGGCAAAGAACCTCACCCCCCCACTGGTGCATAGACCTATCCACAAGTATGGCTGTATGCTGGACCAGTAGTCAGTGACGGGTATGATCCAGTTGCAGTGGTATCAACCTAAGACAGGAGGCTGACGCCTAAAGGTCAGTTTTCCAATGATGGGAAAGAACCATATGTTGAACTGGACAACCTACCAGGCACGGTCCTTAAGCCACATTACTTGTTGTTTAATCAATCAGAAGGGGGAAGATGCTGGGAGCCATCAGCCAAGTAGGTATGACAATTTCCTTGCCAGTGTACCCCCATGTTTCCTTAGTGGAAGAACTCATGGAAATAGGACATTTTGCAGGACATTGCATGTAAGGAGACCTTGCTCAAGGACCAGGGCGGATCCATGTTTAGGGTGTTCCTGGTTTAGCATAATAGGAGATTAGGGTGTTCCCCCTTTAGAATAGGGCGGTTTAGCATAATAGGAGATTAGGGTGTTCCCCTTTAGAATAGGGTGTATCCTGCTCCTGAGTTCCTCTTGAGTCCTTAGGGTCAGACAGTATATTTGGGAGACAGAAGCCCAGGAGTAGTGGATTTGGGCAGAGAGTGGATTTGGGCAGAGAGTGGATTTGGGCAGAGAACGTGGATTTCCCCAGAACGTGTCTGTAGACGGCCTGTGTGAGTTCGGGAATAAAGAATTGCTGTTTGAATCTACAAGCTGTGTGGAGACTCGTGATTTGTGCCCAGCCAGAGACTGCAGCATCTGACCGCAATTAAAACCAAAACAGTCCCACATGACCTTCATCTTCTTCCATATAGACACTCATAATAACCTCTGACTAAAGTTTTCAATGAGGGGTACAGCCTTAGACATTGTCCAAAATAAGCACCATTGCCCCTTGTTTGCCTAAAGTGAGGGTGGCCTGGACACCCTTCCTGTGAACCAAGAGTGATCAAATATGCCGGCTATATAACTGCTCTGCTTCTCCTGAATGAGGCTTACTGACTGTCTGGTATAGATTCTTTATGTGAATTGGTGTCATAAGAAAACCTAAGCACATATCGGCTAGCCTCTGCAGGGTTTGAAGAACTGATTTGACCCAAAGGATCCATATTCTCACTTGATGGAGGTCAGGAAGCTAACAGAGGAAGGCGAGAACCTTCATCCACAATAACTGCTCTTTTGGCAATTTTGGTTTGGATGCACACTTGGAAACTTTCTTTAGATCCATCAGGTGCTGAGAATCTGAGCCACTCTCTCACACAGGGCCAAGAGGCTGATTCAGCCACATCCCTTTCCAAAGCAATTAAGCAAAGAGCCACAGGTGATGCCCATTCATTTCCATTTAAAAACTGTTTTCTTCAGGCTTCACAAAGGGGTGGCCTGAGGCAAAGACCTTCCTGACATTCAGGACAATAGAACAATAGGTAAGCAAAAGGCCCAAAGCAGTGTTTCTCCACTGAGACTTTACTGGTCACACTGATATCTGAGTTTTCTGAGATGCTCGCCATTCCCTTCAGCTATCCAGTACATGGTCATGTCACAGAGTTTGGAGGTGGTACATATTTGGAAACAAAACCATGAGGCTATCCTGGAGAGTGGCCAGTATTCAGGAAGAAAAGAGGAGCTTAGGAAGGTAGTAGGTGTTGCCCATCCATAAGGCAAGCCGCTCTCCATTCTTAAATTGGGTGGGATGAATGCTGGGTAGCTTTCTACTACACAGGACACAACCATTGATGCATTCGCTTTTCAAATGTCTACAACCACGGATACAGTGGGATACAAAGACATAGAAACATTCGTGTTATCAAACGACTTTCTCGAAACATTCCAGTCTAAACAAATAAACCGCCTTTCCTACCTATTCTCAGAACCTGAGACAAAACCACACACTAACACAGACACCCACAATGGCACCTCCTTCCCCCAAGTATGTCTGTGACTATCTTGAGTGTCCTCTGACTGGTAGGCCTTACTATGTTCCCCCCAAATTGCGTGTCCTGTCTCAGATCTGGTCTTTTTGGCCAACTCTTTGAAGTTGTCAGGAGTCATGGTTTAGCCACTACCTGCTTTCCCAGAAAAGGCCCCTCTTCAAAGCTCTCCTGGCATTTGGCGTTCATCACATAAGTAGGTACCAATAAAGACTGACTCTGTCCTTGGTAAATCCAAACAATTGAGACCACAGGGACTGGGACTGGGCCTTGCTCTGTGTGCCTGGCTTCCCGGATCCCAAGTTCAGAGAGTTCCATCAACAAGAAAGTGTGGTAGGTCACTTCCTTCAGGAACTGAACGAGGTCACTGCCTTGGCAATCACTTTGTTCTAACAATTGCTTCCAAGGGTCCCATGAGATGGAGGCTGCCCCTACTTCATGTGACACTTTCACAAGTTAGAATAGTATATCAACCATAGGCACCTGGGAACAGCTGTCCACACAGGCCTGGTTTGGTCCATTTAATCTACATTAAGAAGAGAGAGGCTGATTCAGACACATCCCTTCATTCTGACCAGGTTGTTTGATATGTAAGTTGACATGGAGTTGACTTTTGCTCTCTCAGGTCCTTGATAGGTGAAAAGGTCGGTCGAATGTTGGAGGAAAAGACCACCAAGAGAATGTCTCATGCCACAGCCAAGGGTTTTTTGGGGGTCCAGCATGCTGGGGCTCAGAGCTCACTTCAGAGGAGCAAAGAGCAAAGAGCCCCGAGAACAACTTGAGCAGGGTTTATATACATTCTTTAGAGAGGGCAGGGACTTTACATACATTCTAGCCTCCTTTTGCAAATCATCATATACCACGGAAAAATCAAATAACAACTCTAAAACATGATTAGCACATTCATTGGCGGACACACGTCGGGCAGGGGTGATTGGTCAGCCCTGAGAATGGGTATACATTTAAACTGATTGGTTGAAGCCCTGAGATGTATATGTGCTGAGCTTCACGGTTTCTGGGAAGGGGTTGTTAAATAACTAGGTGGTCAGGGAAGATTTCAACACACATCTAATGGGCAGTTCCGGGAAATGTCTTAACGGCCACAGAAATTTCAGGTTCTGAGTGCAGCTTGTAAACTTTATAAAACCTGGTTCTTTACGTTTCAATTTCAATTTCTTTTATTATTTAATTTCCCACTGCGTTTTCTGAAAACTTTTAATCTTAAAAATAATGAATCATAATTATTGCGGGGTCTCACATTCTATTTCTGCCAGTGGAGCGTATTTCTGTCTGATTACAATGAGTTTTACATGCCCAATCTGAGCCTGGAGAAAGGTAAATATGCTATTAAGCAAACAAGTTCCCACAGCTAGCAACACCATAAGGATGATCAGGGGTCCTGCCAAGGCTGATAGGAGTGTAGTTAACCAGGGGGACTGGGTAAACCATGACTCAAACCACCCTTGTTGAATATCCCTTTCTCTCTGGTGCTCTTCAAGGCATTTTCTCAATTTACTCAAGGATTCTTTTACAACTCCAGTATGGTCAGGATAAAAACAACATTCTTCTCTCAGTGCAGCCCAGAAGCTCCCCGCCCTCATGAAGAGGAGGTCTAATCCTCACCTGTTCTGTAAAACCACTTCAGAGAGAGAGGTTAAGGATTTCTGAAAAACTGTGATGCAGGTCTCTAACGTCTTCAAGTCTTGAGATATTGCTGTTTCTAATTGGGCCATTTGTTGTGACCCATGGATCATATCAGCTGTTCCTGTACCCACTCCTGCAGCAGCTCCTATCCTCAATAGGATGGCTAGAGTAAGGGACACAGGCTCCCAGCGAAATCGGGTTTTCTTGTCCCCCTAGTAGACCTTCAAATGTTTCTGCATCATGATAGAGCACCCTGGGGAGTTTCTGCACCAATACACAATATTTTAGAGAGCTGTCCAATACCTGGGATGAAATGCAAGGAGTTCTGAGTATGTGGAGTTCAGTACCATAAAGGTTCCTTTATTTAGTTCCCAGGGGGAGGAGTCACCTGTACTCTGGACTGGAGAAGTAGGCAAAAACGGAAACTGGGAAGTATGAGATGATAGAGGGGTTCTGGTAGATCTAGGCACTGGGTCCTCCACAGGGTTGGGCCTGTTTGCGACTTTGGAAATCAGCTGGGCACACGTAAAAATCAAGACTGGCTAGTTTACACCTGGGCTGGGGGAGATGACATCCATAATTCATGGGGTAAGGTGGTCTATGTTGCCCTGGTTTGGGTTTGAGTGGGATCTGTGTGGGGTCCTCTATGTCAGGGAGATCCCAGTCAGAGAGGCCTATGGCAAGCTGACAAATATCCGGGTGGAGAGATGGCCACCAAGTCCATAAGGGGGCTCTATGTGAAATAGACCACACTACTTGCCCAGTAGGATTTATAACTTGCCATTGTTGCTGAACAGGCTGATGGGGATTAGGACTGCTGGTGGTCAGGGGAAGAATCCATAGCCCTACCCACAAGACGGACACGCAACTTGAGAGGGTTACCAGTCTGTTCCAATTTCCAGCCGGAGTCTGGACAGGGCGCAGGCTTGAGATGGGAGACATTGATCCAGGAAGTGATCCCATCCACTTTCACCACTGTAGGTGTTATAAGCAGCACCTGGTATGGTCCTTTCCAGCGGGGTTCCAGGGATGACACCTGATGCCGTCTCACGTAGACAAAGTCTCCAACTTGATATTGATGTGGGGTTCCCTCATCTCCAGGCTGATAAGCAGTGGCCAACTGTTTCTACAGGTATTGCTGGGTGTTGGGTTTGTTCAAGGGCTTTAAGTCTGTCAAGCAAGGGGGTGTGAAAGGAATCATTAAGTCTCAGAGTTGGGATTAGGTCCCTTACTGGAGGAGGGGCACCATAGAGTATTTCATAAGGGGTTAAGTTACACAAAGAGGCAGAGAGGTTATTTCTTGCATGAAACAGTGCATAAGGTAGGAGCATAATCCAATTTTTTATGCCGGTTTCCAAGCTTAATTTTGTTAAGTTCTCTTTGATGGTTCTGTTCATCCTTTGAACCTGTCCTGAGCTCTGGGGTCTATAAGCACAATGTAACTTCCAATTAATCCCCAGGGTCCTGGTGAATCCCTGACTTACCTGGGCTTCGAATATTGGTCCGTTATCAGACCCTAGTACCTTAGGCAGGCCGAACCTTGGAAAATGTCTTCTAGGATCTTTTTGACCACTTTTTGTTCTCCCCGTTGTGGAAAAAGTTAAAAGAGTCACTCCATTTAGGGCTGCCAATTAAGCTTCCTAATCTGCTCTTCTGTTTCCAACCGCCACGGGGTCGTTTTCCTTCTTGTGCCCTGGACAGTGCACTATAGCTAGGTCCTTAGGGCCCTGCACTGCTGAGAGAAGTTGGAGGATCTCATCTTTGTTCTTTATTTCTTTCCCAGTGGAGGTTAATAGCCACCTTTGCTGGTAAGTAGCCCCCTGCACATTTGCAGTGACAAATGTGTATATGGTGGCCCTTTTGCCTGTTGCTAGTTCCAATGGTTTCGTAAGGGCAATCAGTTCTGCTTTTTGGGCTGATGTCCCTTCTGGGAGACCAGAGAACAATATGACATTAGTTTCGCTAACTACTGCTGCTCCAGCCTGCTGCTTACTGTCTTGGAGGAAGCTGGTGCCCTCCGTAAACCATACGACTTCAGGGCGAGGCAGTGGCTGATCCTTCAAGTCTCGTCGTATACTGTTTTCCTCTGCCAGTATGTGTTGACACTCATGAGCGACGGGTCCTGATGATACTTCTGGCAGCAGTGTAGCCGGGTTGAGTGGAGCAGGGGGTCCCAACATTATTCTGCCTTTGTCAAGCAAGAGGCTCTGGTAGTGGTTTATTCTGAAGTTTGATAGCCACCTTTCTGGAGGCTGACAGATGATGCTCTCCAGGGCATGGGGGGCTATAATGGTTAGCTTCTGTCCCAAGTTCATATACGAGCATCTTTTATTAGAAGGGCTGCCGCTGTTATAGCTCTTAAGCAATGGAGCCACCCGCTAGCCACTGGGTCCAATTTTTTTGATAAGAATGCTACGGGCCTTTTCAAAGGTCCCAAAGTCTGAGTGATCACTCCCAGTGCTATTCCTTTCTTTTCCTCGATGTAGAGAGTGAAGGGTTTTTCTACATCTGGGAGTGCTAAGGCCGGAGCAGATAGCAGCACCTTTTTTTGACATTATAAAAAGCTTATTGTGCTCAGGGTTCCATTGGAAGTAGGCATCCCCCTTTATCAGCGGGTATAAAGGGGCAGCCAGAGATGCAAACCCAGGAATCCATAACCTGCAAGAGTCGGCAGTCCCAAGAAACTCTCTGAGTTGTCTCTTATTATATGGGGGCGGTATCTGCACAACAGTTTGTTTTCTGCGCTCAGTGAGCCATTGTTTGCCACCCCTAAGAGAATAACCAAGGAAGATTACTTCTTGCTGACAAATTTGGACCTTATGGCCGAAGCCCTATATCCAAGCCGAGCAAGCTCAGATAATAGTGCTTGGGCCCCAGACTCATAGTTCTCCTTGGTGTCAGCTGACAGTAGGAGATCATCCACATATTGGAGTAGGGTGACTTCGGGGTGTACAGTTCTGAAGTCGTTGAAGTCCCTGTGGAGGGCTTCATCAAAGAGAGTGGGGGAGTACTTGAACCCCTGTGGGAGTCTAGTCCAGGTTACTTGGCCAGATGTTCCAGTTTCTGGGTCTATCTACTTGAACGCAAACAGGAACTGACTGTCCTTATGTAGGTGGAAAGCAGAAGTAAGCATCTTTTAAGTCCACCACAGTGTACCATTCCCGCTCCAGATTCAGAGAGCTAAGCAAATTATATGGAGTGGGTACTGTGGGGTGAATGTCCTGCACTCTGTTGTTAATTCTCTTAGGTCTTGAACAGGACGGTAGTCCCCAGTTCCTGGCTTTCCTACTGGTAACAGGGGGGTATTCCTGGCTGATTTACAGGGCCTTAGGATACCAAGAGCCAGGTATTTCTTAATATGGCGCCTTATCCCATCCTTAGCTTCTTTGCTTAGAGGATATTGTTTAACACTGATTAGAGAGACAGAGGCTTTTAATTCTACTACTATTGGAGGTTGTTTTATGGCAAGACCTAATCCAGCAGTTTCTGCCCAGGTATTAGGATAATCTTTTATACATTTCTGTGCTAGTTTGCCTGTTTGATCAGTCCTAGGGAGCGAGAAGAGTTGTTGTTCATCTTCTGTGGTCATAGTCAAAGCCGTGACTATGGGAGTTTTTACTGAAGGCTTTAGAAACTTCACTTGGGGACCATCAGAGTTAAAGGTTATTCTATCCCGGAGTTTGGTAAGCAGTTCCCTGCCCATCAATGGGGCTGGGCTTTCTAGGACTACTAGGAAAGAGTGGTAGACTTTTCCCTTTCCTACATCCATAATACTCTTAGTTGTCCAAGCCCGATATCTACTGCCATTAGCCCCTTGAACAAGAGACCCTTTATTTGATAGGGGGCCAAGTGGGGTCTTAAGGGCTGAGTATACTGCTCCTGTATCCACTTCAAAGTTCACTAGAGTCTCCTCCACTTCAAATGTTACCCTGAGCTCGGGGAGGAGATCTGAGCCCCGACATTCCTAGTCCTCTTCTAGAGTCAGCATGGCGGGCTGGGGTGGCTGCTTCTTTTTGGGGCACTCTATGGCCCAGTGTCCTTTTTCTTTAAAGTAGGCACATTGATCTGAGGCCAGGGGCAGCCTTTGACATGGGACCAGGTATCCCTTCCTGTCTTCCTGCTTTTTAACTTCTGGCGTATTTGCTGCTGTGAACAAAACCTTAGCCAATGCTTTAGTCTGCCTTTTGCTCATTTCATCCTCCTTTTGTTCTCTTTCCTTCTCTCTCCTCTGTTTCCTCTCCTCCTCAGTTTCTCTCTTATAATATACTTTCTCAACCTCTCTGAATAAATCTCTTAAAGTCATATGTTGTAATCCATCTAGACCTTGTAAATCTCTCCTAGTATCTGGGGCAGCCTGCTCGATAAAGGCCATTCCAACAGATGCTCTTTGGTCCTCTGCCTGAGGGTCAAAAGGAGTATATTTCTTAATGCTTCCATAATTCTCTCAAGAAACATAGAGGGAGACTCATTAGGCCCTTGGATAATCGCTCTTACCTTGGCCAAATTAGTCAGCCCTCTGGCGGCCGCTCGGAGACCTGCTATTAGAGCCTGGCGATAAGTGGAAAGATGCTACCTACCTTCAAAGGTGTTGGGGTCCCAGTTGTGTCGTTTCATTGGCCCGTAAGGATGGAGAGGGAGCATCACAGGGGCTTCCAAGTTTTCTATTATCCATTGCTGGCGGTTTTCTTTAGTTGGCCCAGCTTCCTCCAGGGTCGTAGGGGCAGCTGCTACTGCAGGGAAGTCCCCTGGAGGGCTTGGGTCCGGACTAAATGCCTCTAGTGGTGGAGAGGCTGAGTCAGCGTCGGGAAGATCATCAAGATCATGTTGGGGGTTGTGGAGCAAGGGTAGAGGATAAGGAGGGGGAGGAGTGTCCAGTCTTGTGACTCAGGGAGAATGAAGGGAAGAGGGGGAGGAGTGGAAGTTTTGAATTATAGGATCGGGGGGAAGGGTTATATGGCTGTTGATCTGGGTGGACACGTGGCCCCGGCTGAAAGACAATATCTCTGACTTTTTGGGTTAGAGGGAAGTGGAAGGATCATTCTGGGGGACATCCAACTCCGAGGATCGGCTGTTAAGGACTGTAAACAAGTCAGGATGGCACCTGTTATTTTGCCAGAAAAATGTTAGAGTCTGTAAACAAGTCTTCATGGTGCCTGGCAAAATGCCAGAGGGAGTGGTTTGTGAAGTAACAAAAGCGAGCCATTAAGTGTGGAGATTCTTTATTGGTTGACTCCTGTATCTATTTTATGCTAATTTGATTAGCTGTGTAAAATGTATAAATATCACTCAGATCCTACAATAAATGGCTCTCATTCCTGCTGCATCAACGTACACAAGTTATTCATCACCCTCCCGGTTATTCTGCTGCAGCCGGACTGCGGCAGATGGTGGCCCGTTACGGGGAGCCCCGGGACACTCGGGGGAAAGTGACAAAAAAAAGCTGCCCGTCCATAGATAGAACGGGAGCAATCTGCTCGTCCCTAGGCAGATAGGGCGAGAGGAAAAATGGCCATTTTGAGAAAATGGAGAAGATTGATGCAGTATGTTTGTGTCTTGTTTTGTCTTGAAATGTTGTATTGTCTTTGTGACGAAAATTATGGAAGGGGTGAGAAGTAAATTGATAAGGGAGAAAGGCACCCTAGTGGAACCAAGAATAATTAGGGCATGTGTTGATAAAAGCCCAGAAACTCTAGTCAGAAAGAAAAAGAAAGTTCAGAAGAACAAAGATTATCAGGACGAAAGTTGCAGCAAAAGGCTATTACTGAATTCTTTTCGTTACCGGAGGGTGCGTGAAACGACAAGGTGGCTGCCACCTGCCCAAGCCGATCATGGCACAGCAAGAATTTTCCAAGTGGCAGTTGCTGGATCTTCCCCGCCCCCCTGCCCGGGGGAGCGGATGGCCACTAGGAGCCCAAATGTAGACCTGACCTGGAGGCACAGTCTCGCAGGCTCTTGCTCCATGTGCCTGGAAGAAGTTTGAGTCTGGGACTCTCCCCAGGGCCATCTGGGGCTGCCCAGGATGCTACAGCTGGCAGAAGACGCTACTGGTATCCCTGAAGTTTGATCATTTCCAAGGCCAGTAACTACAATGGGTCTCCCACACCAGAAGACTGATGAGTAATGAGTACTATTAAGGCTTGTTTCAAATGTAAAAAAACCTTGAGATAATGTACTAAATTGTTCCAAAGGTTGGTTTCTTAGTGAAATGCTACAGAATTTTCTTTAGCCATCTGGAGTTCCTGCCTTCGTTCCAGTGCTGGTGAAAACAAAGGTGAAAGAATTTACATTGTTGCTGAGAACCAGAGGAAACTTCGGCTGAGAACCCGAGGAGACTTCGGAGTATTGCAGTTTCTGCTGCTACAACTTAAGCTAGCTGCCTGCAGAACTTACCTGGACTGTAATTTACCTGGACTGTGAGTTAATCTATTGAGACACTGCTTTATCTCGACTGAGATAACAAACTGTAATCTACAACAAATTGTAACTCAATATCTTTGCTAATGGTGTCATTGCTGGTGTAATTTTTCCAAGGGCTTCTTGCATGGAGCCATCAATTGGCTTGGAATTGTAACATTTTGTATCCTCCCTTTCTGTTTCTAGCAGGTTATTTATGGTGTTTCTGTAAAAAACACTATGGTCGTTATTTAAATTAAACAAAAGGGGGAAATGTTAAGGTCTGTAAACAAGTCAGGATGGCACCTGTTATTTTGCCAGAGAAATGTTACAGTCTGTAAACAAGTCTGCATGGTGCCTGGCAAAATGCCAGAGGGAGTGGTTTGTGAAGTAACAAAAGCGAGCCATTAAGTTTGGAGATTCCTTATTGGTTGACTGCTGTATCTATTTTATGCTAATTAGATAAGCTGTGTAAAATGTATAAATATCGCTCAGATCCTACAATAAACGGCTCCTATTCCTGCTGTATCAACGTACACAAGTCATTCGTCACCCCCCGGATATTTTGCTGCAGCCGGACTGCGGCAATGGGCCATTCTGAAGCACAGAGAGTCTGCCAGGTACAGCGTTTTACTGAAAAAAAAAGATTCTGGGCCCTTGAGCGGACATCAGTCCAATGATCAAGGGTAAGGTACAGAGGTGTGCAAGTACTTTGTCCCATAATGGGAATTATTCAATCAGGGACAGTGAATACACAAACAAGACACAGACAAAGACAAACAGTAAACGTTTAACATGAGTCCAAGATAAAGATTAGAACTGAGTAACTGGCAAAACCTGATGGGTTAGACAATAAAGACAGACAGAAAACTCAACATGAGTTTCTGACAATGAACAAAACTGAGTAGCCGGCAAAACCAGATGGGCTGTCAAACCGAATCCTGAAGCAAAATATAACTGAGTTGAGGAACCTACTATTCCTCGAATTCCCGAGTCCTCTAGAGCGTCCCCCAGGGACGTGGCCTGTGGCTCTGTTAAACATCTGTCAGCCACCTTCAATGAGAGCTTACGCTCTTCACTGACAGCCCCTTAGCCAAGCCCTGACCTGAAACCTGAAACCAGAAAGAGGCACCTTACTTACCCCGAGAATTGGGGTAAGTAAGGTGGGGTCTTTCGTCCGCCGCTGCCAGATGTCTCACGTGGGGCTTCCAGATGAAAAGATGGGGCGAATGTCGGAGGAAAAGACCACCAAGAGACTGTCTCATGCAACAGCAAAGGGTTTATTGGGGGTCCAGCATGCTGGGGTTCAGAGCTCACTTCAGAGATGCAAAGAACAAAGAGCCCCGAGAACAACTTGAGCAGAGTTTATACACATTCTTTAGAGAGGGCAGGGACTTTACATACATCATAGCCTCCTTTAGCAAATCATCATATACCACAGGAAAATCAAATAACAACTCTAAAACATGATTAGCACCTTCATTGGTGGGAACACATCGGGCAGGGGTTATTAGTCAGCCATGAGAAGGGGTATACGTTTAAAATGATTGGTTGAAGACCTGAGATGTATATGTGCTGAGCTGCACGGTTTCTGGTAAGGGGTTGTTAAGTAACTAGGTGGTCAGGGAAGATTTCAACACACATCTAATGGGCAGGTCTGGGAAATGTCTTAACTGCCACAGATTTTCAGGTTCTGAGTGCAGCTTGTAAACTTTACAAAACCTGGTTCTTTTGTTTGAATTTTAATTTCTTTTATACTTTCAGAACCTTACAAAGAAGGGTGTGAGACTTCATCCACAATGACTGCTCTTTTGGCCATTTTGGTTATGGGTGCATGCATGGGATCTTTATTTAGATCCATATGGTGGTGATATTCTAAGCCACAGCATCAATCAGAGCCTAGAGGCTGATTAAGACACACCCATTTCCAAAGCAATTACTTTTCTTAGGTCAGTTACAGAACTCAGTCTCTGAGCGGAATCACACCAGAGTTCAAGCCCAGGTGGACCCAGTCATCTCTTCCAACCACCACACAAATGACCACAATTAAACCCAAAACACTCCCCCAAGGCCCTCATCTTCTTCCATATAGACACTCATCATTCCCTCTCGCTGGATGTTTCCATGAATGGCACAGCCCAAGAGAGTGTCCAAAATAATCTCCCTTGCCCCTCATTAGCCTAACCTCAGGGTGGCCTGGACACCCTTCCTGTGAACCAGGATTGATCACATAGGTCTGATGTTAATGCTTCTCTGCTACTCCAGTTTGAAGCCTACTGAATGTCAGGTATTGTTTCCTTATGTGATTTGGAGTCATGAGGAAACCCAAGCACCTCTGCAGGGCTTGGAAGAACTCATTTGACTCAAAGGATCCCTACTATCACTTGATGGAGGTCAGGAACCTAACAGAGGAAGGTGAGAGACTTCATCCACAATGACTGATCTTTTTGTCATTTTGGTTTTGGATGCACACATTAGATCTTTCTTTAGATCCATCAGGTGCTGATAATCTAAGCCAAAGCCTCACACAGAGCCAAGAGGCTGATTCAGCCACAACCATTTTCAAAGCAATAAAGCAAAGAGCCACAGGTGATGCCCATTCATTTCCATTTGAAAACTGTTTTCTTCAGGCTTCACAAAGGAGTGGCCTGAGGCAAAGAACTTCCTAACATTCAGGGCAACAAAACAATAGGTTTGCAAAAGGCCCAAATCAGGGTTTCTCCACTGAGACTTTCCTGGTCACACTGATATCTGAGTTTTCTGAGATGCTCGCCATTCCCTTCAGCTATCCAGTACATGGCCATGTCACAGAGCTCGAAGGTGGTACATATCTTGGACACAAAACTATGAGCCTATTCTGGAAAGTGTCCAGAATTCAGAAAGAAAACAGAAACTTAGGAAAAGAGTAGGTGTTTCCTATGGATAAGGCAAGCTGCAGTCCATTCCTAAAATAGGCAGGGTTAATGCTGGGAATCTTTCTACTAGAAAGGACACATTCACTGATAGATTCTAATTTCTAATGTGTACAACCATGGACACAGTGGGATACACAGACACAGAAACACTCACCTTGTCAAAGGACTTTCTAGAAAGAGTCCACTCCAAACTGAACAAACCGCCTTTCCTACCTATTCTCAGAACATGAGACAAAACCACAAACCCACTCCCACACTCAAAAAGGCACCTCCTCCCCAAGTAGGTCTGTGACTATCCAGAGTGTCCTCTGACTCATGGGCCATACTGTGTTCCCCTAAATTGGCCTGTCCTGTCTCAGATCTGGTCTCCTTGTCCAAGTCTGTGAAGTTGTCAGGAGCCTGTGCTGACCACTACCTGCTTTCTCAGGAAAGGGCCCTCTTCAGAGCTCTACTTGCATTTGGCCATCCTCAAATCACTAGGTACCAAGAAAGACAGACTCTGTCCTAGGTAAATCCAAACAAGTGAGACCACTGGGAATGGGACTGGGACTGGCTCTGTGTGCCTGGCTTCCTGGATCCCAAGTTCAGCGAGTTCCATCACCAAAGAAGTGAGGTAGGTCAATTCCTTCAGGAAGGGAATGAGGTCACTGCCTTGGCAACCACTTTGTCCTAACAATTGCTTCCAAGGGTCCCTTGAGATGGAGGCTGCCCCTACTTCCTGTGACACTGTCACAAGTTACAATGGTTTATCAACCACAGGCACCAAGGAGAAGCTCTCCACACAAGGTTGGTTTGGTCCATATTTTTATATCATGAGGAGAGAGGCTGATTCAGACACACACCTTCATCCTGATCAGGTTGTTTGCACTGGAAGATGACTTTTGCTCTCTCAGGTCCTTCATAGCTGCCTACATCTTCTCCAGGGATCATTTCTGCATGGACCTTTGATGTTCTCAGCAGGTGGAAGATCCCCTACATTCCTGTATTGTAAGACCAACTCTGTCCCTGCTCTTCTGTAAAGTTAGATCGAGGGAAGAGTGTATGGTTAAGGTTAATAATATATTCTATTTGGGTTAGAAATCATTCTGCAGGATAAATAATGATATTGGGAACCTGCGATATTCACAAGAATATATTCGTAAAATATAAGTATGAAACCAGAAATATAGGAATGATTTGAAGCCCAGAAGGACATTGGGCCCTTTAGTGGGATACTTAGCTTTGAATTTTGTTCTGCACAGATGTCTCAGATGAATCAATATGCAAAGGCATAGGACCTTGTACCTTGGAAGATTGAATGTCCAAGAGAACATCCAGTCAGAAAGAAATAGTTGGTAGGATTAGGAAGATAGTCAGTAGGTTTAGAAAAAAGAGTGAGTATAGGATGTGGACAAAACGTTCATTAGCAATAGGGTTTCAGGTAGAGAGTGAACATAAATTTGAGCACATATGAAGAGTCAGTCACAATTATGAACTGGGGAAAATATGTAGGAAAGCAGATATCAATAGAGACTTTAGGAAATCAGCAAAGTATAATGTGAGTGATAGGATTAGACACTTTCAACATGTTTGAGGTTGAATATATAATCTTAGAAAGAAAGAAATGTGTAGTCACCAATAGGATTGACATTTGAGAGCATTAGGCAACCTGGACATGGTTGTTTTAAGTAATCCATGCTCACTTTCCATTTTGCTTTGGTTAAAGGTTAATAGGTATTTGTCACTTCCTGTTTTTCTGTATGCTTAACAAAACACTGTTGAAATCTGGAGAACTGTTTGCTCATTTTGTTCCCAGAATGTGCTCTCCCCAACTGAAAAACTGCAGAATGTACTCCCTCACGCGGTTGGACGCAAACCGCCCACTCACCCTGACCCATCAATAAATTTCCCTCCCTGCCCTCGCCAAGGAAAGTATAAAAGCTCTGTTAAAGCTGTTCTCAGGGCTCTCTGCTCTATTCAAGTGAGCTCTGACCCCCAACATGCTGGACCCCCAATAAATCCTTTGCTGTTGCTGAGTGAAAATGGTATACTGTTCTGTACTTAAAAGATGCTTTCATTTGCTTGCCTCTGCATAAAGATAGTCAGTTGCTGTTTGCTTTCGAGTGGGTAGACCCAGAAACCAGAAAGTCTGGTCAACTAACTTGAACTAGACTCCCACAGGGGTTCAAAAACTCCCCCACTCTCTTTGATGAAGCCCTCCACAGAGATCTCAACAACTTCAGAACTATGCACCCTGAAGTCACCCTGCTTTTATATGTGGATGTCCTGCTACTGGCAGCCAACACCAAGGAAAACTGTGAGTCTGCGATCCAAGCACTATTATCCGAGCTTGCTCAACTCGGATATAGAGCTTCAGCCAAAAAGGCCCAAATTTGCCAGCAAGAAGTAATCTTCCTGGGGTATTCCATTAGGGGCGGTAAATGATGGCTCACTGAGCCCAGAAAACAAACTTTTGGGCAGATACCACCCCCATCTAACAGGAGACAAAACAGAGATTTTCTTGGACTGCTGGCTTTTGCAGGTTATTGATACCTGGGTTTGTGTTCTCAGCTGCTCCTTTATACCCGCTGTTAAATGAGAATGCCCAATTCCAATGAACCCTTGAGCACCAGCAAGCTTTTGATAACATCTAAGGACACTGACACTGAACTCCTCAACTTCACTGAGCCCAGCCTGCAATTTCAGAAAGCCCTACACTACATTAAAAATGTACATCAACTCACTCACCTTGGTTCAAAGAAACTGCAGCTATTCCTGAAGGATCAAGGACAGAGTTTTCGACTAACTCACTCACAGCGAAAGGAAATAACTGAACAGGTAACAAAAGCCTATCGGTTCTGTCAATTGGTTAAAGCTTACCCTTCCAAGCTTCTTGCAGGAAAGCACCTACGAGGAACCAGACCAGGACAATTCTGGGAAGTGGACTTTACTGAAATTAAGCCAGGAAGATATGGACATGAATATCTCCTAGTCTTTGTAGATATATTTTCAGGATGGATTGAAGCCTTCCCCCCCCCCAAAAAAAAAAAAAAAAACACGGCACAAATGGTGGTCAAGAAGATCCTGAAAAATATTAAGATATTTTTCCAAGACACGGCCTTCCTAAGGTAATAGGATCTGATAATTGAACGGCATTCATGGGCCAGGTAAGTCAGGGGTTAGCCAGGACCCTGGGGTTCAGTTGGTAATTACATTGTGCTTATAGACCCCAGAGCTCAGGACAGGTTAAAAAAAATAAATAGAACCATTAAAGAGACCTTAACGAAATTAAGCTTAGAGACCAACATAAAAGATTAGACTATGCTCCTGCCTTATGCACTATTTCATGCAAGAAATACCCCCTCTGTTTCTTTGTGTAAACTCACCCCCTATGAAATTCTCTATGATGCCTCTCCTGCAGTAAGGGACCTAACCCCAACTCTAAGACCTAAACATCCCTTCCACACCCCCTTGCTTGACAGACTTAAATCTCTTGAAATAACTCAGCGATACCTGTGGAAATAGCTGGCGACTGCTTTCCAACCTGGGGATGAGGGGACTCCACATCGATATCAAGTAAGAGACATCATCTACATAAGACGACACTAGGTGTCATCCCTGGATGCTACTTATAACACCTACAGCGGTAAAAGTTGACAGAATCACTTCCTGAATCCATGCCTCTAATCTCAAGCCTGCACCCTGTCCAGACTCTGGCTGGAAACTGGAAAAGATTGGTAACCCTTTCAAATTGTGTATTCGTCATGTGGATAAGGCTATAGACTCTCCCCTTGGCCATGAGTAGACCTAACGCGCATCAGCACGTTCAGCAGCAATGGCTGATCACAAATCCTACTAGACAAGAAGTATGGTCTACCTCACATACAGCCCCCTTAGTGATCTTGTGGCCATCTCTCCACCCAGATATTTGTCAGCTGGCTATAGGTCTTTCTTATTAGGATATCCCAGATGAAGAGGATCCCACTAAAATTCCATTAAATCCTTTCCGTACAATAGATAATGGAAACAAACATTATGGATGTAGGGACATGCGAGCCAGATGCAGATTGGCTAGCCTAGATTAGTATGTTTGCCCCGCAGACTATTAAAGCCTCAAAGAGCCATGGCTGTGTGGGGGAAAAGCCGAAATCTTCTGTAAGTCATGAGGATTTCAGCATAGATGGGTTGCCTGGTGGAACCCAAAATCCTCATTAAATTCAGTACACAGCATTGGCCATATTACCAATTAGACAACCAAAACCAAACCCCCAGAGAAGTCTCTAGATCCTCAAATTCTGTGTGACCTTTTTAACTTCTGCAAATGCTCAAAAGGGTGAAAGGAAATTCCCCTATGTGAAGGCCTTTTCCCTCTTTCGCTCACATCCTGAACTATGCTTCTCCAATAGATCCTCACACTCAGCCTTCTGCTCAAGACTCTCTGCTGTCAGTCCCAGCTCACCAACCTGATTTCTCTCCTCCAATTACTAGATCAAACACCCAAACCTCTGCCAGTTCTCAGACCATTGGCCCCTTGCTGAGGTAGCAGGTACTGAGGTACCCCTCCACCCACTCACTCCTCTCTTCTCCTGTCAGTGCCTGCACCGGGTCTAACCAGGTCCTCTTACCAGCTAACACAAAGCTCAAACCAGCTTAGGGGAGCCCTCAGACCCCTATCGAAGATGTAATGAAAATGGCCTTTAAAGTTCCTTTGTCATCACTAAAAACAGGTTACTTAGAATTTAAAGTACCTCACAGGCTTTTTGGGATACTCACTCCTGTCTTCCCCTCTGCTCTACCTGTTCTACTGCTCAAGTTTTAGTTGCTAGGAAAATCCCAAACCCCTTTCTCATTATTCTTTTACATCTCACCTGCGTCATTCTCACATCCACGGAGCTGCTCTCACCCCCCGCCTTCCCCATCTTCCCCCTCTGTACCAGGCCCAGAGAAAAATCTTAACTGAACTTCTTCAGAAGTCTTCACCATGGCTGACATTAGGACTTTCAGCAAAAGAGTTCCTACAAAAGAGTTCAGTGTAGATAAACTCCCTTTTTTTCTGTTGCCCTGTTCTACTTAGCCACTGGCTGGAAAAATCAGCACTCCTAAGCTAGATACCCCCTTAATAGTTTTTCACACAATATGTGAACAAGGCCTCTGGCCTTGAGCTGGGGCTTCAAAGAGATGGCTACATTTCAAAGATAAAAAATTACCAGCTGGGCTCCATGGTAACAGCTGCAGGGGGATAAAAGAAAATGAAGAAAAAGCTCTCTCCCTCCCAGGTGTCCTTGAAAAGTTAACTTGCCCAGAACAGAGGAAAAAACAGAAAAAAATTTCTTTTTGTGAAGTTCTGCACACTGTGAACTTCTGAGCCCCTTCCCTTTCATGCTGGGTACAAAATTCTGAAACTACATAAACGTGGGGTTAAGGGAGTTAATTGATTACAACAGAAGCAATGCCCTCTGAATCCAGTGGCAACCAAATAGGACTTTTTCCCTGTCTTCGGTGCTATCTTAGGTGCCTTGCCTTGTCCACCCCTACAACAGTAAAATCTATATACTTAAATATTTTTTATGTTATCATGAAATGGTCAACAGATGTGATTAATTGTGTAATGGTGCAGATGTTTCCCAGAGTGCTCTATAATGATGCAGGTTCATTAGAAGTTCAAACACGGGGGCATACAACCCGGTTCCGCTGCGAACATATTTCTCTCACTTTAGCCTTCCTATTAGGAAGTTGCTGCAGGGGTGGGCACAGGAACCACTGCCCTGCTCCATGGGACACAACAAATGACCCAATTAGAAGCAGCAATAGACCAAAACTTAAAGATATTAGAAACCTCCATCACAGCTTTGCAGGAATTTTTATCCTCTCTCTCTGAAGTAGTTTTACAGAACAGTCAAAGGTTGGACCTCCTCTTCATGAGAGACGGGGGCCTTTTGCTGCATTGAGGGAAGAATGTTGTTTTTATGGCAAACATACTGTAGTTGTAAAAAAAATATATGAGTAAATTAAAAAGACACCTTGAAGAGGGTCAATGAGAGAGAGAGGCACAAAAAGGGTGGTTTGAGTCTGGTTCATACAGTACCCCTGGTTAACTTCGCTTCTATCAACCCTGGTCGGTCCAATAATAATCCTCATATTATTGCTAACTATGAAACCCTGTGTGCTCAAACGTGTAATTTGTTTTCTCCAAGCTCAAATTGGAGAATTTAAACTTTTGGTAATTCCCCACTTGCAGACATAGAATGTGACACCCACCAATGATCACTTTTATGATTAACAGTAGCCAGAAGAAGTGGGAAAAGAAAGGTTAATAAAATAGGTATTTGTAATTTCCTGTTTTTTTCTGTATGCTTAACAAAACACTGTTGAAATATTGAGAACTGTTTGCTAATCTTGTTTCCAGAATGTGCTGTCCCCTAACTGCCAAATTGCAGAATGTATTCCCTCACCCGTTTACACGCAAACTGCCCACTTGCCCTGACCCATCAATAAACTTCCATCCCTGCCCTCTCCAAGGAAATTATATAAGCTCTGCTTAAGCTGTTCTCAGGGCTCTCTGCTCTGTTCATGTGAGCTCTGAACCCCAGCATGCTGGACCCCCAATAAACCCTTTGCTGTTGCATGAGACAGTCTCTTTGTGGTCTCTTCCTCCCATGCTCGCACAAACATTACTTGGATGATTGAATGTAGAAGAGAAAATCCAGTCGAAAAGGGATAGTCAGTAGGATTTAGAAGATAGTTGGTAGGTTTCGGAAGAAGAGTGAGTATAGGATTTGGAACAAAAGTTCTTTAGCAATAGGGGTTCGGTTAGAGAATGAATGTAAATGTCAGCACATGTGAACAGTCAGAATAATGAACTGGGAAAAATATGAAGGAAAGCAGATATCAATATATCAGGCAAACTATAAAGTGAGTGATACAATTAGACATTTTCAAGAGGGTTGACTTATAATATATAATCTTAGGAAGAAACAAATGTGTAATCTCCAATAGGATTGACATTTGAAAGCATTAGGCAACCTTGACATGGATGTTTTTTGTAATCCCTTCTCACTTTCCATTTAGGCTTTGGTACAATCATAAGTGTGACATTTGCGTTTTTTGTCCAGAATATTACACTGATAAAATGTATATGTAGATCTGGTGACATGAGTATTTCTTCCACCATTTCTGGGAGCAATATTTTGAAGACATATAAATGGGTATTGGGGGTACAAAGAGGTGTACACTGTGTCTATGAATATAGAGATAATGCATGAATGGACCATACAGTGAATAAATAATATAAGTGTTTCCACATTAAATAATGGATTGAATTGATATCTGAAAATATATAAAAATCTTATATTGATATACAATCATTCATTCCAACCAGTTATACATATAATATTAATATTAGGGTTATGGTTGATCATGAAGATATGTTAGTTTTGCTACAAAAGTGATTATGGAAATCGAAAATAATGTGTTTGGAAAGAGTCAGTCACAATGCTGGCCATATGTGAACAAGGCCTCTGGCCTTGAGCTGGGGGTTCACAGAAATGTCTATATTTCTAAGATAAAGAAGTTACAAACTGGGCTCCATGGTAACAGCTGGCAAGGAAAAAAAGGGAAGAAAAAAGCTCTGCCCCTCCCAGGGGTCCTTAAAATGTTAACTTGCCCAGAATAGAGAAAAAAAAACCTGCTTTTTGTGAACTTCTGCAGACTGTGGAATTCTGAGCCCCTCCCTTACATGTTGGGTACAAAATTGTGAAACAACCTAAACTTGGGTTTCAGGGGATTAATTGATTACAACAGAAGCAATGCCCTCTAAACCGTTAAATGGTGAGGAAGCTCATTTCAATGAAAGCTCAGGACAACAGTCGAAATAGGACTGTTTCCCTGTCTTCGGTGCTATCTTAGGTGCCTTGTCTTGCCTTGTCCGTCCCTTTTCTCATGAAAAGACCAGTCAAGAAATATGGAGGAATACATGTGTTCTGAAGCAGGAAGTGATTGATAGTGAAAGAAATGCCTATAAATTTCTTAACTTGTGGATGAAATATATATCCTATGATGTGCATAAATTAAAGAAATAGTAATCTACCAGTGTTGAATAAAAATGAACGTCAAAATACACATCATGTCTGATTGGAATCTACTTGCATTGATGTTAATCTGGGTCAGTTACTGTAGAAATATTAGGATTTGTATGCACCATTCACTGAATTATTTTCAGTACTAGGAAACAAATATGTATTTCAGGTGAATGAATATTTCTAAGAATAACCTTGTGAAAAGTTGATTATAAATCCACATACATGAATATGAATGAATTTGGTGAGTGTAAAATAAGACACACATTTCATATTTTGAAAAATCTGGAGAGTGTATATATAAATATATGTATATATATATATATATAGATATAGATAGATAGATAGATATAGATATATAGATAGATAGATAGATATAGATATATATAGATAGATATATAGATATAGATATATAGATATATAGATACACACACACAGAGATACATTAAAAATAGCAATATATATGCCAATCAAAATTTATAATGAAATATATATCATCGACAGATCCAAAAATATTTATTTTACTGAACATGGATTTATGAATAATATTGTTCAAGTAGAAAGCTCACACATAATTTGAATTTTCAGTTCCAACATCGTTTAGGAAGAGTGATCCCTTACAATTTGTATCTGCCAAGTTAGCCACCTCACAAGAATGTGCGTGTGGTCCCAGGTAGGATTCTATGTGTGCATATAAAAATACAGGTGGTGAATAGGCTACAGAGAAAGGGAGACAGGAATTCACAGAATGGTTTACTTTAAAAAAACATGTAGAACGATTTCAACAAAAAATTGACTAGATTTATAACTCCTACCATATTTAAGGCAAAAGGCAAGTCCAAGTATACACCATGCCTCCTGTAATGCTTGTATTTTTATTCTGTTTGGGTTATTTTTCTCCATCTTATTAGTATTAGTAGTCAGAGTGTAGTAGGTTACGGGTTAGTGTCAGGGATTCAATATTTGGAATGGAAAATTAGAAAATGAATCCAATGTGTATGTAAATATGTGCTACAAAAAAATGTTCCCACTCTCATCCAGAATAATGCCTTGACAGTACTTTCACCCCAACTAAAACACCATTAGAGGAGAAGAGTTAGAAAGTCAGTGAATACATATCTGGAATGGAATATGCTCAAGGTTTTGAAACCTTGGAGGTGGTAGAGGAGTTTCCAAATGTAAAGGACATGGTAAACACTCCACAAACATGGAGCTCTGCTGGCCTAAAGACTTCTTGAGAAACTGCCTGTGTGGTTGGGCACTTGAAATATATGTAGTTGTCAGGAGCTTTAGCTTCCCTTGTAGTGAGACGATCAAAGCTGGGTGTGCATCTATGTGACCTGGAGGACATGGTTTCTTATTTTCCAATGAAAATGAGGAAGCAGTGCTGAATTCCCTTTTAGTAGGTAACCTGTGGACACTGGAGGCTAAGTTTCTCCCCGTGTGGACTGTGAAGCCATTTGGTCATCCTGCAATTTTTGTGGTGTCTCTTGCTGCTGCACTGGGTGTTTGGTATTTGCTTCACAAAATACAAGGAGTTCAACTGTGTCACAGTGCTGGAGGGATTTCTGTCTGAGTGGTGGGTCAGGGTCTGCAGGAGAATGCACCAACCAGGCTTCTATCCCACATAGTTTGCTCCCTTGACCATAGCAACCTGTTTCTGAACATTGCCCTGAAACCTCTCCATATAACAAGATGCCTTTACAAAGAAGGGTCTTCTGTCTGCACCATGTCAGTCACAAGCCATTTGGAAGCCAAAAAGAGATCCATATTGCCCCACCACATGTTTTATCACACACCTGCCCAGCACTGTTTTAGCCCCACTACTCAGCCGGCTCCAACTTACTGGCATCTCTGTTCTACACCATTTTCATGTAACCCAGTCAATCAAGGCACTGTCTGGCATACTCAAGATCAACACCAGGACATCCAAAGGTTCTCCAGTGCTACCTGGTCATGGGAATTTGAAAAAAATTATGGTATCTATCTAGCCATTTTTCAAGGATGATGTTGGAGGCACTGTGGGTTTCAATATATTAAGGAACCGTTAAATGGTGAGGAAGCTCATTTCAATGAAAGCTCTGGAGAACTCTCACAGGCAAGGCTTCCCAAAGAATGCTCAAAAGGTCACATGAAGCCAGGCCTATTGAGGTCTACAATGTGAGGTCCGTGTGATATTTGACTCTCAGCTATGGCTGCCAAGTTTTTCAGAATAAATTCATTTGGTATCCTGGCTGAGATTCCCAGTGATATGTGGAAAGCCAACCTGGGCCTAGATCTCAGTTTCCAAGGGCGACTCTTATGCGTGGCCTCCTAAAATCCCAACACAATTCATGGCAATACTTCTCTGATGTCGGTTCAAGAACTCAGTCTCTAAGAGGAATCACACCAGAGTTCAAGGCCAGGTGGACCTTGTCATTTCTTCCAACCACCACACAAATGACCACAATTAAATCCAAAACACTCCACACGGCCCTAATCTTCTTCCATATAGACACTCATCATAACCTTTGGCTGGAGTTTTCCACTAGGGGTGCAACCAAAGACAGTGTCCAAAAAATGCTCCCTTGCCTCTCATTTGTCTAAAGTCACTGTGGCCTCGACATCATTCCTGTGAACCAGGAGTGATCAAATAGGCCTGCCATTAATACTTTTCCACTTCTCCAACTTGAGGTCTCTGACTGTGGGGTTTAGATTCTTTATGTGAACTGGACTCATGAGAAAACCCAAGCACCTATGGGCTACCCTCTGCAGGGCCTTGAAGAATTCATTTGATCAAAGGATCCCTATTCTCACTTGATGGAGGTCAGGAACCTTACAGAGGAAGGCGAGAGGCTTCATCCACAATGACTGCAATTTTTGCCATTTTGATTTTGGATGCACACGTGGTATCTTTCTTTACATCAATCAGGAGTTGAGAATATAAGCCACAGCCTCACAGAGGGCTAAGAGGCTGATTCAGACACATATCTTTACAAAGTACTTAAGCAAAGAGCCACAGGGGATGCCCATTCATTTCCATTTGAAAACTGTTTCTTCAGGCTTCACAAACGTGTGGCCTGAGGCAAAGACCTTCCTGACATTCAGGGCAAAAGAACAATAGGTAAACAAAAGGCCCAAAGCAGGGTTTCTCCACTGAGACTTTCCTGGTCACACTGTATGTAAACAGAAATCTAAGTAAGATTTGAAGCCCAGAAAAGTATGAGGCCCTTGATTGGGAGACTTAGCTCTGAATTATGTCCTGCACAGATGTCTCAGATAAATTAATATACATTGGCATTGGACCTTGTACCTTGGGTGATTGAATGTCGAAGAGAACACCAATTCAAAAAAGGATAGTCAGTAGGATTTGGGAGATAGTAGGTATATTCAGAAAGAAGAGTGAGTATAGGATTTGGACCAAAAGTTATTTAGAAATTGGGTTTCAGGTAGAGAGTGAATGTAAATGTCAGCACATATGAACAGTCAGTCAAAATCATGAACCTGGGAAATTATGTAGGAAAGCATATATCAGTAGAGACTTTTGGATATCAGGCAAAGTAAAAGTGAGTGATAGGATTAGACATTTTCAACAGGGTTGAGTTTGAATATATAATCTTAGGAAGAAACACATATGTAGTCACCAATTGGATTGACATTTGAGAGCATTAGGCAACCTGGACATGGATGTTTTAGAAATACATGCTCACTATAAATTTAGGCTTTGGTACAATCAGAAATGTGACCTTTGCATTTTGTGTCCAGAATACTACTGTGATAAAATGTATATGTAGATCAGGTGACATGAATAATTTTTCCACCATTTCTGGGAGCAATATTTTTAAGGTGTATAAATGAGTATGGGGGTACAAATAGGTGTACCCTGTGTCTATGAATATATAGAGATAATGCAAGAATAGACCATACTATGAATAAATAATATAACTGGTTCCACTTTAAATAAAAGATTGAATTGATATCGGAAAATATACAGGAATTCTTATATTGATATACAATCATTCATTCCAACCAGTTATACTTCTAATGGTAATATTAGGGTTATGTTTTATCATGAAGAGTGTGTGAGTTTTGCTTCAAAAGTGATTATGGAAAACGAAAATAATGTGTTTAGAAAGAAGTCTTATGAAAAGACCAGTCAAGAAACAAGGAGGAATACATGTTTTCTGAAGCAAGAAGTTATTGAAATTGAAACAAATGACTTTAAATTTGCTAACTTGTGGATGAAATATATATCTTATGATGGGCATCAACTGAAGAAATAGTAATGTACCAGTGTTGACTAAAAATAAACATCACAATACACATCATGTCTCATAGGAATCTACTTGCATTGATGTTAAACTGTGTCAGTTACTGTAGAAATATTAGGATTCGTATGCACCATTCACTGAAGTTGGTTTTCAGTTCTAAGAAACAAATATGTATTTCAGGTAGATGAATTTTTCTGAGAATTAAAATTTGAAAATTTGTTTATAAATCCACATACAGTGAATATGAATGAACTTAGGGAGTGTACAATAAGACACATATATTTCATATTCTGAAAATAAAAAGTAGCAACATATATGCCAATCAAAATTCATCATGAAATATATATCATCCAATGATCCAAAAATATTCATTTTACTCATCATAGATTTATTTATCATGTTGTTTATCTACGAAGCTCACCCATAGGTTGAATTTTCAGTTCTAACTGGGTTTAGTAGGAGTGATCTGTTATCCCAATTTGTATCTGCCCAGTCAGCCACCTCACAAGAATGTACATGTGATAACAGGTATGATTCTATATGTGCATATGAAAATACATGTGCTGAATTGGCTACTGAGAAAGGGAGAGAGGAATTCACCTATTTGTTAACTTTAAAATCACATGGAGAACTATTTCAACAAAAAATTGAGTAGATTTAATACTACTACCCTATATAATGTAAACGGCAAGTCCAAGTATACACCATGCCTCCTCTGAACTGCGTTTATTTCTATTCTGTTTGGGTTATTTTTCTCCATCATATTTGAATTAGTAGTCAGAGTCTAGTAGGTTATGGGTTAATGTCAGGGTTCAGTATTATGAATGGAAAATAGGAAAATAAATTCAATGTATATGTAAATATGTACTACATAAAAATCTTCACACTCTCATCCAGAACAATGATTTGACTTTACCTTCGCCCCAACTAAAACACAATTAGAGTGGAAGAGTTAGAAAATCTGTGAATACATATCTGGAATGGAATATGCTTAAGAGTTTACAACCATGAAGGTGGTAGAGGAGTTTCCAAAAGTAAGGGACAGGGTAAATACTCCACAAACATGGAGCTCTGCTGGACTAAAGACTTCTTGAGAAACTGCCTCTGAGTTTGGGCACTTGAAATATTTGTTGTTTTCAGGAGCTTTAGCTTCCTTTGTAGAGAGACCATCAAAGCTGGGCATGTATCTAAGTGACCTGGAGGACATGGTTTCATATTTTCTAATGAACATATGGGAGCAGTGCTGAATTCTCTCTTTGTAGGTAAACTGTGGCCACTGGGGGCTAAGTCTGTCTCCGTGTGGACTGTGAAGTCTTTTGGTCATCCTCCATTTGTCGTGGTGTTTCTTGCTGCTGCAATGTGAGTTTGGTATTTGCTTCACAAAATACAAGGAGTTCAACTGGAACACAGTGCTGGAGGGAGTTCGGTCATGTGTGGTTTTTCAGGGTCTGCAAGAGAATGCACAGAACAGGCTTCTATCCCACATAGTTTTCCCCATTGACCATAGCAACCCGATTCTGAACAATGCCCTGAAACCTCTCAATATAAAAAGATGCCTTTACATAAAAGGGTCTGCTGGCTGCACCATGTCAGTCAAAATCCACTTGTAGGGTAATGGCAGATCCCCATGAACCCACCATGCATGGTTAATCACACACCTCCCCACCACTGCTCTAACCCCACTACTTAGCGTGCTCCAACTTTCTGGCATCTCAGTTCTACACCATCAAGGCACTGTCTAGTACACTCTTGATTAGGAACAGGACATTAAAAGGTGCTCCAGTGCCACCTTGTCATGGGAAATTTAAAAATTTCGTGGTATTTATCTATCCATTTTTCAAGGATAAAATTGGAAGCACTGTGGTTTTCAATTCATTCAGGAACCATTAAATGTTTAGGAAGCTCATTTCAATGAAAGCTCTGGAAAACTCTCCCAAGCACGGCTTCTCAAAAAGTGGCCAAAAGGTCAAATGAAGCCAGGCCCATTTAGGTCTACAATGTGAGGTCTATGTATGTTTTGACTCTCAACTATGGCTGGCAAGTCTTTCAGAATAAAATCATGGGATATCCTGTCTGAGATTCCCAGTTTTTTGTGGAAAGCCACCCTGGGCATAGATCTCATGTTCCAAGGGCGAATGTCATGTGTGGTCTCCTAAAACCACAACACAATTCATGGCAATATTTCTCTGAGGTCAGTTCCAGATCTCAGTCTCTAAGTGGAATCACAGCAGAGTTCAAGCCCAGGTGGACCCAGTCATCTCTTCCAACCGCCACACAAATGACCACAATTAAAACCAAAACACTCCCACATGGCCCTCATCTTCTTCCATATAGACACTACTCATTACCTCTGGCTGGAGTTTTCCATGAGGGGCGAAGCCCAAGACATTGCCCGTCTTTTCCCTAAAATCAGGGTGGCCTGAACACCCCTCCTGTGAACCAGGAGGGATCAAATATGCCTTCCATTAATACTGCTCTGCTTCTCCAATTTGAGGCCTACTGACTGTCGGGTATAGATTCTTTATGTGATTTGGAGACATGACAAAACACAAGCATGTATGGGCTAGCCTCTGCAGTGCTTTGAAGAACTCATTTGTTTCAAAGGATCACTATTCTCACTTGATGGAGGTCAGGAACCTAACAGAGGAAGGCGAGAGACTTCATCAACAATGACTGATCTTTTTCCATTTTGGTTTTGGATGCACACATGGGATCTTTCTTTTGATCCAACAGGTGCTGAGATCTAAGCCACAGCCTCACACAGGGCCAAGAGGATGATTCAGACATATCCGTTTCCAAAGCAATTCACAAAGAGCCACAGGTGATGCCCATTAATTTCCATTTGAAAACTGTTTTCTTCAGGCTTCACAAAGGAGTGGCCTGCGGCCAAGACCTTCCTCACATTCAGTGGAAGAGAAGAATTGGTTAGCAAAAGGCCCAAAGCAGGGTTACTCCACTGAGGCTTTCCACGTCACTCTGGTATCTGAGGTTTCTGAGATGCTCGCCATTCCTTTAGCTATTCAGTACATGGCTATGTCACAGAGCTTGGAGGTGGTACATTTTTTGGACACAAAACCATGAGCCAATTCCGGAGAGTGGACAGAATCAGGAAGAAAACAGGACCTTAGGAAAATAGTAGGTGTTGCCCATCCATAAGGGAAGCGACAGTCCATTCATCAATCGGGCAGGATGAATGCTGGGAAGCTTTCTACTAAAGAGGACACATCCATTGATGCATTCTATTTTCTAATATCTACAACCATGAACACAGTGGGATACACAGACATAGAAACACTCACCTTGTCAAAAGACTTACTAGAAACAGTCCACTCCAAACCAAATAAACCTCCTTTCCTACCTATTCTTAGAACATGAGACAAAACCACAAACTCACACCCACACCCACAAAGGCACCTCCTTTCCCCAAGTAGGTCTGTGACTATCCAGAGTGTCCTCTGACTGGTGGGCCATACTACGTTTCCCTGAAATGGCCTGTCCTGTCTCAAATCTGATCTCATTGGACAACTCTGTGAAGTTGTCAGGAGCCAGCGGTGAGCCACTACCTGCTTTCTCAGGAAAGGCCCCTCTGCAGAGCTCTCCTGAAATTTGGCCATCCTCATATCAGTAGGTACCAAGAAAGATTGACTCTGTTCTTGGTAAATCCAAACATGTGAGCCCACTGGGAATGGTACTGGGACTGGCTCTGGGTGCATGGCTTCCTGGATCCCAATTTCAGAGAGTTCTATCACCAAGGAAGTGAAGAAGGTCACTTCCTTTATGAACTGAATGAGGTCACTGCTTTGGCAACCAATTTGTCCTAACATTTGCTTCCAAGGTTCTCCTGAGAACGAGGCTGCCCCTACTTCCTGTGACACTTTCACAACTGTGAATTGTATATCAACCATAGGCACCCGGGAACAGCTCTCCACACAGGCCTGGTTTGGTCCATCTTGTCAACATTAAGAAGAGTGAGGCTGATTCTGACACATCCCTTCATCCTGACCAGGTTGTTTGCCATGAAAGATGAGTTCTGCTCTCTCATAGCTGCCTACATCTTCTCCAGGGATCATTTCTGCATGGAACTTTGAGGTTCTCAGTAGCTGGAAGATCCCCTACATTTATATATTGGAAGACCAATTCTGTCCCTCCTCTTCTGTAAAGTTAGATTGAGGGACCATTGTATGGTTAAGGTTAATAACAGGTTCCATTTGGTTTAGAAATCATTCTGCGGGATGAACAATGGTATTGTGATTTTGCAATATTTACAAGAATATATAGGTGAAATATAAGTATGAACACAGAAATCTAGGTAATTTTTAAAGCCCAGAAGGGCATTGTGCCCATGATTTGGATTCTTAGCTTTAAATTATGTTCTGCACAGGTGTCTCAGATAAATCGATATACAATGTCATAGGACCTTGTCCCTTGGATGATTGAATGTCAAAGACAACATCCAGTCAAAAAGGGATAGTTGGTGGATTAAGATGATATTCGGTAGGTTTATAATGAAGAGTGTGTATAGGATTTGGACCAAAAGATCTTTAGCAATACGGGTTTGGGTAGAGAGTGAAAGTAAATGTCAGCACATTTGAAGAGTCGGTCACAATGATTAACTGGGGAAAAAATATAGAAAAAAAGATATCAATGAAGACATTCGGAAATCAGGCAATGTATAAAGTGAGTGATAGGATTAGACATTTTCAACAGGGTTGAGGTTGAATATGTAATTTCAGGAATAAACAAATATATATTCACCAATAGGATTGACATTTGAGAGCATTAGGCAACCTGGACATGGATGTTTTTAGTAATCCATGCTCACTTTCCATTTAGGATTTGGTACAATCATAAGTGTGACCTTGCTTTTTGTTTCCACAATATTACTGTGATAAAATTTATATATAGATCAGGTGACATGAGTATTTCTTCCACCATTTTGAGGAGCAATATTTTGAACACGAATAAATTAGTATTGGGGGTACAAATAGGTGTAGTCTGTGTTATATGAATATAGAGAAAATGCATGAATAGACCATACTCTGAATAAATAATATAACTGGTTCCAAATTTAAATAATGGATTGAATTGATATCTGAAAATATATAGGAAATGTTATATTGATATTCATACATTCATTCCAACCTGTTATACATCTAATGTTAATATTAGTGTTATGGTTTATCATGAAGTGTGTGTGACTTTTGCCTCAATAGTGGTTATGGAAATCCAAAATTATGTGTTTAGAAAGAAGTCTCATGAAAAGACTAGTCAAGAAACATGGAGGAATACATGTGTTCTGAAGCAGGATGTGATGGAAAGTGAAAAAAATTCATATAAATTTGCTAACTTGTGGATTAAATATATACCCTATGATGTGCATAAACTGAAGAAATAGTAATTTACCAGTGTTGAAAAAAAATGAACGTCAAAATACATATCATGTCCCATAGGAATCTACTTGCATTGATGTTAAACATGGTCAGTAACTGTAGAAATATTAGGATTTGTATGCACAATTCACTGTAGTTAGTTTTCAGTACTAGGAAACAAATATGTATTTCAGGTGGATCAATATTTCTGAAAATAATCTTGTGAAAAGTTGATAATAAATCCACATACATGAACATGAATGAATTGAGTGAGTGTATAATAAGACACATATATTTTATATTTTGAAAAATCTGGACAGTAAATATATATATATATATATATATATATATATATATATATATATATATTTATACCTACACACACACACACACACACACACACACACAGACATTTAAAAGTAGCAATATATGCCAATCGAAATACATCATGAAATATATCATCCACAAATCCAAAAATCTTCATTTTACTGAACATAGATTTATGTATAATGTTGTTCAACTAGGAAGCTCACCCATAGTTTGAATTTTAATTTCCAACAGCGTTTAGGAGGACTGATCTCTTCTCACAATTTGTATCTGCCATGTCACCAACCTCATAAGTATTTACTTGTGATACCAGGTAGGATTGTATATGTGCATATAAAAATACATGGGCTGAATAGGGTACAGAGAAATGGAGACAGGAATTCACATATTTGTTAACTTTAAATACACATGAATAGAAGGAGGGACAGAGCCACCAACTGCACCTGCAAGGTAGGCGGACCCTCCACCCACCGGTGGAACAGGCCTAGCGGCCCGCCAATCGTAAAAGACACATCGCACTGGTTGGGGAAAGGGCAGAGCCACCGCCCGGCTGCAAGGTACGCGGACCTGTGACCCACAGGCAGAACAGGCCCAGAAAACCGCGGTGGGGCAGAGGCGCCCCTTGCGACGTCAAGGTTGGTGAACAGCAACCCACCGGCAGAACAGGCCCAGCGGCCTTCAGAGGGGCAGAGACGCCCCCCGCGCCTGCGAAGTAGGTGGACCTGCGAACATGGACAGACCAGGCCCAGGGGCCCTACAGGGTGGTAGACACATCACCAGGTTGGGGGAGGGTCCGAGCTGCCGCCTGTGCCTGCAAGGCAGGTGGACTTCTGACCCACCGGCACAAGAGGCCCTGTGACTTGCCAGCGTGTTAGACACATCACCCCGGTTTGGGAAGGAGTAGAGCCGCCACCCGCGCCTGCAAGGTAGACCGACCTTCAACCCACAGACAGAAGAGGCCCAGCGTCATGCGGAGGGGCAGAGCCGACAACCGCACCTGCAGGGTAGGTGGACCTGTGACCCACTGGCAGAACAGGCCCAGCGCCAGCAGAGGGGTAGAGCTGCTGCCCGCTCCTCCAAGGTAGGAAGACCTGCTACCGACCGGCAGAACAGGCCAAGCTGCCTGCTGGTGAGGTAGGCACATTGCCCTATTTGGAGGAGGGGCAGAGCCACGGCCTGCGCCTGTGAGGGAGACTTTGCAACTATAAAAGAGCAGTATAAATATTTAGGGGTAAAATTCAATAACACAACAATTTGAACAAACAGAAAGATACGCGAACAGTATGAAAAGACAAGGAAAGAAAGGACAACAAGCAATGAAGGTCAACTGAACATTAGAAGTAGTAATACCTGCAGCAGATGGAATGTCAGATAAAGAATTCAAAACATACATGCTTCAGATGATCTGGAGTCTCAAGGAAGTCATTAGACAGCAAAATCAGACAATGAAAGATCACTATGACAATGAATTACATAAACAAATCCAAGAAGCAAAAGATCAACTATACAGGGAGATAGAGGTTATAAAAAACAAACAAACAGAAATCATAGAAATGCAGGAAGCAATAAACCAACTTAAAAACTCAATTGAGAATACTACCAGCAGAGGAGATCACTTAGAAGATGGAACATCACACAATGTATTTCAACTTGAAAAGAACCGAGACAGCTAGCAAGACTGTAAAGAAACCATGAGCAGAACATCCAAGAAATATGGGATAACATAAAGACACCAAACTTAAGAATCATTGGGATACAGGAAGGTATAGAGGTCCAAACCAAAGGAATGAGAAATCAATTCAATGAAATAATATGGGAAAACTTCCCAGACTTGAAGAATGAGACAGAATCCCAAATCCTAGAAGCCTACAGGATGCCGAATGTGCAAAATCATAAGAGATCCACATTTAGACATATTATAATGAAGATGCCAAACATACAGAATAAGGAGAGGATTTTAAAAGCTACAAGAGAAAGGAAGCAGATTATATTTAGCGGTAAACCAATCATTATAACAGCTGAGCTTTCAACACAGACTCTGAAAGCTAGAAGATCCTGGAATAACATTTTTCCAAAGCTGAAAGAAAATGGGTTTCAACCAATAATTGTGCATCCAGCGAAATTAAGCTTCAGGATGGAAGATGAAATTAAAACCTTCCATGATAAACAAAATTTAAAAGAATTTGCAGCTAGAAAACCATCTCCTCAAAACATCCTCGGCAAAAGATGATCGGAAGAGGAAATGGAAAATAACAATGAAAACCAACAGTGGGAGGTAGTACAGTAAAGGGGGGAAATAATCAAAGAAAAACAAACCATGCTTAGTAACATAAATAAACAAATATGGCTGGAAGAACAACCCATATCTCAATAATAACCGTAAAAGTTAATGGCTTAAACTCACAAATTAAGAGACACAGGATAGTAGAATGAATCACAAAACAAGACCCAACAATATGCTGCCTACAGGAGACGCAATTGATTGGAAAAGACGTACATAGACTGAAGGTGAACAGTTGAGAAAAATCATATCACTCATATGGACTTCAGAAACAAGCAGGAGTATCCATACTCATATAAAATAAAATAGATTTCAAGCCAAAGTTTATCAAAAGGGATAAAGAGGGACACTACATACTGCTCAAGGGAACCATACACCAACAAGACATAACAATCATAAATGTATATGCCCCAAACAATGGTGCAGCTATGTTCACTAAACAAACTCTTCTCAAGTTCAAGAGTCTAATAGACCACCATACAATAATCATGGGAGACTTCAACACACCTCTCTCACTACTGGACAGATCTTCCAAACAAAAGTTGAATAAGGAAACAATAGAAATCAATAACACAATTAATAAATTGGACTTAATTGACATATATAGAATATACCACCAAACAACAAGCAGTTACACTTTTTTCTCAGTAACACATAGATACCTCTCAAAAATACATCATATATTATGTCACAGGGCAACTCTTAGAAAATATAAAGGAGTACAGATAATACCAGGCATCTTATCTGATCATAATGGAATGAAACTGAAAATCAATGGTAAAAGAAGGAAGGAAAAATCATCCATCACTTGGAGAATGAACAATAGACTACTGAATGATCAATGGGTTATCGAAGACATCTAGGAGGAAAATAAAAAATATCTTAGAGATAAATGAAAAGACAGACTGAACATATCAGAATCTAGGGGACACATTGAAAGCAGTTCTAAGAGGAAAATTCATTGCCTGGAGTACTTTCCTAAAAAAGGAAAAAGACAACAAATAAAAGATCTCATAGTTCATCTCAAAATTCTAGAAAAACATGAGAAAACAACAGCAAAAGAAGTAGAAGGCAAGAAATTGTTAAAATCAGAGCTGAAATTAATAAAATTGAAACAAAAGAAACAATTGAAAAATTGACAAAACTAAAAGTTGATTCTTTGAAAAAATAAATAAAATCGACAGACCCTTAGCCATGTTAAGGAAGAGAAGAAGAGAGAGAACTCAAATTACTAGCATACGGGATGAAAATGGCAATATCATAACAGACACATCAGAAATACAGAAGATAATCAGAAATTATTTTGAATCCTTATACTCCAATAAATTAGAAGATGGTGAAGGCATCAATAAATTTCTTAAATCATATGATCTGCCCAGATTGAGTCAGGGGGATATAGATAACCTAAACAGACCAATATCATTTGAGGAAACAGAAGAAATCATCCAAAGACTACCAACTAAGAAAAGCCTAGGATTGGATATATATACAGCAGAGTTTTACAAAACCTTTAAAGCGGAACGAATACCAATAGTTTTCAAGATATTTCAGGAAATAGAAAAAGAGGGACAACTTCCAATTTTATTCTAGGAGGCCAATATTACCCTGATTCCTAAACCAGACAAAGACACTTCAAAGAAACAAAACTACAGACCAATATCTCTAATGAACCTAGATGCAAAAATTCTCAATAAAATTCTGGCAAATCAGACACAAAAAAATATTAAAAAAATGTGCAACATGATCAAGTAGGATTCATCCCTGGGATGCAAAGCTGGTTCAATATATGGAAATCAATAATTGTTATTCACCACTTCAATAGACTTAAAAATAAAAACCATATAATCATCCCGATATATGCAGAAAAAAACATTCGACAAAGTACAGCAACCCATTCTGTTCAAAACTCTAGAAAAACTAGGGATAATAGGAACATACCTCAATATTGTAAAAGCAATCTATGCTAAGCCTCAGGCCAGCATCATTCTAAATTGATAAAAACTGAAGGCATTCTCTCTAAAATCTGGAACAAGATAGGGATGCCCTCTCTCAACACTTCTGTTCAACATAGTTTTCGAAACACTGGCAAGAGCAATTAGAAAAATGAAAGAAATTAAAGGCGTAAAAAAAGGAAAAGAAGAACTTAGATTATCACTATTTGTAGCTGACATGATTATGTACCTAGCAGACCCAAAAGGGTCTACAAAAACCTATTAGAGCTAATAAATGAATTCAGCAAAGTGGCAGGATATAAAATCAACACGCATAAATCAAAGTAATTCCTGTATATCAGTGACAAATCCTCTGAAATGGAAATGAGGAAACCACTCCACTCAGAATATCCTCAAAAAAATAAAATACTTGGGAATCAACCTAACAAAAGAGGTGAAAGACTTACACAATGAAAACTACAGAACCCTAAAGAGAGAAATAGAAGAAGATCTTAGAAGATGAAAAAATATACCCTGTTCATGGATACGCAGAACTAACATCATCAAAATGGCGATATTCCCAAAAGTTCTCTGTAGGTTTAATGCAATGCCAATCAAAATCACAACGGCATTTCTTGTAGAAATAGATAAAACAATAATGAAATTCATATCTAAAAATAAAAGACTTAGAATAGCAAAAACAATGCTAAGCAGGAAGTGTGAATCAGGCGGTAGAGCGATACCAGACCTCAAACTATACTACAGAGCAATACTAACAAAAAGAGCATAGTACTGGTACCAAAATAGGTGGTTGGACTAATGGTACATAATAGGGGACACAGAAACAAATCCACAAAACCACAACTATCTTATATTTGATAAAGGGGCTAAAAGCATGCAATGGAGGAAGGATAGCATCTTCAAAAACTAGTGCTGGGAAAACTGGAGTTCCATATGTAACAAAATGAAACTGAATCCCTTTCTCTCGCCATACACAAAAGTTAAGTCAAAATTAATCAAACAGCTTGATATCAAATCAGAGACACGGCTTCTGATAGAAGAAAACCTTGGCTACGATGTACATACTGTGGGGTCGGGCTCCAAATTCCTCAGTAGGACACCCATAGCACTAGAGTTAATAACTAGAATGAACAAATGGGACTTACTCAAACTAAATAGATTTTTCTCAGTAACAAAAACAATAAGAGAGGTAATTAGAGAGCCTACATCCTGGGAACAAATCTTACTCCTCACACTTCAGAGAGAGCCCTAATTTCCAAAGTATACAAGGAACTCAAAAAATTAAACAATAAGAAAACGAATAATGCAATCAACAAATGGGCCAAGGACCTGAACAGACACTTCTCAGAGGAGGACATACAATCAATCAACAAGTCCATGAAAAAATGTTCACCATTTCTAGCAGTCACAGAAATGCAAAACAAATCCACCCTAAGATACCATCTCGCTCCAGTATGAGTGGCAGCCAATATGAAGTCAAACAACAACAAGTGGTGGCGAGGATGTGGGGAAAAGGGTACACCTGTACATTGCTGGTGGGACTGCAAATTGGTGCAGCCAATTTGGAAAGAAGTATGGAGATTTCTTGGAAAGCTGGGAATGGAAACATCATTTGAACCAGCTATTTTTCTTCTCAGTCTATTCACTAAAGACCTAAAAAGAGCATCGTACAGGGACACTGATAAATCGATGTTCCTAGCAGCACAATTCACAATAGGAAGACTGTGGAACCAAACTCGGTGCCCTTCAAAAGATGAATGGATAAAAAAAATTGTGGCATTTATACACAATGGTGTATTATTCTGCATTAAAAAATGACAAAATCATAAAATTTGCAGAGAAATGGATGGCATTAAACAGATTATGCTAAGTGAAGAGAGCAAAAGCCTAAAAAACAAATGCCAAATGTTTTCTTTGATATAACGAGAGTAACTAAGAACAGAGTTGGGAGGAAGAGCATGAGAAGAAGATTAACATTAAACAGGGGTGACAGGTGGGAATGAAAGGAAAGAGAAGGGAAATTGCATGGAAATGGAAGGAGATCCTCATGGTTATACAAAATTAAATACAAGAGGAAATGAGAAGAAAGGGGAATAAAACAAGGGGAAGAAATAAATTACAGTAGGTGGTGTAGAGAGAGAAGATTGGAGGGAAGGGGATGGGAGATAGTAGATAGGAAAGACAGCAGAATACAACAGACACTATAGCAATATGTAAAACAGTGGATGGGTAACCAATGGGATGCTGCAATCTGTATACGGGGAAAAATGGAAGTTCATAACCCACTTGAATCAAAGTGTTAAGTATGATATGTCAAGAACTATGTAATGCTTTGAAGATCCAACAATAAAAATTAAAGGAAAAAAAACTCATGGAGAACTATTTCAATAAAAATTGACTAGATTTATAACACCTACACTTTATCATGCAAAAGGAAGTCCAACTATACACCATGCCTCCTCTGAACTTCTTGTATTTCTATTCTGTTTGGGTTATTTTTCTCCATCATATTAGGAATAGTAGTCTGAGTCTAGTAGGGTATGCGTTAGTGTCAGAGATTCAGTATTTCGAATGGAAAATAGGAAAATGAATCCAATGTGTATGCAAACATGTGCTACATGAAAATCTTCCAACTCTCATCCACAACAATGCCTTCATGTCACCTTCGCCCCAAATAAGAAACAATTAGAGGAGAAGAGTTAGAAATTCTGTGAATATATATCTGGAATAGAAAATGCTCAGGAGTTCACAAACTTGGATGTAATAGAGGAGTCTTCCAACGTAAGGGACAGGGTAAACACTCCAGAAACATGGAGGTCTGCTGGCCTAAAAAAATTCTTGAGAAATTACCTCTGAGGATGGGCACTTGAAATATATGTTGTTGTAAGGAGTTTTAGCTTCCTTTGTATAGAGACCATCAAAGCTGGGTCTGCATCTATGTTTCCTGGAGGACATTCTTTCTTATTTTCCAATGCACATGAGGCAGCAGTGCTGAATTCTCACGTTGTAGGTAAATTGTGGCCACTGGGGGCTAAGTGTCTCCCCGTGTGGACAGTGAAGCTTTTTGGTCATTCTCAACTTTTCGTGTTTTTTTCCTGCTGCTGCACTGGGAGTTTGGTATTTACTTTATGAAATACAAGGAGTTCAACTGGGACACAGTGCTGGAGGGAGTTCTGTCACGTGTGGTTTTTCAGGGTCTGCAAGAGAATGCAACAATCAGGCTTCATTCCCACATAGCTTCCCCCCTTGTCCATAGCAACCTGATTCTGCACATTGCCCTGAAAACTATCCATATAACAAGATGCCTTTACATTCAAGGGTCTCCTCACTGCACCGTGTCAGTGTCAATCCATTTGGAAATCAATGGCAAATCCACATGGCCCCACCACAGATGATTTATCACACACCTGCACACCACAGCTTTGGCCCCACTACTCAGGAGGGTCCAACTTACTGGCAACTCTGTTCTGCACAATTTTCCTTAAACCCATTTAATCAAGGCACTGTCTGGTACACCACAAACTCACACCCACACCCACAATGGCACCTCCTTCCCCCAAGTAGGACTGTGACTATCTGGAGTGTCCTCTGACTGGTGGGCCATAATATTTTCCCCCCGAAATGGCCTGTCATGTCTCAGATCTGGTCTCCTTTGCCAACTCTGTAAAACTGTGAGGAGTCAGCGGTTAGCCACTACCTGCAATCTCAGGAAAAGACCCTCTTCAGAGCTCTACTGGCAATTGGCCCTCCTCACATCAGTAGTTACCAAGAAGGTCTGACTCTGTACTTTGTAAATCCAAAAAAGTGGGCCCACTGAGACTGGTACTGCGACTGGCTCTGGGTACCTGGCTTCTTGGATCCCAAGATCATAGAGTTCCGTCACCAAGGAAGTTAGGTAGGTCACTTCCTTCAGGAACTGAATGAGGTCGCTGCCTTGGCAACCACTTTGTCCTAACAGTTGCTTCCATGGGTCCCATGAGATGGAGGCTGCCCCTACTTCCTGTGAAAATTTGACTACTTAGAATGGAATATCAACAATAGGCACGTGGGAACAGCTGTACACGCAGGGCTGGTTTGGTCCATCTTCTCTATATTAAGAAGAGAGAGGCTGATTCAGACACATCCCTTTTTCCTGTCCAGGTCGTTTGCCATGGAAAATGGCTTTTGCTCTCTCAGGTCCTTCATAGCTGCCTACATCTTCTCCAGGGATCATTTCTGCATGGAACTTTGAGGTTCTCAGTAGTTTGCAGATAACCTACATTCCTTTATTGTAAGGCGAACTCTGTCCCTGCTCTTTTGTAATGTTAGATTGAGGCAACAGTATAGAACTCAATAACACAATTAATAACATAGACTTAATTGACATATACAGAATAAATCACCCAACATCAAGCAGTTACACTTTTTTATCAGCAGCACATGGATCCTTCTCAAAATAGATCATATATTACATCACAGGGCAACTCTTAAACAATATAAAGGAGTAAAGATAATGCCATGCATCTCATCTGATCATAATGGAATGAAACTGAAAATCAATGATAAAAGAAGTAAAGAAAAATCATGCATCACTTGGAGAATAAACAATAGGTTACTGAATGATCAATGGGTTTTAGAAGACATCAAGGAGGAAATTAAAAAATTCTTAGAGATAAATGAAAACACAGACACAACATATCAAAATCTATGGGACACATTGAAAGCAGTTTTAAGACGAAATTTCATTGCTTGGAATTCATTCCTTAAAAAAAGAAAATAAACAACAAATTAATGATCTCATACTTCATCTCAAAACCCTAGAAAAAGAAGAAGAAAACAACAGAAAAAGAAGTAGAAGGCAAGAAATAATTAAAACCAGAGCTGAAATTAATGAAATCGAAACAAAAGAAACAATTGAAAAAATTGACAAAACTTAACGTTGGTTCTTTCAAAAAATAAATAAAATCGACAGAACCTTAGACATTTTAATGAAGAGAAGAAGAGAGAGAACTCAAATTACTAGCATACGGGATGAAAAAGACAATATCACAACAGACACTTCAGAAATACGGAAGATAATCAGAAAATATTTTGAATCCTTATACTCCAATAAAATAGAAGATAGTGAAGGCATCGATAAATTTCTTAAGTCATCTGATCTGCCCAGATTGAGTCAGGAGGATATGGACAACCTAAACAGACCAATATCAATGGAGGAAATAGAAGAAACCATCCAAAGACTATCACCTAAGTAAAGCCCAGGACCGGATGTGTATACAGTGGAGTTTTAAAAAACATTTAAAGAGGAATTAATACCAATACTTTTCAAGCTATTTTAGGAAATAGAAAAAGAGGGAGAACTTCCAAATTCATTCTACGAGGCCAACATCACCCTGATTCCTAAACCAGAGAAACTCACTATAAAGTAGCAAAACTACAGACCAATATCTCTAATGAACCTAGGTGCAAAAATCCTCAATAAAATTCTGGTGAATCGGATACGAAAACATATCAAAAAATTGTGCACCATGAGCATGTAGGATTCATCCATGGGATGCAAGGTTCGTTCAATATACAGAAATCAATAAATGTTATTTCCCACATCAATAGACTTAGAAATAAGAACTATATGATCATCTCGATAGATGCAGAAAAAGCATTCAACAAAGTACAGCATCCCTTTATGTTCAAAACTCTAGAAAAACTAGGGATAACAGGAACCTACCTCAATACTGTAAAAGCAATCTATGCTAAGCCTCAGGCTAGCATCATTCTGAATGGAGAAACATTGAAGGCATTCCCTCTAAAATCTTGAACAAGACAGGGATGCCCTCTCTCACCATTTCTGTTCAACATAGTTCTAGAAACACTGGCCAGAGCAATGAGACAGACAAAAGAAATTAAAGGCATAAAAATAGGAAAAGAAAAACTTAAATTATCACTATTTGCAGATGACATGATTCTATACCTAGCAGACCCAAAAGGGTCTACAAAGAAACTATTAGAGATAATAAATGAATTCACCAAAGTGGCTGGATGTAAAATCAAAATGCACAAATCAAAGGCGTTCCTGTATATCAGCGAAAAATTGTCTGAAATGGAAATGAGGACAACCACTCCATTTACAATATCCTCAGAAAAAATAAAATACTTGGGAATCAACCTAACAAAAGAGGTGAAAAACTTATACAATGAAAACTACAGAACCCTAAAGAGAGAAATAGAAGAAGATTTTAGAAGATGGAAAAATATACCTTGTTCATGGATAGGCAGAACTAACATCATCAAAATGGCGATATTACCAAAAGTTCTCTATAGGTTTAATGCAATGCCAATCAAAATCCCAACGGCATTTCATGTAGAAATAGAGAAAGCAATCATGAAATTCATATCGAAAAATAAAAGACCCAGAATAGCAAAAACAATGCTAAGCAGAAAGTGTGAATCAGGCGGTATAGCGATACCACACATCAAACTATACTACAGAGCAATAGTAACACAAAGAGCATGGTACTGGTACCAAAACAGGCGGGTGGACCAATGGTACAGAATAAAGGACACATAAACCAATCCAAAAAACTACATACTATCTTATATTTGATAAAGGGGCTAAAAGCATGCAATGGAGGAAGGATAGCATCTTCAACAAATGGTGCTGGGAAAACTGGAAATTCATATGAAAAAAAATGAAACTGAATCCCTTCCTCTCGACATGCACAAAAGTTAACAAAAAATGGATCAAGGAGCTTGATATCAAATCAGAGACACGGCGTGTGATAGAAGAAAATGTTGGCTACGATCTACATACTGTGGGGTCGGGCTCTAAATTCCGCAATAGGACACCCATAGCACAAGAGTTAATAACAAGAATAAAGAAATGGGACTTAATCAAACTTAATTTTTTTTTCTCAGCAAAAGAAAGAATAAGAGAGGTAAATAGGGAGCCTACATCCTGGGAACAAATCATTACTCTTCACCCTTCAGATAGAGCCCTAATATCCAGAGTATACAAAGAACTCAAAAATTAGACAATAAGATAAAAAAATAACCCAATCAACAAAAGGCCCAAGGACCTGAACAGACACTTCATAGAGGAGGAATACAATCAATCAACAAGTACATGAAAAAATGCTCACCATCTCTAGCAGTCAGAGAAATGCAAATCAAAACCACCATAAGATACCATCTCACTCCAGTAAGATTGGCAGCCATTATGAAGTCAAACATCAACAAGTTTTGGCGAGGATGTGTGTAAATGGGTACACATGTACATTTCTGGTGGGGCTGCAAATTGGTGCAGCCAATTTTGAAAGCGGTATGGAGATTTCATGGAAAGCTTGAAATGGAACCCACCACTTGACCCAGCTACTACTCTTCTCGGTCTATTTCATAAAGACCTAAAAAGAGCATGGTACATGGACACTGCTACATTGATGTTCATAGCAGCACGATTCACAATAGCAAGAGTGTGGAACCAACCTAGATGCCCTTCAATAGATGAATGGTTAAAAAATGTGGCATTAATTCACAATGGAGTTTTACTCAGCATTAAAAAATGACAAAATCATAGAATTTGCAGGGAAATGAATGGCATTAGAGCAGATTATGCTAAGTGAAGGAAGCCAATCCCTAAAAAACAAATGCCAAATGTCTTCTTTGATATAAGGAGAGTAACAAAGAACAGAGTAGGGATAAAGAGCATGAGAAGAAGATTAACATTAAACTGGGATGAGAGGTAGGAGGGAAAGGGAGAGAGAAGGGAAATTACATGGAAATGGAAGAAAACCCTCAGGGTTATACAAAATTACGGACAAGAGGAAGTGAGGAGAAAGGGAAAAATACAAGGGGGAAAATAAATTACAGTATAGGGGGTAGAGAGAGAAGATGGGAGGGGAGGGGAGGGGAGGGGGGATAGTAGAGGATAGGAAAGGCAGCAAAATACAACAGACACTAGTATGGCAATATGTAAATCAATGGATGCGTAACTGATATGATTTTGCAAACTATATACGGGATAAAAATGGGAGTTCATAACTCACTTGAATCAAAGTGTGAAATATGATATATCAAGAACTATATAATGTTTTGAACAACAAACAACAAAAGTTAAAAAAACACATGGAGAACTATTTCAACAAAAAATTGACTAGATTTATAACTCCAATTCTACATAATGCAAAAGGCAAGTCCAATTATACACCATGCCTCCTCTGAAATGCTTGTATGTCTATTCATTTTGGGTTATTTTTCTCCATTATATTAGGATTAGGAGTCAGAATATAGAGTCTAGTAGGGTATGGGTTAGTGTGAGTGATTCAGTATTTCGAATGAAAATTAGGAAAATGAATCCAATGTTTATGCAAATATGTGCTAAAAATAATCATCCCACTCTCATCAAGAACAATGCCTTGACATTACCTTCGCCCCAAGTTAGACACAATTAGAGGAGAAGAGTTAGAAAATCTATGAATACTTATCTGGAATGGAATATGCTCAGGAGTTCACAACTTTGGGGGTGGTAGAAGAGTTTCCAAAAGTAAGGGACAGGGTAAACACTTCACAAACATGGTGCTCTGCTGACCGGAAGACTTATGAGAAACTGCCTCTGAGTTTGGGCACTGGAAATATATGTTGTAGTCAGGAGCTTTAGCTTCCTTTGCAGTGAGACCATCAAAGCTGGGTCTGCATCTATGTAACCTGGAGCACATGTTTTCTTATTCTTTAATGAACATGAGGCAGTAGTGCAGAATTCTCTCTTTGTATGTAAACTGTGGCCAATGGGGGCTAAGTGTCTTCCTGTGTGGACTCTGAAGCCATGTGGTCATCCTCCATTTTTCATGGTCTTTCTAGCTGCTGCAATGGGAGTTTGGTGTTTGCTTCACGAAATACAAGTAGTTCAACTGGGACACAGTGCTGGAGGGAGTTCTGTCATGTGTGGTGGGTCAGGGTCTGCCAGGAGAATGCACCAACCAGTCTTCTATCCAACATAGACTTCCCCCTTGTCCCTAGCAACTTGATTCTGAACATTGCCCTGAAACCTCTCCATATAACAAGATGCCTTTACATGCAAGGGTCTGCTGGCTGCACCATGTCAGTCAAAAGCCATTTGGAAGCCAATGGCCAATCCACATGACACCAACACAGATGTTTAATCACACACCTGCCCACCACTGTTCTAGGCCCACTACTCAGCAAATTCCAACTTACTGGCATCTCTGCTCTACACCATTTTCATGAAACCCAGTGATTCAAGGCACTGTCTGGTACACTCATGATCAGCAACAGGACATCCAAAGGTTCTCCAGTGCCACCTGGTCATGGGAATTTCAAAAATTTCATGGTATTTATCTAGCCATTTTTCAAGTATCAAGTTGGATGCACTGGTTTTTCAATTCATTCAGGAACCATTAAATGGTGAGGATGAAAGCTCTGGAGAACTCTAAAAGGCAACGCTTCCCAACGAGTGGCCAAAATGTCACATGAAGCCTGACCCATTGATGTCTACTCAATGTGAGTTCAATATGTGTTTTGACTCTTTACTATGGTTGCCAAGTCTTTCAGAATAAAATCGTCTTATATCCTGGTGGAGATTCCCAGTGCACTGTGGAAAGACACCCTGAGACTAGATCTCAGTTTCCAAGGGCGACTCTCATGTGTGGCCTCCTAAAATCCCACCAAAATTAATGGCAATACTTCCCTGAAGTCAGTTCCAGAACTCAGTCTCTAAGGGGAATCACACCAGAGTTCAGGTCCAGGTGTACCCAGTAATCTCTTCCAACCAGCACACAAATGACCACAATTAAAACCAAAACACTGCCACATGGCCCTCATCATCTTCCATATAGACACTCATCGTAACCTCTGGATGGAATTTTCCATGAGGGGCGAAGCCCAAGACAGTTTCCAAAATAAACTCCCTTGCCCCTCATTTGCCTAAAGTCAGGGTGACCTAGACACCCTTCCTGTGAACCAGGAGTGATCAAATAGGCCTGCCGTTAATACTGTTCTGATTCTCCAATTTAATCCTACTGATTGTCAGGTATAAATCCTTTATGTGAGTTGGAGGCAATAGAAAACCCAAGCACACATGGGATCTTTCTTTAGATCTATCACCTTCTGAGAATCAAAGCCCCAACCTCACACAGGGCCAAGAGGCTGATTCAGACACATCTCTTTCCAAAGCAATTAAGCAAAGATCCACAGGTGATGCCCATTCATTTCCATTTGAAAAATGTTTTCTTCAGGCTTCAGAAAGGGGTGGCCTGAGGCAAATACCTTCCTGACATTCAGGGCAACATAACCATAGGTAAGCAAATGGGCCAAAGCAAGGTTTTTAAACTGAGACTTTACTGGTTACACTGATATCTGAGTTTTCTGATATGTTCCCATTCCCTTCAGCTATCCATTACATGGCCATGTAACAGATTTTGGAGGTGGTACATATCTTGGCCACAAAACCATGAGCCTATTCTGGAGAGAGGCCAGAAATCAAGATGTGTACAGGACCTTAGGAAGATAGTAGGTGTTGCCCATCCATAAGGCAAGCCACAGTCCATTTATAAAGTGGGCAGGATGAATGCTGGGAAGCTTCCAACTAGACAGGAAACCTCCATTGATGCATTCTCTTTTCTAAAGACTACAACCACGAACACAGTGGATACACAGACATAGAAACACTCGCCTTGCCAAACGACTTCCTAGAAACAGTCAACTCCAAACCATACAAACCACCATTCCTACCTATTTTCAGAACATGAGACAAAACCACAAACTCACATCCACATCCACAAAAGCACCTCCTTCCCTGAAGTAGGTCTGTGACTATATGGAGTGTCCTCTGACTGGTGGGCCATACTATGTTCCCCCAAAATGGCCTGGCCTGTCTCAGATCTGTTCTTCTTGGCCCACTCTACGAAGTTGTCAGCAGGCAGCATTGAGCCAATACCTGCTATCTAGGGAAAGGCCCCTTTTCTGAGCTCTACTGGCATTTGGCCATCCTCATATCATTAGGTACCAAGAAAGACTGACTCTGTCCTTGGTAAATCCAAACAAGTTCGACCACTGGGACTGGGACTGGGACTGGCTCTGGGTGCCTGGCTTCTTGGATCCCAATTTCAGAGAGTTCCATCACCAACGAAGTTAGGTAGGTCACCTCCTTCAGGAACTGAATGAGATCACTGCCTTGGCAACCACTTTGTCCTAACAGTTGCTTTCATGGGTCTCATGAGATGGAGGCTGCCCCTACTTCCTGTGACACTTTGACAAGTTTGAATGGTATATCAACAATGGCCACCCGGGAACACCTCTCCACGCAGGTCTGGTTTGGTCCATCTTCTCTACATTAAGAAGAGAGAGGCTGATTCATACACATCCCTTCGTTATCACAAGGTGTTTGCCATGGAAGATGGCTTTTGCTCTCTCAGGTCCTTCATAGCTGCCTACATCTTCTCCAGGGATCATTTCTGCATAGAAATTTGAGGTTCTCAGCAGGTGTAAGATCCCCTACATTCCTGTATTGTAAGATGAACTCTGTCCCTGCTCTTTTGTAATGTTAGATTGAGGCAACAGTGTATGGTTAGGGATAATAACAGGATCTATTTGGTTTAGGAATCATTCTGTGGGATGAATAATGGTATTGGGAACCTGCAATATTTATAGGAATACAGAGGTGAAATATAAGTATGTAAACAGAAATCTAGGTGAGATTTGAAGCTCAGAAGTGCATTGGGCAATTGATTGCGATACATAGCTTTAAATTACGTTCTGCACACATGTCTCAGATAAGTCGATATACAATGCCATAGGACTTGTACCTTGGATGATTGAATGTAGAGGAGAACATCCACTCAAACAGGGATAATCAATAGGATCAGGAAGATAGTCGGTAGATTTTGGAACAAGGGTGAATTTAGTATTTGTACCAAAAGTTCTTAGCAATTGGGTTTTGGTTAGAGAGTGAATATCAATGTCAGCACATGTGAAGGGTCAGTCACAATGATGAACTGGGGAAAATATGTAGGAAAGCCGATATCAATAGAGACATTAGGAAATCAGGCAAAGTACAGGGTGAGTGATAGTATTAGACATTTTCAACAGTTTTGAGGTTGAATATATTAGGAAGAAACAAATATGTAGTCACCGATAGGATTGACATTTGAGAGCGTTATGCAAGCTGGACATGGATGTTTTTAGTAATCCATGTTCAGTGTCCATTTAGGCTTTGGTACAATCACACGTGTGAATTTTGCATTTTGCGTCCAGAATATTACTGTGATAACATGCATATTTAGATCAGGTGACATGAGTATTTCTTCCTCTATTACTGGGAGCAATATTTTGAAAACGTATAAATTAGTATTGGGGGTACAAAGAGGTGTACCCTGTGTCTATGAATATAGATAATGCATGAATAGACCATACTGTGAATAAATAATATAACTGGTTCCACTTTAAATCATGGATTGAATTGATATCAGAAAATATATAAGAAATCTTATATTGATATACAATCATTCATTCCAAACAGTTATACATCTAATTGTGAAATGATAGTTATGGTTTATCATGAAGGGTGTGTGAGTTTTGCTTAAACAATTATAAAGAAAATCGGAAATAATATGTTTGGAAAGAAGTCTCACGAATAGACCAGTTAAGAAACCTGGAGTAATGCATGTGTTCTGAAGCAGGAAGTGATTGAAAGTGAAACAAATGCCTATAAATTTGCCAACTTGTGCAAGAAATATATACCCTCTGATGTGCATAAACTGAAGAAATAGTAATGTACCAGTGTTGAATAAAAATGAACATCAAAATACAAATCATGTCCCATAAGAGTCTACTTGCATTGCTGTTAAACTGGGGCAATTACTGTAGAAATATTAGGATAATGCCGCAGTCTTGCTGGGCACAATCAGGAGCCACTTGTCAAAAGAAACTAACTTTATTTTTAAAACCACACACGCCAAACAAAACAGCCTCTCAGGAAAAACCCTCAGAGCCCCAACTGCCACCACTGGCTTCCCAAAAGCCTCTTCCTCCCACACAAGCCTCTCTCCACCTCCCACAATCCTCCTGCTCTTGAGGCTGATAGGCTAGGTCATGTGGGCAAAGCCAAATAAGTCCCCTAATGAGCAACTCCGTGGTCTGAAAGGGCAGGGAAACAGCCCAATGAGCATCACCACAGAGGAGCCAATCAGCTAGATGTTGCTGTGAGCCAATCATCAGCCAGCAGCTGGAAGTTTGCTGGCTTCTGGAATTTTGCTGGGGCCCCTTTGGATGTGGCTCTCAACATCTCCCCCTCTCTGTTTAAACAACACACATGTGGCTTAGGGACAGTGCCTGCCTTAGGTTGTCCAATAGTACATATGGTCCTTACCCGTTAAGTTGGTACCATTGCAATTGGATCTTACCCATCACTGACTACCGGTCCAGTTTACAGCAACACCTGTGGAGAGGTCTTTGTACCACCGGGGGGTGGTGAGGTTCTTTGCCTCACCTCTAATGGCCCCCAAACATTAGCTGGACGATAATGACACACAGAAGAGAGGAAGATACACCAAGCCAATTGACGGCTCCTTTTGGAAAAATTGTACCACCGATGACATCATCAGCAAATATACCCGAACACTACCACAAGTCGCTGCACAAACAGGTAGTTTACAATGCATACAGGAGAGTTCTCAATGTGTCTAGGCAAGTTCTGCAAGCATTTCAGTGATGGCTATTGCAGAAGCTGTAGATTGGTTTTATCTTTGATTTCACCAGCACTGGGATGAAGATAGGAATTCTGGCAATAATGGCTAAAGAAAAATTATGTAACATTCCAGAAGGCACTGAAAGAAAACAATTTTCTTAACTATTTACATTGTCTTGAAGATAATTATTAAATATAATGAAAAGGAAAGGTGAAAGAAAGGAAACAGATCTGTTAACCTCCTTTTTTTCAAATTTTAAAACAAACCTCAACAGCTCTTTACCCAATTTAAATGAAACCATTTAAATAATGTGAATAAAAAAATATTTGGATCCATTTTTTAATGAGCGCTCATCATATATCATATATGGACATACGAACATTCAAACATATAACACAAAACACAAGTGTGCACACATAATATAATACATACAACACATAACCTAATAGTAAAGGCCTTATAACTTTTTACACGTGAAATCTCCATTGCAATGTTCAAAAACTCTTTTGTCAAAAAATAGAACTGATCAGCAAAACATTAAACTAGGTCTGTATGAGCTCAAAAAACTAAATAGAATGTGGGAAAGGGCAATAATAAAATAGATAATGAAAAAAGCATCCTGGTTCTATCTCAGATGTAAGGATAGTCAAACTGGAATTTTGGATATCAGCTGATAAGGCCTTGAGTCAAATCATCTTCTTTTTGGATGTGCCCTGATATGTCTTATAAAGAATAGATCTTTTCTGTCCCAGATTAGACTTTTTATATTGGAAAGTAAAGAGAAAACAGTAGAGAAAGGAGAAATCTTACCAGCAACTTCAAGGGATACTATAGCATTAACTATATACTGACTATCGGAAAATAAATTAAATACAGAATATTTAAATATCTCAAAAGCTTGTAATACTGCATTAAGCTCTACCTTTTGAGCTGATTGTTTGGGTACTAAAAATTTATAAGTTTTATCAGGTATAACTATTGCTGCTGTACCATTATTTGATACATCAGTGAATATATTTGAAGCATTCATGATAAGTGTTTTTCTTCTCAATTTTGGAAAAATTACAGGATGCGATGACCAAAAAGACAATAAAGGGTTAGATGGTAAGTGGTTATCAAATGAAACATTAGATTGGACCATGATTATTGCCCAAGTATTTAACTCATTAGCTAACTCATCAATTTGATTCAGAGTATATGGAGTAAAAATTTTATTGGAAGAAATTCCAAACACTTCCTTTGCTGCTTTAATTCCTTTGAGTATTAATTATCCTAAAGCCTCAGGATACCTAGTAAGAATAGTGTAAGGAGAATAAGATAAATGTATCCATAATAATGGACCTTCTTGCCAAAATACTCCTGTAGGAATATTTTTTGTTGGTAGTACAATAAATAATAAAGGCAAACTTATATCAATTCTATCCAAATGCATATTTTCCATATATGTTTCATTGATTTTTAATGCCTTTCTTGCTTCAGGTGTTAACATGCGGGGTGAATTTTTATCTGATAGACCTTTTAGGATATCAAATAAAGGTCCCAACTCTCCTGTTGGTATACCTAGATAAGGCCTTATCCAATTTATGTGTCCTAATAACTTTTGAAAGTCGTTATGTGATTTGAGTTGATCTACTCGTATTTGAATTTTTGGTGGACTGACCATGGTTGAGGATAACAGAACTCCTAAATAATTAATTGGAAAATTTAATTGTACTTTATCTATTGCTATCTCTACATTATAATTTTTAATAAGTTTGTAAGTGTGGCATAACTTTCTAGCAATGTGTTTTTAGCTTTGTGTGCTAATAATACATCATCCATATAGTGAAATATTTGTGTTCAGAATTTTGATTTCTAAGTGGCTGGATTACTTTGTTAACATAAATATGACACATAGTTGGGCTGTTAGCCATCCCTTGAGGGAGTACTTTCCATTCATATCTCTGATCAGGACCTTCATGATTCAGTGCAGGGATAGTAAAAGCAAAACCTGGACTATCCTTAGGATGAATTATAATTGAAAAAAAAAACAATATTTAATATCTATAACTAAAACATACCAGGTTATTGGCAAAGCAGACAATTGAGGAATCCCTGATTGAGCAGGTCCCATAATAACCATCTCATTATTAATGGCTCTAAAATCTTGCAATAGTCTCCATTTACCAGATTTCTTTTTGATGACATAAATGGGAGTATTTTGGGGATATACAGTCGGTTGTATATGTCCTTCTGCTAATTGTTGTTTTACCAGGTCATGGACTGCTTGTATCTTTTCTTTAGTCAGGGGCCACTGAGGAACCCATACTGTCTTTCTGATTTTCAGGTAATTTTTATTGTCTCAGTGGCCCTTTCTGAAAATCCAACCCATGTCTCTCTGTTCCTTGATCTATTTGTATTGGTGCTGCTATGACTTATTCTTGTTTTTCTAATCTTTATTCTTTCCTAAAACCTTGTCTAGTCATAATAGTGGCTGCATTTTGGTTGATGTTATTTGTTAATGTCAAACCTAATTGATCTAGGACATCTCGTCCCCATAAATTTATGGGAAGATGATCCAATACATATGGCTGTATAGTTCCTTCACATCCTTCAGGATCCTTCCTATCTAATACCATTTTACTTCTATGGGGATTAGTCGCCACTTATAGGCCTCGAAGTGTTTGAGTGGCTTGTTGTAATGGCCAATGTTTTTGCCATTCTTGACGAGAGATGATGCTAATATCTGCACCTGTATCCAGTAGCCCATTCAATTCATGCCCTTGAATATTTAGTTTTAGCATGGGGCGAGAATCTAAATTTAAAGAAAGCATAGCCAAATCTACACCTGTGGAGCCTAATCCCTTGGAACATCTTTCTACAGTACGACTGGAAAATTTATCATATAGGCTGGGTATTATTAGTAACTGTGCTATTCTATCTCCTTGTGAAATTACTGATATGTCCTTTGGAGAACTGGCTATAATTTTTATTTCACCTTCATAATCGGGATCAATCACCCCAGGACTTATCATAAGTTCTTTTAGAGTAGAAGAGCTGCATCCCAATAATAAGCCCATGGTTCCTTTGGGAAGAGGTCCTTTTACCCCTGTGGGAATGATTTGAACTCCCATCTCTGGAGTTAGTACTGATCTGGCAGAGGCGCAGATGTCCAACACTGTGCTCCCTCTGGTTTGTCTGATGAGGGATCTGATGGACAATGTGTCCTGGGCACTACCCTGATGGGGTTGCTGGGTTCCTCCAGTGCTCTGTATATTTGTGGTTTGGGGCCCCGGAGCATTGGAACCCCCTGTCCATTTATTTGGCAATTGAGCCCAATGCCTTTCTCCATGATATCGTGGATAAACACCTGGTCCTTGTTCATTTTTTGATAATTGAGTACCCTCTATGGTGGTTTGAGAACAGCACTCATTAGCCCAATGTCTCCCTCTATGGCATTGTGGCCAAATACCTGGTATTCTACTCCTTTGATACCTAATATTGTTAAACCCTCCTTCTATGGGCCAATTCCTTTTAAAATGTCCTGTTTCTTCACATTGGTAGCATGTTCTTGGTCTGGCATCTAAAGCCTGTTTTACTGTAGCTGCCACAATTTGCCCTTGTTCATTAATGTATCTGGCAACTAAAGCCTGTTTTACTGCAGCTGCCATGACTTGCTCTTGTTCATTAATGTCTCTACATAATTAAATCAATGTGTTTAAATCTTCATTTTTCCATGGTCTAATGATATCTCTGCAACAACGATTCGCTTGCTCATAAGCCAGTTGTTTTAGTAATGGCATTGCTTGTTCTGTATTCCCAAAAACTCTGGTAGCTCTTTGAATAAGCCTATCTACAAATTCAGCATAAGGTTCATTAGCTCCTTGTATTACCTTAGATAATTGACCTTGTAAACCTCCATGTTCTTGTAAAGTCTTCCATGCCTTAATTGCATCTACACCAATTTGTGCACATACACCATGATCATATGCAATTTGCTGCTGCTGATCTTCATAAGGTCCCTTTCCTAACAACATATCTAGATTTCTCTGAGGATAACCAGCTCCTGGATTTCGCTTAGCTGTCTCCTTTCAACATTCCTCATTGGCAACCTTCCATAACATGCATTGTCCTCCATTTAACACAACATTACACATATTAGCCCAATCCACTGGCTTCATGTTCAAGTTGTTAATGGATTCGACCATGATTACATTGAAGGGTGCTTGAGGACGATAGGTTGTTACAGCCTCTTTTAGCTGCTTCACTGTTTTGAAATTTAAAGCATGGTAAACACGCTGCCCTCCTCCCTCAAATACAGGGCATGTTAATATTTGAGATCTTGTCTCAGGATCCTAACTATCAACTGCGGGAGTTGGGGGCCTCCCAGCATAAGAAAGTGGCCTTGTTAGTTGGACACTTATGTCATCTGGTGATAGAAAGGTGTTAGTAGCAGTCTCCTGTTGTAAATTTCCCCTGATGTTTTTTACTGTTTTACACTTTCTTTCTCTGTCTAACTAGCTTTAGAGGCCTTCTCTTTTACTTGAATTTTTTCCTCTGTCTGACTAGTTCGAGAGACGTTCTCTTTTACTTGAATAGTTTCCTCTATCTGACTAGCTCGAGAGACCTTCTCTTTTACTTGAATTTTTTCTTCTGTCTGACTAACTTGAGACACCTTCTGTTTTACTTGAATCAATATGTCTTCTTCTTCCTCTACCATTGACTGAACTGAAGGCTTTGAACTAAGCAAACAAGATATGAATGTCCACAATGGCAATGTGCCAACTGGCAGAATCCCTGGGCTTTTCTATTCTATTCTTTTTAAATCTGCACCATGATGGTTCCATTGTGATATATTTAACAACTCCTCCTTAAAAAGCCATGGTCTACATTTTTGTATTGTATCAACAATTGCCATGACTGCTCTTGATTTTACTGGGATGCCTCCTTCCTCTAACAATTTACTTAACACTTTTTTGGTTTGTTTTTTACTAATTTTTGATCCCATATTTCTACTATAATACAAACCAACAAGATAACACCAAACAAAAAAAGAGATAGAACAAAATAAAAATGGAACAACAAAAAATTATTATAGCCTTTCTCCCTATCTGTTCCTCAGACACAAATAGTTTTTCCTCAGATGTGAGCAGTTTTTCTTCCATCTCACTCATCTCCAGGGACAGGCAACTTAAAACAAAAGAGGAATCATAAAATGGCTACCCATCCTCTCGCCCTGCCCTCAAGAGTGAGCAGTTTACCTTATCAGTTACCCTCAGTCGCTCCCCATATGAGCCACCAAATGCCGCTGTCTGGCTGGGCACAATCAGAATCCACTTGTCAAAAGAAACTAACTTTATTTTTAGAACCACACACGCCAAGCAAAACAGCCTCTCAGGAAAAATCCTCAGAACCCCAACTCCCAACACCAGCTTCCCAAAAGCCTCTCCCTCCCACACAAGCCTCTATCCACTTCTCACAATCCTCCCGCTCTTGAGGCAGATTGGCTGGGTCACGTGGGCAGAGCCAAAAAAGTCCCCCAATGAGCAGCTCCATGGTCTGAATGGGCAGGGAAACAGCCCAATAAGCATCACCGCAGAGGAGCCAATCAGCTAGATGTTGCTGGGGCTGCTGTGAGCCAATCATAAGCTGGAAGTCTGAAAGGCGGGGAAACATCTCAATGAGCATCTCCAATGAGCATCACCACAGAGGAGACAATGAGCTAGAAGTTGCTAAGGCCGCTGTGAGCCAATCATCAGCCTGCAGCTGAAAGTTTGCTGGCACCTGGAAGTTTTCTGTGGCCCCTTTGGCTGTGACTATCAACAGGATACGTATGCACCATTCACTGAAGTTAGTTTTCAGTAATAGAAAACAAATATGAATTTCAGGTGGATGAATATTTCTGAAAATAATCTTGTGAAAAGTTGATTATAAATCCACATACTTGAACATGAATGAATTTAGGGAGTGTAAATAAGACACATATATTTCATATTTTGAAAAATCTGGAGAGTGTGTATGTGTGTATACACACACACACACACACACACACACAAATTTTAAAATGTAGCAACATATATGCCAATCGAAATTCACCATGAAATATACATCATTCACAGATCTAAAAATATTCAATTTACTTAACAGGGATTTATGTATAATGTTGTTCTCCTAGGAAGCTCACCCATAGGTTCAATTTTCAGTTCCAACAGCATCTAGGAGGAGTGATCTCTTCTCAAAATTTGTATCTGCCAAATCAGCTACCGCACAAAAATATACACGTGATAAAAGGTAGGATTCTTTATGTGCATATAAAATAGATGTGCTGAATAGGATACAGAGAAAGGGAGACAGGAATTCACATATTTGTTAACTTTAAAAACACATGGAGGACTATTTCAATTAAAAATTGACTAGAATTATAACACCTACTTGCAAAAGGCAAGTCCAAATATATACCATGCCTTCTCTGAACAGCTTCTATTTCTTTTCTGTTAGGATTCTTTTTCTCCATCATATTAGGATTAGTAGTCAGATTCTAGTACAGTATGGGTTAGTGTCAGGGATTCAGTATTTCAAATGGAAAATAGGAAAATGAATCCAATGTGTATGCAAACATATGCTAAACAAAAATCTTTCCACTCTCATCCAGAAAAATGCCTTGACATTACCTTCACCCCAAGTAAGACACAATTAGAGGAGAAGAATTAGAAAATCTGTTAATACATATCTGGAATGGAAAATGCTCAGGAGTTCACAACCTTGAAGGTGGTAGAGGAGTTTCCAAAAGTAAGGGAAAGGGTAAACACTCCAGAAACATGGAGCTCTGCTTGCCTAAAGACTTCTTGAGAAACTGCCTCTGAGGTTGGGCACTTGAAATATACGTTGTTGTCAGAAGCTTTAGCTTTCTTTGTAGTGAGACCATCAAAGCTGGGTCTTCATCTATGTGACCTGGAGGATGTTGTTTCTTATTTTCCTAATGAACATGTGGCAGCAGTTCTGAATTCTCTCTTTGTAGGTAAACTGTGGCAACTTGGGGCTAAGTGTTTCCCTGTTTGGACTGTGAACCCAGTTGGTAATCCTCCAGTTTTCGTGGTGTTTCTTGCTGCTGCACTTGGAGTTTGGTATTTGCTTCTTGAAATACAAGGATTTCAACTGGGGCACAGTGCTGGAGGGATTTCTGTCACATGTGTTGTGTCAGGGTCTGCATATAAATGCACCAACCAGGCTTCTATCGCACATGCTTGCCCCCTTGACCATAGCAACTTGATTCTGAACATTGCCCTGAAAAATCTCCATATAACAAGATGCCTTTACATATAAGGGTCTGCTGGCTGCAGCATGTCAGTCACAAGCCATTTGGAAGCCAATGGCAGATCCACATGGCCCCAACACAGATGTTTTATCACACACCTGCACATCACTGCTCTAGGCCCCAACTCAGCAGTCTCCAAATTACTGGCATCTCTGTTCTACACCATTCTCATGAAACCAAGTCAATCAAGGCACTGTCTTGTACACTCATGATCAACAGCAGAAGATCCAAAGTTACTCCAGTGCCATCTGGTCATGGGAATTTAAAAAATGTCATGGTACTTATCTAGCCATTTTTAAAGGATGAAGTTGGAGGCACTGTGGGTTTAAATTTATTCAGGAACCATTAAATGTTGAGGAAGTTTATTTCAATGAAAGTTCTGGAGAACTCTCAGAGGAAAGTCTTCCCAAAGAGTGACCAAAAAGTCACATGAAGCCAGGCCCATTGAGGTCTACAATATGAGGTCCATGTGAGTTTTGACTCTCAACTATTGCTGCCAAGTCTTTCAGAATGAAATCATGTGATATCCTGGCTGAGATTCCCAGTGTTCTGTGGAAAGCTACCCTGGTCCAAGATCTCAGTTTCCAAGAGCGACTCTCATGCATGGCCTCCTAAAACCCCAACACAATTCATGGCAATACTTCTCTGACGTCAGTTCTAGACCTCAGTCTCTAAGGGTATCACACCAGAGTTCAAGCCCAGGTGGACCCAGTCATCACTTCCAACCACCACACAAATAAACACAATTAAAACCAAAACACTCCCACAAGGCCCTCATCCTCTTCCATAAAGACACTAATCATAACCTCTTGCTGGAGTTTTCCATGAGGGGCGCAGCCCAAGACAGTGTTCAAAAGAGCTCCCTTGCCACTTATTTTCCTAAAGTCAGCGTGGTTTTTTACCATTTTTGTTTTGGATACACACATGGAATCTTTCTTTAGATCCATGAGGTGCTGAGAATCTAAGCCACAGCATCACACAGGGCCAAGAGGCTGAATCAGACACATCCTTATCCTAAGCAATTAAACAAAGAGCGACAGGTGATGCGCATGCATTTCCATTTGAAAACAGTTTTCATCAGTCTTCCCAAATGGGTGGACTGAGGCAAAGACCTCCTGACATTTAGGTCAACAGAACAATAGGTAAGCAAAAGGCCAAAAGAAGGGTTTTTCCACTGAGACATTACTGGTCACACTGATATCTGTGTTTTCTGAGATGCTCCCATTTCCTTCAGCTATCCAGTACATGGCCATGTCACAGAGCTTAGAGGGGTACATATCTTGGACACAAATCCATAAGACTATTTTGGAGAGTGGCCAGAATTTAGGAAGAAAACATGAACTTAGGAATTTAGTAGGTGTTGCACATCTATAAGACAAGCCACAGTCCATTAATAAATCGGGCAGGATGAATGCTGGGAAGCTTCCTAATAGACAGGACACATCCTTGATGCATTCTCTTTTCTAATGTCTTCAACCATGGACACAGTCGAATACATAGATAAAGAAACACTCACCTTGTCAAACGACCTACTATAAAGAGTCCACACCAAACCAAAAAAAAACCCGCCTTTTCCACCTATTCTCAGAAGATGAGACAGAACCAAAAACTCACACCCACACCCACAAAGGCACCTCCTTTCCCCAAGTAGGTCTGTGACTATACAGTGTGTCCTCTGAATGGTGGGCCATACTATGTTACCCCAAAATGGCCTGTCTTGTCTCAGATCTGTTTTCTTTGGCCAACTCTGTGAAGTTGTGAGGATCCATTGGTGAGCCACTTTCTGCTTTCTCAGGAAGGGCCCCTCTTCAGAGCTTTTCTGGCATTTGGCCATCCTCACATCAGTAGGTACCAAGAAAGACTGACTCTGTCCTTGGTAAATCCAAACAAGTGAGACCACTGGGACTGGTACTGGGACTGGCTCTGTGTTCCTGGTTTCCTGGATCCCAAGTTCAGAGATTCCATCACCAAGAAAGTGAGGTAGGTCACTTCCTTCAGGAACTGAATGAGGTCACAGCCTTGGCAACCACTTTGTCCTAACAGATGCTTCCAAGGGTCCCATGAGATGGAGGCTGCACCTACTTCCTCTGACATTTTCATCAGTTAGAATGGTATATCAACCATAGGTACTGGGGAACAGCTCTCCACAGAGGCTTGGTTTGGTCCATCTTCTCTACATTAAGAAGAGAGATTCTGATTAAGACACAACCCTTTATCCTGACCATGTTTTTTTTGCCATGGAAGATGACTTTTGCCCTTTCAGGTCGTTCATAGCATCCTACACATTCTCCAGGGATTATTTCTACATGGACCTTTGAGGTTCTCAGCAGGTGGAAGATCCATACATTCCTGTATTGTAATACCAACTCTGTCTCTGCTCTTCTGTAAAGTTAGATTGAGGAACAGTGTATGGTTAGGATTAATAACATGTTCAATATGGGTTAGGAATCATTCTGCTTGATGAACAATGTTATTGGAAACCTGCGATATTTACATGAAAATATAGGTGAAATATAAGTATTGAAATATAAATCTAGGTAAGATTTGAATCCTAGAAGGGAATTTGGCCTTTGAGTGGGATACTTAGCTTTGAATTATGTTCTGCACATATGTCTCAGATAAATTGATATGCAATGGCATAGATCCTTGTACCTTCGATGATTGAATGTAGAAGAGAGCATCCAGTTAAAAAAGGGATTTTTGCTAGGATTAGGAATATAGTCGGTAGGATTACGAAGAAGATTGAGTATAGAATTTGGACCAAAAGTTCTTTAGCAATAGGGTTTCTGGTAGAGATTGAATATAAATGTCAGCACATGTGAAGAGTCAGTCACAATGATGAACTGGGGAAAAAAGTAGGAAAGCAGTTGTGAATAGAGAGTAGGAAATCAGGCAAATTATAAAATGAGTGAGAGGTTTAGACAGTTTCAACAGGGTGAGATTGAAAATGTAGTCTTAGGAAGAAACACATATGTAATCACCAATAGGATTGACATTTGAGAGCATTAGGCAACCTGGACATGGATGTTTTTAGTAATCCATGTTCACTTTCCATTTAGGCTTTGGGACAGTCATAAGTGTGACCTTTGCATTTTGTGTCCAGAATATTACTGTGATAAAATGTATATGTAGATCAGTTGACATGCATATTTTTTCCAGCATTTCTGGGAGCAATATTTTGAAGATATAGAAATTATTATTGGGAGTACACAGAGGTGTACCATGTGTCTATCAATATATAGACAATGCAAGAATAGACCATACTGTGAATAAATGATATAACTGGTTTCACTTTGAATAATGGATTGAATTGATATCTGAAAGTATACAAGAAATCTTTTATTGATGTACAATCATTCATTTAAACCAGTTTTACATCTAATGGTAATATTAGTGTTATGTTTTATCATGACGGGTGTGTCAGTTTTGCTTCAAATGTGATAATGGAAATCGAAAATAATGTGTTTGGAAAGAAGTGTCACAAAAAGAGAAGTCAAGAAACATGGAGGAATACATGTGTTCTGAAGCAAAAGTGATTGAAAGCAAAACAAATGTGTATATATTTGCTAAATTGTGGATGAAATATACATCCTATGATGTGCATTAACTGGAGAAATAGTAATGTACCAGTGTTGAATAAAAATGAACGTCAAAATACACATTATATCACATAGGAATCTTCTTGCATTGATGTTAAACTGGGTCAGTTACTGTATAAATATTAGAATTTTATTTTGGTGTTATAATACAATTTATTTTAGCACTAGCATGCCACAGAATGTAGAAGAAAGAGCAATGGATTTTTAGTTATAACACTAATAATCTAGCATTTAATGATTATTTTGGGGAGTCTAGAATTTACATAAGGCTATGCAACATAATTTTTTGTATTTAACATTCATAAAATCTTGGAATTTTGGTAATATTTCTCCTTTTTTTATTTTTTCAGTTGTTGATAGACCTTCATTTTATTTATTCGTATGTGGTGCTGAGAATATAACCCACTGCCTCACACATGCTAGACAAGCATGTTAACACTGAGTCACAAACCCAGCCCCTCCACTTTTATCTTTTCATCAAACACTCCTCTCCCTCTTCTTTACTCACTTTCTTCCTCATTTTCCCCCTTCTCTCTCTTCCTTTTTCATTTTCCCTCCATAAGTATTTTTCTCTCATAGCATTACAAACAGTACTATGCTATGAAATTTACATTTAAAACTCTTTTTTATAGTCATTCTTTTTTCTTGAGAAAATTTAAAAATTATAACCACCTGATAAATATATTACAATACATTTATTATGCATATGTATCTATATTCATGCATATGTGTTACATATATATATATATATATGTATATATACATATATATTTAAAAGTACTTTGATTGGCCTGTTAGAAATAATATAGACCAAGTCTTTCTTAATTCTCAAGTCTTCCAGAATTAACATCTTACAGTGAAAATCAAATAAACATATTTAAGTAAACAGGTATCATTCTTATTTATCAATACTGATAATTTAAGGTTTTTATATCACATTTAGCTGTAATATGGCATATTAATTCTTTTGAATTAGAGAATTTTTTTTTGAACAACCTATTATTTAAGGACCATATGCACTGACATTTTAAATGGCTTTCTTGTGATTTCACTTTCTATCAATTGCATATTAATTGCCAAATAATTATTTTAGTAATTTTCATATTCATAATTGATATAAAGTCAATTGATTAATTCTTTTTGTAAGGAGTTACTAATTACAGTAGGGACAGTATTAATAATTCTAAATCTTTATAAAAATGGTACAAAAATATTTTCATGCAAAATTATGTATAATTGCATGCTCTAAATATTTGATTGTTGATACATATAATAAAGAGCTTTTGATGAGTCTCTTCCCCAGTAAAACAGAAAATGCAAAGATATAGTTGGGTATGTATGTCCAAACAAACATATGGAAAAATACACATTATCATCTAGAAACTATTAAATAAAAGATGAAAAGAACAATCCAACACATTGTACCAACTTGTCAGATGAGGTAGTATTCTGGAAGAATAGCCTAAGTCTAGACCTGGTCCATGTCAAAATATTCAGAAAAAAATAAAATATGAAAAATATAGGAAATGCTATGAGTTTTTCTTGAAGGTAAGTGGATTATCCTTTAATCTCAATTATGTGCATTTTTAAAAGCCAGTTTTCTGGTAAAATAAATTTGTGATAGTTACAAGTACACAAAACAAAGTTTCTGCTTAGCAAAATGAATGCATCTCAACTCTTTTTTAGCTGATTTCTTCCCACTCAACTTTAAACCTTTATTTATTTATTTTTTATTGGTTGTTCAAAACATTACAAAGCTCATCCTATATCATCTTTCATACATTTGACTCAATTGGGTTATGAACTCCCAATTTTCCCCAAATACAAGTTGCAGAATCACATCGGTTACACATTCACATTTTTACATAATGTCATATTAGTGACTGTTGTATTCTGCTACATTTCCTATCCCCTACTATCCCGTACTATACCCCCTCCCATCCCCTCCCATCTTCTTTCTCTACCTCATCTGCTGTTGTTCACTTCTCTCCCTTGCCCCACCTTTCCCCAATTTTCCCTACCCCATTGTTTGAAGATGCTATCCTACTTCCATTGCATGCTTTTAGCCCCTTTTTCAAATATAAGAAAGTTTTAATTTTGAGGATTGGTTTCTGTGTCCTCTATTCTGTACCATTGTTCCACCTGCCTATTTTGTTACCAGTACCACGCTGTTTTTGTTACTATTGCTTTTAGTACAGTTTGAACTTTGGTATCACTATACCTCCAGATTCATATTTTCTGTTTAGAGTTGCTTTTGCTATTCTGGGTCTTTTGTTTTTCCATCTTCTAAGATCTTCTTCTCTCTCTCTCTCTTTAGGGTTCTGTAGTTTTCAGTATATAAAACTTTCACGTCTTTTGTTAGGTTGATTCCCAAGTATCTTATTTTATTTGAGGATATTGTGAATGGAGTGGTTTTCCTCATTGCCATTTCAGAAGTTGTGTTGCTGACATACAGGAATGCCTTTCATTTATGCGTGTTAATTTTATATTCTGCCACTTTGCTGAATTCATTTATTAACTCTAGCCGTTTCATTGTAGACCCTTTGGGGTCTGTTAAATATATTTTCATGACATCTGCAAATAGCGATAATTTAAATACTTCTTTTCCTATTTTTATGCCTTTAATTTCTTTTGTCTGTCTAATTGTTCTGGCTAGTATTTCAAGAACTAAATTGAATAGAAGTGGTGATAGAGGGCATCCCTGTTTTGTTCCAGATTTTAGAGGGAATGCCTTCAGTTTTTCCACATTTAGGATGATGCTAGCTTGAGGTTTAGCATATATAGCTTTTACAATGTTGAGGTAAGTTCCTTTTATCCCTAGTTTTTCTAGTGTTTTGAACATAAAGTGATGCTGAACTTTGTCAAATGTTTTTTTCTGCATCTATTGAGATGATCATATGGTTCTTGTCTTTATGTCTATTGATGTGGTGAATGGCATTTATTGATTTCGATATATTGAACAAGCCTTGCATCCCAGGGATGAATCTTACTTGATCATGGTGCACAATTTTTTTGATATGCTTTTGTATTCGATTCGCCAGGATTTTATTGACAAGTTTTGCATCGAAGTTCATTAGAGATATTGGTCTGTAGTTTTCTTTCTTTGAAGTGTCTTTGTCTGGTTTTGGGATCAGGGTGATTTATCCTCATAGAATAAATTTGGAAAAGCTCCTTCTTTTTGTTTTTCTTGAAATAGCTTGAAAAATATTGGTATTAATTCTTCTTTAAAGGTTTTGTAGAACTCCGCTGTATACCCATCCGGTCCATGGCTTCTTTTGGTTGGTAGTTTTTGATGGCTTCTTTCATTTCTTCCTTTGTTATTGGTCTGTTTAAATTGTGTGTGTCTTCCTGACTCAATCTGGGCAGATCTTATGACTTAAAAAATTCATCGATATCTTCACTATCTTCTATTTTATTGGAATATAGTGTTTCAAAATACTTTCTAATTATCTTCTGTATTTCTGTAGTGTCTGTTGTGATATTGCCTGTTTCATCCCGTATGTTAGTAATTTGAGTTCTCTCTCTTCTTCTCTTCATTAGCATGGCTGTGGGCCTGTCAATCTTATTTATTTTTTCAAAGAACCAACTTTTAGTTTTATCAAATTTTTTAATTTTTTTTTGTTTCAATTTTGTTGATTTTTGCTCTAAATTTAATTATTTCTTGTCTTCTACTACATTTGCTGTTGTTTTGCTCTTCCTTTTCTAGGTTTTTGAGGTGTAGTGTGAGTTCATTTATTTGTTGATTTTTTTCTTTTTTTGAGGAAAGAACTCCAAGAAATGAACTTCCCGCTTAAACTGCTTTCATTGTGTCCCATCGATTCCGGTATGTTGTGTCTGTATTGTCATTTGTCTCTAAGAATTTTTTTTTATCTCCTCCATTATGTCTTCTGTAACCCATTGATCATTCAGTAGCATGTTGTTCATTTTCCATGTGATGTAGGATTTTTCCTTCCTTCTTTCATCATTGATTTCCAGTTTCATTCCATTATTATCAGATATAGTGCATGGTATAATCTCCATGCTTTTATATTTACTAAGAATTGCCCTATGGCATAATATATGGTCTATCTTTGAGTAGGATCCATGTGAAACTGAGAAGAACGTGGATCCACTTGATGATGGCTGATATATTCTATATATGTCGTTTAAGTCTAGGTTACAAATTGTGCTGTTGAGTTTGATAGTTTCTTTATTCAGTTCTTGTCTAGAGAATCTGTCTAATGCCGAGAGTGGTGTCTTGAAGTCACCCATAATTATTGTGTTGTAGTCTATTTGGCTATTGAACTTGAGGAGAGTTTGTTTTATGAACATTGCAGCTCCATTGCTTGGTGCATACAAATTCATAATTGTTATGTCTTGTTGGTGGATGGTTTCTTTTAACAGAATATAGTGTCCTTCTTTATCCCTTTTGATTAACTTAGGTTTGAAGTTGATTTTATTCCACATGAGTGTGGCCACTCCTTCTTGCTTCTGAGGGCCATGTGAGTGGTATGATTTTTCCCAACCTTTTACCTTCACCCTCTGTATGTCTTTTCCTATCATATGAGTCTCCTTAAGGCAGCATATTGTTGGATTTATTTTTTTTGATCCAGGTTACTAGCCCATTCTCTTGATTGGTGAATTTAGGCCATTAACATTTAAGGTTACAATTGAAATATGATTTGTTCTTCCAATCATGTTTATTTATTTATTATGTTTTAGTTTGGCTAGTTTTTACTTTATTTGGTTATTTTCCTCCCCCTTTACTGAGATACCTCCTGCTGTTAGTTTTCGGCACTATTTATCAATTCCTCTTCTTGTAGTATTTTGCTCAAAATGCTTTGCAGTGCTGGTTTTCTGGCTGTGAATTCTTTTAGCTTTTGTTTATTGTGAAAGACTTTAATTTCGTTTTCAAATCTGAACCTTAATTTTGCTGGATACAGTATTCTTGGTTGGAATCCATTATTTTTCAGCATTTGAAATACATTGTTCAAGGATCTTCTCGCTTTCAAAGTCTGTGATGAAAAATCAGTCATTAACCTAATTGGTTTTCCCCTGAATGTAACCTGCCTCCTTTCTCTTATAGTGTTTAATATTCTCTCCTTGTTCTGTATGTTGGCTATCTTCATAATTATATGTCTTGGAGTGTGTCTATTATGATTTTGAATGTTTGGGGTCCTGTAGGCTTCCAGGATTTGACAATCCGATCCATCTTTCATCTCTGGGATGTTTTCTAGAATTATTTTATTTAATATGTTCTCCATTTTTTTGGTTTGAATCTCTATGCCTTCTTCTATCCCAATGACTCTCATTTTTTATGACATCCAATATCTCTTGAATAGATTGCTAGTGGGATTTAAGCCTCTCTTCTGTGTTGATTATATTCTTTTCAAGTTGATAAACTTTGTCTTCATTATCTGATATTCTGACTTCTGCTTGATCTAGTCTATTTGTAATATTCTCGTTTGAGTTTTTAATTTGGTTAATACTTTCCTGCATCTCTAGTATTACTGTTTGATTTCTTTTAAGATCTCTATCTCCTGGTAAAGCTCGTTGTTTGCCATTTGAGTTTGTTTGTTTAATTCATTTTCAAAATATACTTTTATTGCTTGGACTTGCTGCCTCATGTCTTCTCTAATATTCCTTTCCATCTGAGTTAGGTATGCCTTAAGTTCTTTCCCTATCCCTGTTTCTGATGCTTCTAGGTCCTCCTGTAGAATTAAGTTGTCCTGCATTGTTTGTACTCCTTTCTTTCCCTTGTTTTTTCATGATGCTCATGTTACTTTCCAGCTCTATTTGATTGCTGTGTTTCTGTTTTATTCTATAGATTTGTTTCGGTGTTGTGCATCTCTGTTGTCTCTCCTTTGTGTTGGTAGACTATGCCTGCTAAAGTGGATTCCACTTGTAGGGAATTCCGAAGGCCGAGCTCCAGTGACGTCACCCCTCTCCTTTGGCGGGCCCAGGCTCCTTGCCGAAATGTTCGAATACGGGGATGGAACTGGACTGTCTCCAGTTGGTTTCAGCTCTAGGTCACTGGCGGGTGGGCAATCACTAGCCACCCAGTGGCGCAGTCGGTCTCCTGCGCGCCGGTGTTCTCCAGACGCCCAGTCACGCGGACAGCAGGTGGACTGTCACCTGCGCTTCTGTGTTCTCCAGCTTCCCAGTCACAAGAGCCTGGCCTCTAGTCCCCTGGTTTCTCCTGCTAGTCCTGGTTTCTCCTGCTAGACTAGATTTCCCCTGAGTGATGCTTCTCTGCAGTTCAATCTGTATTCTGGGCCTGTCATTTGTTGGGTGTGGAGGGTGTCTATTGGAACCCAGACACTCTATTGTTTTGAGGATCAGTCAGACCGGATCTCCGGTTGCACATTTGGCTCGTTTTTCAGACCCAATTACCAGATCTCAGTGCTAAAAATCTTTCTTATAGGTTTTGGTGCACCCCCATTTTTCTGTAAGTTCTTAACAAGAGAGTTTTTTGTGGTTCTATCTCGTTATTCACCTGTGCAGTGGCGCGTTACACTGGGTGTGATGCACTCTATTCGTGGCCATCAGGCAATGATGAAATATTATGCTTTGTATGCAGCATTTACTGAAGTTAGTTTTCAGTATTAGGAAACAAATATGTATTTCAGGTGAATGAATAATCTGAATTTCTGAGAATAATCTTGTGAAAAGTTGATTATAAATCCACATACGTGAATATGAATGATTTTAGGGAGTGTATAATAAGACACATATATTTCATATTTTGAAAAATCAGGAGAGTGATATATATATATATATATATATATATATATATATATATATATATACAGAAACACTCTCACAGACATTAAAAAGTAGCAATATATATGCCAATCGAAATTCAAAATGAAATATATATCCTTCACATATCCAAAAAAATACATTTTACTGAAAATGGATTTATGTATAATGTTGTTCAACTAGGAGGCTCACCCATAGGTTGAAATTTCAGTTCCAAAAGGGTTTAGGAGGAGTGATCTCTTCTCACAATTTGTATCTGCCAAGTCAGCCACCTCAGAAGAAAGTCTGTGTGATACCAGGTAGTATTCTATATGAGCATATAAAAATACATGTGCTGAATAGGTGACAGAGAAAGGGGAGAGGAATTCACATATTTGTTAACGTTAAAAACACATGGAGAAATATTTCAATAAACATTGACTATATTTATAACTCCAACCCCATATAATGCAAAAGGGAAGTCCAAGTATACACCATGCCTTCTCTGAACTGTTTGTATTTCCATTCTGTTAGGGTTACTATTCTCCATCATATTAGAATTAGTAGTCAGAGTCTAGTAGGTTATGGATTAGTGTCAGAGATTCAGTATTTCGAATAGAAAGTAGGAAAATAAACCCATTGTGTTTGCAAATATGTGTGATACAAAAATCTTCCCACTCTCATTCAGAACAATGCCTTGACATTACCTTCTCCCCTAATAAGACACAATTAGAGGAGAAGAGTTAGAAAATCTGTGAATACATATCTGGAATGGAATATTCTCGGTGTTCACAAGCTTGGAGGTGGTAGAGGAGTTTCCAAAAGTAAGGGACAGGGTAAACACTCCACAAACATGGAGCTCTGCAGGCCTAAAGACATCTTGAGAAAATGCCTCTGAGTTTGGGCACTTAAAATGTATGTTGTGGTCCGAAGCTTTAGCTTCCTCTATAGTGAGAGCATCAAAACTGGTCTGCATCTATGTGACCTGGGGGACATGGTATCTTATTTTCCAATGAACATGAGGCAGCAGTGCTGAATTCTCACTTTGTAGGTAAACTGTGGCAACTGGAGTCTAAGGGTCTCTCTGTGTGGACTGTGAAGCTAATTGATCATGCTCTACTTTTCTTAGTAGAGCACTGGGAGTTTGTTATTTGCTTCACAAATACAAGGAGTTCAACTTGGTCAGAGTGCTGGAGGGAGTTCTGTCACATGTGGTGCCTCAGGGTCTGCAGGAGAATGCACCAGTCAGGCTTCTATTTCACATAGTTTGCCCCCTTGACCATAGCATCCTGATTCTGAACATTGCCCTGAAACCTCTCCATATAACAAGATGCCTTTACATATAAGGGTCTGCTTGCTGCACCATGTCAGTTACAAGCCATTTGGAAGCCAATGGCAGATCTACATGGCCCCAACACAGATGTTTTATCACACACCTGCCCACCACTGTTCTAGGCCCACTACTCAGCAGGCTCCAACTTACTGGCATCTCTGTTCTACACCATTTTTAAGAAACGCAGTCAATCAAGGCACTGTCTGGTATACTCATGATCAGCAACTGGACATCAAAAAGTTCTCCAGTGCCACCTGGTCATGAAAATTTCAAAAATTCCATGGTATTTCTCTAGCCATTTTTCAAGGATGAAGTTGGAGGCACTATGATTTTCAATTCACTCAGGAACCATTAAATGTTGAGGAAGCTCATTTCAATGAAAGCTCTGGAGAACACTCACAGGCAAGGCTTCCCAAAGGGTCGCCAAAAGGTCACATGAAGCCAGGCCCATTGAGGTCTGCAATGTGAGATCATGTGTGTTTTGCCTCTCAACTATGGCTGCCAAGTCTTTCAGAATAAAATCATGTGATATTCTGGCTGAGATTCCTCGTGCCTTGTGGAAAGCCTTTCTGGGCACAGATCTCAGTTTCAAAGGGCGACTGTCATTCATGTCCTCCTAAAATCCCAACACAACTCATGGCAATAATTCTCTGAGGTCAGTTCCAGAACTCAGTCTCTAAGGGGAATCACACCAGAGTTCAAGACCAGGTGGAGCCAGTCATCTTTTTCAACTGCCACACAAACTTCCAAAATTAAAACCCAAACACTCCCACAAGGCCCTCATCTTCTTCCATATAGATACTCATTATAAACTCTGGCTGGAGGTTTCCATGAGGGATGCAGAACAAGACAGTGTCCAAAGTTAGGTCCCTTGCCCCTCATTTGCCTAAAGTCGGGGTGGCCTGAACACCTTCCTGTGAACCTGGAGTGATCAAATAGTGTGCCGTTAATACTGCTCTGCTTCTCCAATTTGAGGACGACTGACTGTGGGGTTTAGATTCTTTATGTGAATTGGAAGCATGAGAAAATGCAAGCACCTTTGGGCTTGCCTCTCCTTGGCTTTGAAGAATGCATTTGACCCAAAGAATCCCTCTTCTCACTTGATGGAGGTCAGGAACCTTACAGAGGAAGGCAAGAGACTTCATCCGCAATGACTGCTCTTTTGATCATTTTGGTTTTGGATGAACACATGGGATCCATCAGGTGCTGAGAATCTAACCACAGCCTCACACAGGGCCAAGAGGCTGTTTCAGACAAATCCATTTCCAAAGCAATTAAGCAAAGAGCTACAGGTGATGTCCATTCATTTCCATTTGAAAACTTTTTTCTTCAGGCTTCACAAAGAATTGGCCTGTGGTAAATACCTTCCTGATATTCAGGGCAACAGAACAATAGGTAAGCAAAAAGCCCAAATCAGGGTTTCTCCACTGAGACTTTCCTGGTCACACTAGCTACCCACTACATGGCCATATAACAGAGCTTTTAGGTGGTAAATATCTTGGACACAAAACCATGAAGCTATTCTGCAGAGTTTCCAGAATTCAGAAAGAAAACAGAAACTTATGAAGATATCAGGTGTTGCCCTTTGATAACAAAAGCCACAGTCCATTTATAAATTGGGCAAGATGAATGCTGGGAAGCTTTCTACTAGACAGGACACATCCTTTGATGCATTCTTATTTCTAATGTCTACAACCACGGACACAGTGGGATACACAGACATAGAAGCACTCGCATTGCAAAACGACTAACTAGAAACAGTCCACGCCAATCCAAACAAACAGTCTTTCCTACCTATTCTCAGAACATGAGACAAGACCATGAACATACACCCACACCCACAAAGGCACCACCTTTGCTCCAAGTAGTTCTGTGATTACCCAGAGTGTCCTCTGAATGGTGGGCCACACTATATTCCACCCAAATGGCCTGTCCTGTCTCAAATCTGGTCTCCTTGGCCAATTCTGTGAAGTTGTCATTAGCCATGGGTGAGCCACTACCTGCTTTCTCAGGAAAGGCCCCTCTTCAGAGCTTTTCTGGCATTTGAACATCCTCACATCTGTAGGCACTAAGAAAGACTGACTCTGTCCTTGGTAAATTGAAGCAAGTGAGACCACTGGGCCTGGGACTGCGACTGGCTCTGGGTGCCATTCTTCCTGGATCCCAAGTTCAGAGAGTTCCATCACAAAGGAAGTGAGGTGAGGTCACTTCCTTCAGAACCTGAATGAGGTCACTGCTTTGGCAACAACTTTGTCCAAATAGTTACTTCTAAGGGCCCATGAGATGGAGGCTGTTCCTACTTCCTGTAACACTTTCAAAAGTTAGAATGGTATATCAACCATAGGCACCTGGGAACACCTCTTCACACAGGCCTGGTTTGGTCTATCTTCTCTACATGAAGTTGATAGAGGCTGATACAGACACATCCCTTCATCCTCACCAGGTTGTTTGCCATGGAAGATGACTTTTGCTCTCTCGGGAACTTCACAGCTGCCTACATCTTCTCCAGGGATTATTTCTACATGGACCTTTGATGTTCTCAGCAGGTGGAAGATTCCCTACATTCCGGTATTTAAAGAGAAACTCTGTCCCTCCTCTTCTGTAAAGTTAGATTGAGGTAACAGTGTATATTTAGGGATAATAACATGTTCGATTTGGGTTAGGAATCTCTCTGCCGGATGAATAATGGTATTGGGAACCTGTGATATTTACAAGAATATATACGTGAAATATAAGTATGAAAACAGAAATGTAGGTAAGATATGAAGCCAGAAGGGCATTGGGCCCTTGAGTGGGATACTTAGGTTTGAATTATGTTCTGCACATGTGTCTCAGATGAATTGATATAAAATGGCATAGGACCTTTTACCTTGAATGATTGATTGTTGAAGAGAACATCGAGTTAAAAAGTGATAGTCAGTAGGATTAGTAAGATAGTCAGTAGGTTTATAAAGAAGAGTGAGTATAGGATTTGGACCAAAAGTTCTTTAGCAATAGAGTTTCGGGTAGAGAGTGAATGTAAATGTCAGCATATGTGAAGTATGAGTCACAATGATGAACTAGGGAAAATATGTAGGAAAGCAGATATCAATAGAGATATTAGGAAATCAGGCAAAGTGTAAAGTGAGTGATAGAATTAGACATTTCCAACAGGCTTGAGGTTGAATATATAATCTTAGGAAGAAACAAATATGTAGTCATCAATAGGATTGACATTTGAGAGCATTAGGTAACCAGGACATGGTTGTTTTTGGTAATCCATGCTCACTTTCCATTTAGGCTTTGATACAATCATGAGTTTGACCTTTGCTTTTTGTGTCCAGAATATTACTGTGATAAAATGTATATATAGATAAGGTGACATCAGTATTTCTTCCACCATTTCTGGGAGCAATATTTTGAAGAGGTACAAATTAGTAATGGGGGGACAAATAGGTGTACACTGTGTTTATGAATATAGAGATAATGCATTGATAGACCATACAGTGAATAAATAACATAACTGGTTCCAACTTTAAATAATGGATTGAATTGAAATGTGAAAATATACAGGAAATTTTATATTGATATGCATACATTCATTCCAACCAGTTTTACATCTAATGGTAATATTAATGTTATAGTTTATCATGAAGAGTGTGTGAGTTTAGCTTCAAAATTGATTATGGAAATAAAAAATAATGTGTTTGGAAAGAAGTCTCATGAAAAGACCAGTCAAGTAACATGGAAGAATTCATGTGTTCTGAAGCAGGAAGTGAAACAAATTCTTATTAATTTGCTAACTTGTGAATGAAATATATGTCCTATGATGTGCAAAAACTGAAGAAATACTAATGTACCAGTGTTGAATTAAAATAAAGGTCAAAATAGACATTAAGTCCCATAGGAATCTACTTGCATTGATGTTAAACTGGGTCTGTTACTGTAGAAATATTAGGATTTGTAAGCACCATTGATTGAAGTTAGTTCTCATACTGGGAAACAAATATGTATTTCAGGTAGATGAATATTTCTGAGAATAATCTTGTGAAAAGTTGATTATAAATCCACATACATGAACATGAATGAATTGATGGAGTGTATATAAGAGACATATATTTCATATTTTATAAAATCTGGAGAGTGTGTGTGTGTGTGTGTGTATATATATATATATATATATATATATATATATATATATATATATACAGAAAAACACAAAAATACATTAAAAAGTATCAATATAAATGCCAAACGTAATTTATCAGTAATATATATCATCCACAGATGAAAATATATTTATTTTACTGAACATGGATTTATGTATAAATTGTTCTACAGGGAAGCTCACCCATAGTTTTAATTTTCAGTTCCACCAGCGTTTACGAGATCTCTTCTCACAACTTGTTTCTGCCCAGTCAGCCAACTCAAAAAAATGTACGTGTGAGACCACGTAGGATTCTATATTTGCATATAAAAATACATGTGCTGAGTAGGCTACATAGAAAGGAAGACAGGAATTTACATATGTGTTAACATTAAAAACACATGGAGGACTATTTCAATTAAAAATTGAGTAGATTTAGAATACCTACCCTCTATCATGCAAAAAGGAAGTCCAACAATACACCATGCCTGCTGTAAACTGCTTGTATTTTCATTCTGTTTGGGTATTTTTCTCCATCATATTAGGATTAGTAGTCAGAGTCTAGTAGGGTATGAGTTAGTGTCAAGAATTCAGTATTTCAAATGGAAAATTGTAAAATTAATCAATGTGTATGCAAATGTGTGCTACACAAAAATTTTCCCACTCTCATTCAGAACAATGCCTTGACATTACCTTCACCCCAAGTAAGACACATTTAGAGGAGAAGAGTTAGACAATCTTTGAATACATATCTGAAATGAAAAATGTTCAGGAGTTCACAACCTTGGAGTTGGTAGAGGAGTTTCCAAAAGTAAGGGACAGTGTAAAATCTCCACAAACATGGAGATTTACCAGCCTAAAGACTTCTGGAGAAACTGCCTCTAGGTTGGGCACTTGAAATATATGTTGTTGTCAGGAGCTTTAGCTTCCTTTCTAGTGAGACCATCAAAGCTTGGTCTGCACATCTGTGACCTGGAGGACATGGTTTATAATTCTCCAATGAACATGAAGCAGCAGTGTTGATTTCTCTCTTTGTAGGTAAACTATGGCCACTGTGTCTAAGTGTCTCCCCATGTAGACTGCTAAGCCATTAGGTCATCCTCCACTTTTCAAAACGTTTCTTGATACTGCACTCGGAGTTTGGTATTTGCTTCATGAAATACAAGGAGTTCAACTGGGACAAAGGGCTGGAGGAAGTTCTTTCACGTGTGGTGGGTCAGGGTCTGCAGGAGAATGCACCAACAGGGCTTGTATACCACATAGGTTGCTCCCTTGACCATAGAAACCTGATTTTGAACATTGCCCTGAAACCTCTCTATATAACCAGATGTCTTTACATACAGGATCTGCTGGCTGCACCATGTCAGTCTCAATCCATTTGGAAGCCAATGGCAGATCCACATGACCCCACCACAGATGTTTTATCACACACTTGCTCACCACCTCTCTGGGCCCATTACTCAACAGGCTTCAAATGACTGGCATCTCTTTTCTACACCATTTTCATGAAAACCAGTCAATCAACACACTGTCTGGTACACTCATGATCAGCAACTGGACATCCAAATGTTCTCCAGTGCCACCTGGTCAAGGAAATTTCAAAAATTTCATGGTATTTATCTAGCCAATTTTCAAGGATGAAGTTGGAGACACTGTGGGTTTCAATTCATTCCGAAATTATTAAATGGTGAGGAAGCTCATTTCAATGAAAGCTCTGGAGAACTCTCACAGGCAAGGCTTCCCAAAGAGTGGCCAAAAGGTCACATGAAGCCAGGCCCATTGAGGTCTACAATTGAGGTCCATGTGTGTTTTGACTATCAAATATGTCTGACAAGTTTTTCTGAATAAAATTGTGTGATATCCTCCTGAGATTCCCAGTGCTCTGTGGAAAGCGACACTGGGCCTAGATCTCAGTTTCCAAGGGTGACTCTCATGCGTGGCCTCCTAAATCCCAACACAATTCATGGCAATATTTCTCTGAGGTAAGTTCCAGAACTCAGTCTCTTAGGGAAATGACACCATAGTTCAAGCCCAGTTGGATCCAGTCATCTCTTCCAACCGCCACACGAATGACCACAATTAAAACCAAAACACTCCCACATGGCCCTCATCTTGTTAAATATAGACACTCATCATAAACTCTGGCTGGAGGTTTCCATGCGGGACGCATCTCAAGACAGTGTCCAAAATATTCTCCCTTGGTCCTCATTTGCCTAAAGTCAGGGTGGCCTGGACACCCTTCCTGTGAACCAGAAGTGATCAAATAGGCCTGCCGTTAATACTGCTCTGCTTCTCCAATTTGAGCCCTATTGACTCTCAGGTATAGATTTTTTTTATGTGATTTGGAGTCACGAGAAAACACAAGCACCTCTGCAGGACTTTGAAAAACTCATTTGACCAAAAGGATCCCTGTCTCACTTGATAGAGGTCAGGTACCTAACAGAGGAAGGCAAGAGACTCATCCACAATTACTGAATTTTTGCCATTATGGTTTTGATTGCACACATGGTATCTATCTTTAGATCCATCATGTGCTGAAAATTTAAGCCACAACCTCATACAGGGCTAGGAGGCTGATTCAAACACATCCCTTTCCAAAGCAAAGAACCACAAGTTATTCCCATTTATTTCCATTTTAAAACTGTTTTATTCAGGCTTCACAAAGGGGTGGCCTGAGGCAAAGACCTTCCTGACATTCAGGGCAACAGAACAATAGGTAAGCAAATGAACCAAAATATGGTTTCTTCACTGAGCGTTTACTGGTCACAATGATGTCTGAGTTTTCTAAGATGTTCCCATTTCCTATAGCTATCAAGTACATGGCCATGTCACAGAGCTTGGGGGTGGTATGTACCTTGGACACAAAACTATGAGGCTATTCTGGAGAGTGGCCAGAATTCAGGAAGAAAACAGGAACTTAGGAAGTTAGTAGGTGTTGCCCATCCATAAGGAAAGCCACAGTCCATTCATCAACTAGGCCTGATGAATGCTGGAAAGTTTTCCACTAGACAGGACACATACATTGATACATTCTCTTTTCGAATGTCTACAACCATGGACAGAATGGGATACACAGACATAGAAGCAATCGCCTAGTCAAACGACTTTCTAGAAACAGTCCACTCCAATCAAAACAACAGCCTTTCCTACCTATTCTCAGAACATGAGACAAAACCACAAACTCACACCCACACCCACAAAGGCACCTCCTTAACTCAAGTAGGTCTGTGACTATCCGGAGTGTCCTCTGAATAGTGGGCCATACTATGTTCCCCTAAAATGGCCTGTACTGTCTCAGATCTGGTCTCCTTGGCCAACTCTGTGAAGTTGTCAACAGCCAGCGGTGAACCACTACCTGCTTTCTCAGTAAAGGCCCCTCTTCAGAGCTCTTCAGGCATTTGGCAATCCTCATATCAGTAGGTACCAAGGAAGACTGACTCTGTCCTTGGTAAATCCAAACAAGTGAGACCACTGGGATTGGGACTTGGACTGGCTCTCGGTGCCTGGCTTCCTGGATCCCAAATTCAGAGATTTCCATCACCAGGAAAGTGACGTGAGGTCACTTCCTTCAGGAACTGAATGAGGTCACTGCCTTGGCAACCACTTTGTCCTACCAGATTCATCCAAGGTTCCCATGAGATGGAGGCTGCCACTACTTCCTGTGACACTTTCACAAGTTAGAATGGTATATCAACCATAGGCACCTGGGAACAGCTCTCCACACAGGCATGGTTTGATCAATCTTCTCTACATTAAGAAAGGAGAGGCTGATTCAGACACATCCCTTAATACTGACCAGGTTGTTTGTCATGGAAGATGACTTTTGCTCTATTAGGTCCTTCATAGCTGCCTGCAACTTCTCCAGGGTATCATTTCTGCTTGTACCTTTGATGTTCTCAGCAGGTGGAAGAGCCCCTACATTACTGTATTGTAAGACAAACTCTCTCCCGGCTCTTCTGTACAGTTTGTTTGAGGGTACAGTGTATGGTTAGAGTAATAACAGGTTTGATTTAGGTTAGAAATCATACTGAGGAATGAACAATGGTATTGGGAACTCGCGATATTTACGAGACTATATGGGTGAAATATAAGTATGAAAACAGAAATCTAGATAAGATTTGAATCCAAGAAGGGCATTGGGCTGTTGATTGGGATACTTAGCTTTGAATTATATTCTGCACAGATGTCTCAGATAAATTGATATACAATGGCATAGGACCTTGTACCTTGGATGATTGATTGTCAAAGAGAATTTCCAGTCAAAAAGGGATAGTCGGTAGGATTAGGAAGATAGTTGGTAGGTATAGAAAAAAGAGTGAGTATAGGATTTCGAACAAAAGTTCTGTAGCAATAGGGTTTCGGATAGAGAGTGAATGTAAATTTCAGCACATGTAAAGAGTCAGTCACAATGATGAACTCAGGAAAATATGTATGAAAGCAGATATCAATGGAGACATTAGGAAATCAGGAAAAGCATAAAGTGAGGGTTAGTATTAGTCATTTTCAACAGGGTTGAGGTTGAATATATAATCTTAGAAAGCAACAAATATGTAGTCACCAATAGGATTGATTTGCGAGCATTAAGCAACCTGGACATGGATGTTTTTAGAAATCCATGCTCACTTTCCATTTAGGATTTGGTGAAAGGTTAATAAGATAGGTACTTGTCACTTACTGTTTTTGTGTATACTTAACAAAACACTGTTGAAACCTTGAGGACTGTTTGCTAATTTTTTTCCCAGAATGTGCTGTCCCCGACTGCCAAACTGAGAATGTACACCCTCACCTGTTTGCACGCAAACCGCCCTCTCGCCCTGACCCATCAATAAGCTTCCCTCCCTGCCCTCTACAAGGAAAGTATATAAGCTCTGCTTAAGCTGTTCTCATTGCTCTCTGCTCTATTCAAGTGAGCACTGAGCCCCAGATTGCTAGACTCCCAATAAACCCAGGGTAACTTTTGATGTGGAGGGGACCCCAGTAAACTTTGAAGTGGATACAGGGGCAGTATACTTAGTCCTTAAGGCCCCACTGGGCCCTCTATCAAATAAAAGCTCTCTAGTTCAAAGTGCTAACACCAGTAAATATGGGAATTAGACAACTAAGAAAACCATGGACATGAGGAAAGGAAAAATCCATCACTCCTTCCTAATAATCCCAGAATGCCTGGCCCCATTGATGGGCAGAGATCTGCTCACCAAGCTCCGGGCCAAAATGACTTTTAACCCCGAAGGCCCCAAAATGATATTTCTAAATCCTTTAGTATAAACTCCTATATTCACGGCTTTAAATATGTCAGTAGAAGATGAACAGCAACTCTTCACACCCCCCAAGACTGATCAAACAGGCAAGCTACCCCAGAAATGGATAACAGATTACCCAGATGCCTGGAAAAAAACTTCTGGGTTAGGACTAGCCATGAAACAACCTCCAAAAACAGTGGAGTTCAAAACCTCAGCCTCCCCAATCAATGTCAAAAAATATCCTCTGAGCAAAAAAGCTAAAGATGGGATAAGGCCCCATATTCAGAAATATCTGGCCTTAGGGTCCTAAGGCCTTGTCAATCATCCTAAAACACTCCCCTGCTACCAGTATAAAAAGCCAGGAGCCGGGGACTATCCCCCATTAAAGACATAAGAGAGACCTACAACAGAGTGTAGGACATTCACCCCAGTGTACCTAATCCGTACAATCTGCTTATCACTCTGAACCCTGAGAGGAAATGGTATACTGTTCTGGACTTAAAAGATGCTTTCTTTTGCTTGCCTCTGCATAAATATAGTCAGTTGCTGTTTGCTTGCTAGTGGGTAGACCCAGAAACTGGAACGTGTCGTCAACTAACTTGGACTAGACTCCCCAAAAGGGTTGAAAAACTCCCCCACTCTCTTTGATGAAGCCCTCCAAAGAGATCTCAACAGATTCAGAACTACGCACCCCGAAGTCACCCAGCTTCAATACGTGGATGACCTGCTACTGGCACCCAACACCAAGGATATCTGTGAATCTGGGACCCAAGCAGTATTATGTGAGCTTCCTCAACTCGGGTATAGAGCTTCTTCCTAAAAGGCCCAAATTTTCCAGCAAGAAGTAATCTTCCTGGGCTATTCCTTTAGGGGCAGTAAACGATGGCTCACTGAGCCCAGAAATCAAACGGTTGTGCAGAAACCACCCCCATCTAACAGCAGACAACACAGAGAGTTTCTTGGGACTGCTGGGATTTGCAGGTTAAGGATTCCTGTGTTTGGGTCCTTAACTTCTCATTTACACCCGCTGTTAAAGGGAGATGCCCAATTCTAATGGACCCCTGAGATCCAGCAAGCTTTTGATAACATCTAAGGACACTGACACTGTACTCCTCAACTTCACTGAGCAAAGCCTGAAATTTCAGAAAGCCCTACACTACGTTAAAAATGTACATCAGTTCACTCACCTTGGTTCAAAGAAATTGCAGGCATTCCTGAAGGATCAAGAACAGAGTTTTCCACTAACTGACTCACAGTGAAAGGAAATAACTGAACAGGTAAAAAAAAAGCCTGTCGGGTCTGTCAATAGGTTAATGCTTACACTTCCAAGCTTCCTGCAGGAAAGCACCTACGAGGAACCAGACCAGGACAATTCTGGGAAGTGGACTTTACTGAAATTAAGCAAGCATGGTATGGACTTAAATATCTCCTACTCTTTGTAGATATATTTCAGGATGGATTGAAGCCTCCCCCCCCAAAAAAAAAGGCGCAAATGGTGGTCAAGAAGATCCTGAAAGATATTTTTCCAAGGTACGGCCTGCCTAAGGTAATAGGGTCTGATAATGGATCAGCGTTCATGGCCCAGGTAACTCAGGGGTTAGCCAGGACCCTGGGGATTAATTGGAAGTTACATTGTGCTTATAGACCCCAGAGTTCAGGACAGGTAAAAAAATTAAATAGAACCATTAAAGAGACCTAAACGAAATTAAGCTTAAAGAGTAGCATAAAAGATTGGACTATGCTCCTGCCTTATGCACTATTTCATGCAAGAAATACTCCCTCTGTTTCTTTGTGTAACCTCACCCCCTATGAAATTCTCTATGGGGCCCCATCTCCAGTAAGGGACCTAACCCTAACTCAAAGATCTAATGATCCCTTCCACACCACCTTGCTTGACAGACTTAAAGTTCTGGAAGGAACTCAGCAATACCTGTGGAAACAGCTGGCCACTGCCTACCAACCTGCTGAAGAGGGTACTCCACATCTATATCAAGTAAGAGACTTTGTCTACATAAGACAACATCAGGTTTCATCCCTGGAACCCGACTTGACAGGACCATACCAGGTGCTACTTATAACACCTACAGTGCTAAAGTTAGACGGAATCACTTCCTGGTTCCTAATTCTCATCTCAAGCCTGTGCCCTGTCCAGAATCTGGCTGGAAAATGGAAAAGACTGGTAACATTTTCAAATTGTATATTCGCCATGTGAATAAGACTATAGACTCTCCAATTGGTCACCAGTAGTCCTAACCCTCATCAACCCGTTCAGCAGCGATGGCTGATCACAAATCCTACTAGACAAGAAGTATGGTCTATCGCACATACAGCCCACTTAGGGACCTGGTGGCCATCTCTCCACCAAGAAATTTGTCAGCTGGCTATACGTCTTTCCTATTGGGAAATCCCTGATGAAGAGGATCCCCAAAAATTCCATTAAATACTTTCCATACAATAGATAATGGAAACAAACATTATGGATGTAGGGACACGCGAGCCAGATGCAGGTTGGCTAGCCTAGATTACTATGTTTGCCTGGCAGACTACCAAAGCCAAAAACAGCCATGACTGTGTGTGGGAAAAGCCAACTTCTTCTGTAAATAATGGGGATGTGAGGATACAGGGGCTACCTGGTGGAAGCAAAACTCCTCATCAAATTCAGTACACAGCATTGGCCATATTACCAGTTAGATAACAAAAACCGATGGCCACCAGAGGGGTCTCTAGATCCTCAAATTTTGCGTGACCTTTTCAACTTCGACAAGTGCTCAAAAGTGTGGAAGGAAATTCCCCTACGTGTAGGCCTTTTCCCTCCTATGCTCAAATCCTGAACTATGCTTCTCCAATAGATACTCACACGCTGCCTTCTGCCCCAGACTCTCTGCTGTCACTCCCACATCAGCAACCTGATTTCTCAGCTCCAGTTACTAGATCAAAAACCCAAATTTCCGTCGGTTCTCAGACCATTGCCCCTTGCTGAGCTTGCAGGTACTGAGGTACCCTTCCACCCACTCACTCCTCTCTCCTCCTGTCAGTGCCCACACCGGGTCCCACCAGGTCCTCTTACCAGCTAACCCAAAGCTCAAACCAGCTAAGGAGTGCGCTCAGACGCCTATCAAAGATGTAATTAAAATGGCCTTTAAAGTTGCTTTGTCATCACTGAAAACAGGTTACTAAGAATTTAAAGTCCCTCACAGGCTTTTTGGGATACTCACTCCTGTCTTCCCCTCTGCTCTACCTGTTCTACTGCTCAAGTTTTGTTGCCAGAAAAATCCCAAACCCCTTTCCCATAATTCTTTTATATCTCTTTTTCCTCATCCTCAGATCCACGGAGCTGCTCTCATCCCCTGCCTTCCCTGTCTTCCCCTCTGTACCAGGCCCACAGAAAAGTCTTAAATGACCTTCTCCAGAAGTCTTCACCATGGCTGACTTTAAGCCTTTCAGCAACACAGTTCCTATAAAAGAGTTCAATGTAGATAAACTTCCTCTATTCGTGTTGCTCTGTTCTACTTGGCCACTGGCTGGAAAAATCAGCACTCCTAAGCTAGACACCCCCTTAGTAGTTTTTAACAAAATATATGAAGAAGGCCTCTGGCCTAGAGATGGGGCTTCATAGAGATGGCTACATTTCTAAGATATAGAAGTTACCAACTGGGCTCCATGGTAACAGCTGGCAGGGAGGAAAAGAAAAAAAAGAAGAAAAAAGCTCTCCCCCTCCCAGGTGTCCTTAAGAAGTTAACTTTCCCAGAACAGAGGAAAAAAAAACAGAAACAAAAACTGCTTTTTGTGAACTTCTGCAGACTGTGAACTTCTGAGCCCCTTCCCTTACATGCTGGGTACAAAATTCTGAAACAACCTAAACTTTGGGTTCAGGGATTAATTGATTACAACAGAAGCAATGCCCTCTAAATCCGGATGCAACCAAATAAGACTGTTTCCCTGTCTTCTGTGCTATCTTAGGTACCTTGCCTTGTCCATCTCTACAGCAGTACAATTCTATACACTTAAACATTGTTTATGTTTTCATAAAATGGTCAACAGATGTGATTAATTATGTAATGGTGCAGATGTTTTCCAGAGTGCTCTATCATGACGCAGGTACATTTAAATATCAAATAGGGGGGCAAACAACCCGGTTCTGCCAGGAACCTGTATCCCTCACTTTAGTCATCCTATTATGAATAGGAGTTGCTGCAGGGGTGGGCACAGGAACCACTGACCTGGTCCATGGGACACAACAAATGACCCAATTAGAAGCAGTAATAGACCAAAACTTAAAGATATTAAAAACCTCCTTCACAGCTTTACACGAATCTTTAACCTCTCTCTCTGAAGTTATTTTACAGAACAGTCGAGGTTTGGACCTCCTCTTCATGAGAGAAGGGGCCTTCGTCCTGCATTGAGGGAAGAATGTTGTTTTTATGCCGACCATACTGGAGTTGTAAAAGAATCTATGATTAAATTAAGAAGATGCCTTGAAGAGCATCAACAAGAGAGAGAGGCCCAAAAAAGGTGGTTTGAGTCTTGGTTCACAAAGCCCCCTCATTAACTACGTTTTCATCAGCCCTGGCCGGTCCATTAATAATCCTCATATTATTGGTAATTGTAGGACCCTGTTTGATCAACCGTGTAGTTTCCTTTCTCCATGCTCAAATTGGACAAGTTAAACTTATGGTAATCAGAAAACAATATACCACACTAGTAAACATAAAATGTGACACCCCCAATGATCATTTTTATGATTAAAAGTAACCAAAAGAAGAAGTGGGGAATGAAAGGTTAATAAAATAGGTACTTGTCACTTCCAGTTTTTCGGTATGCTTAACAAAACACTGTTGATGTCTTGAGAACTGTTTGCTAATCTAGTTCCCTGAAAGTGCTGTACCCAACTGCAAAACTGCAGAATGTACTTCCTCACCCATTTGGACGCAAACCGCCCACTCGCCCTGACCCATTAATAAACTTTCCTATCTGCCCTCTCCAAGGAAAGTATATAAGCTCTGCTTAAGCTGTTCTCAGGGCTCTGTGCTCTATTCAAGGGAGCTCTGACCACAGCATGCTGGACCCCCATAAATCCTTGGCTGTTGCATGAGACAGTCTCTGGTAGTCTCTTCCTCCGACACTCGCCTGACCTTTACATTGGTAAAATAATAAGTGTCATCTTTGCTTTTTGTGTCCAGAATATTACTGTGATAAAATGTATATGTAGATAAGGTGACGTGAGTATTTCTTCCACCATTTCTGGGAGCAATATTTTGAAGATGTATAAATTAGTATTGGGGGTACAAATAGGTATATCCTGTGACTCTGAATATAGAGATAATGCATGAATAGACCATAATGTGAATAAATAATATAATGGGTTCCAAATTTAAATAATGGATTCCATTGATATCTGAAAATATACAGGAAATCTTATATTGATATACATACATTCAGTTCAACCACTAATACATCTAATGGTAATATTAGGATTATGGTTTATCATGAAGAGTGTGTGAGTTTTGCTTCAAAAGTGATCATGGAAATTAAAAATAATGTGTTTGGAAAGAAGTCCCATGAAAAGCCCAGTCAAGAAGCCTAGAGGAATTTATGTGTTCTGAAGCAGGAAGTGATGAAAGTGAAACAACTGCCTATAAGTTTGCTAACTTGTGGATGGAATATATATCCTATCATGAGCATAAATTGAAGAAATAGTATTGTACCAGTGCTGAATAAAAATGACCTTCAAAATACACATCATGTCCCACTGGAATCTACTTGCATTGATGTTAAACTGGGTCAGTTACTGTAGAAATAATAGTATTTGTATGCAAAATAAACTGAAGTTAGTTTTAAGTACTGGAAACAAATATGTATTTCAGGTGGATGAATATTTCTGTGAAAAATCTTGTGAAAAGTTGATTATAAATCCATATACATGAACATGAATGAATTTAGAGAGTGTATATAAGACACATATATTTATGGAGAGTATATATACATATATATATATATATATATATATATATATATATATACACACACACACACATACTCACACACACAAAATACACACACACACACAGACATTAAATTAGCAATATATATGCCAATCGAAATTTATCATGATATATATATCATCCACAGATGCAAAAATATTTCTTTAATTGAACATGGATTTATGTATAATGTTGTTCAACTAGGAAGCTCACCTATAGGTTGAATTTTCAGTTCCAACAGCGTTTAAGAGGAGTGATCACTTCTCACAAATTGTATTTGCCAAATCAGCCACCTCACAAAAATGTACATGTGATACCAGGTATGATTCTATATGTGCATTTAAAAGTACATGTGCTAAATAGGATAGAAAGGGAGACAGGAATTCACATATTTGTTAACCTTAAAAACACATGGAGAACTATTTAAATTAAATATTGACTAGATTTATAACACCTACCATTAATCATGCAAAATACAAGTACAACTATACACTATGATTTCTCCTAACTGCTTGTATTCCTATTCTGTTTGTGTTATTTTTCTCCATCATATTAGGAGTAGTAGTCAGAGTCTAGTAGGGTATGGGTTCATGTCAGAGATTCAGTATTTTGAATGGAAAATTGTAAAATGAATGCAATGTGTATGTAAATATGTGCTACAAAAAATGTTCACACTCTCATCCAGAACATTGCCTTGACATTGCCTTTGTTCCGAGTAAGACACAATTAGAGGAGAAAAGTTAGAAAATCTGTGAATATATATCAGGAATGAAAAATGCTCAGGAGTTCACAACCTCCGAGGTGGTAGAGGAGTTTTCAAAAGTAAGGGACAGGGTAAACATTTCTCAAACATGGAGCTCTGCTGGTGTAAAGACTTCTTGAGAAACTTCCTCTGAGGTTGCGCACTTAAAAATATATGTTGTTGTTAGGAGCTTTAGCTTCCTTTGTTGGGAGACCATCAAATCTGGGTGTGCAACAATGTGACCTGGAGGATATTGTTTCTAATTTTCCAATGAACATGAGGCAGCCATGCTGAATACTCTCTTTGTAGTTTAACTATGGTCACTGGGTTGTAAGTGTCTCCTCGTGTGGACTGTGAAGCCATTTGGTCATTCTCCAATTTTCGTGGTGTTTCTCACAGGTGCACTGGGAGTTTGGTATTTGCTTCATGAAATACAAGGAGCTAAACTGGGACACAGTGCTGGAGAGAGTTCTGTCCCTTGTGGAGGGTCACGGTCTGCATGAGAATGCACCAACCAGGATTCAATTCCACATAAGTTGCCTCCATTTCCATAGCAACCTGATTCTGAACATTGCCCTGAAACCTCTCTATATAAAAAACACCTTTGCATAGAAGGGTCTGCTGGCTGTACCATGTCAGTCACAAGCCTTTGGGAAGCCAATGGCAGATCCACATGTCACCACCACACATGTTTTATCACACACCTTCACACCACTGCTCTAGGCCCACTAATGAGCAGGATCCAACTTACTGGCATCACTGTTCTACACAAATTTCATGAAACCCAGTAAATCAAGGCACTGTCTGGTACACTCATCATCAGCAACAGGACATCCAAAAGTTCTCCAGTGCCACCTGGTCATGGGAATTTCAAAAATTTCATGGTATTTATCAAGCCATTTGTCAAGGATGAAGTTGGAGGCTCTGGGGGTTTCAATTCATTCAGGAACCATTTAATGTTGAGGAAGCTCATTTCAATGAAAGCTCTAGAGAACACTCACAGGCAAGGCTTCCCAAAGAGTAGCCAAAAGGTCACATGAAGCCAGGCCCATTGAGGTCTACAATGTGAGGTCCATGCGTGTTTTGACTCAACTGTGGCTGCAAAGTCTTTCAGAATAAAATCATGTGACATCCTGGCTGAGATTCCCTGTGCTCTGTGGAAAGCCACTCTGGGCCTAGATCTCAGGTTCCAAGGGCAACTCTCATGCATGGCCTAGTAAAATTCAAACACAATTGATGACAATGCTTCTCTGAGGTCAGTTCCAGAACTCAGACTCTAAGGGGAATCACACCAGAGTTAAAGCCCAGGTAAACCCAGGCATCTCTTCCAACTGCCACACAACTTACCACAATTCAAAACAAAATTCTCCCACATGGCCCTTATCTTCTTCCATGTAGACCCTCATCATAACCTCTGGATGGAGTTTTCCATGAGGGGCACAGACCAAGACAATGTCCAAAATAACCTACCTTTCCCCCGATTTGCCTAAAATCAGTGTGGCCTGGAAACCCTGACTGTGAACGAGGAGTGATCAAATAGGTCTGCCATTAATACTGCTTGGCTTCTCCAATTTGAGGCCTACTGACTGTGGGGTTTAGATTCTTTATGTGAATTGGAGTAATGAGAACACCCAAGCACGTATGGGCTAGCCTCTGTGGGGCTTTGAATAACTCACTTGACCCAAAGGATCCCTATTCTCACTTGATGGATGTCAGGAACCTTTGAAAGGAAGGCGAGAGTCTTCATCCACAATGACAGCTCTTTTGGCTATTTTGGTTCTGTATGCATCCATGGGATCTTTCTTTAGATCCATCAGGTGCTGAGAATCTAAGCCACAGCCTCACACAGGGCCAAGAGGCTGATTCAGACACATCCCTTTCCAAAGCAATTAAGCAAAGAGCCCTAGGTGATGCCCATTCATTTCCATTTGAAAACTGTTTTCTTCAGGCTTCACAAATTGGTGGCCTGAGGCAAAGAACTTCGTGACATTCATAGCAACAGAATAATAGGTAAGCAAAAGGCCCAAAGCAGGGTTTATCCACTGAGATTTAGTGGTCACACATATATCTGATTTTTCTGAGATGCTCACAATTCACTTGAGCTATCCAGTACATGGCCATGTCACAGAGCTTGTAGGTGGTACATACCTTAGAGACAAAACCATGAGACTATTCTGGAGAGGGGCCAGAATTCTGGAAGAAAACTGTAACTTAGGAAGATTGCAGGTGTTACCCATTGATAAGGCAATCTGAACTCCATTCATAAATTGGGCAGGATGAATTCTGGGAAGCTTTCTACTAGACAGGACACATCCATTGATGCATTCTTTTTTTCTAATGAGTACAACCACGGACACAGTGAGGTAAACAGACATAGAAACACTCGCCTTGTCAAATGACTTACAATAAACAGTTCATTCCACAGCACATAAAGCGCCTTGCCTACCTATTCTCAGAACATGAGACAAAACCACAAACCAACACCCACAAAGGCAGCTCCTTCCCCCAAGAAGGTCTGTTACTATCCGGAGTGTCCTCTGACTGGTGGGCCATATTATTTTCCCCCTAAATGGCCTGAAATGTCTCAGATCTGGTCTCCTTGGCCAACTCTGTGAAGGTGTCAGGACCCAGAGGTGAGCCACTACCTGCTTTCTCAGGAAAGGCCCCTCTTCAGAGCTTTACTGGCATTTTGCAATCCTCACATCAATAGGTACCAAGAAAGACTTACTCTGTCCTTGGTAAATCCAAACAAGTGAGACCACTGGGACTGGGACTGGGACTGACTCTGGGTGCCTGGCTTCATGAATCTCAAGTTCTGAGATTTCCTTCACTAAGGAAGTGATGTGAGGTCACTTCCTTCAGGAACTGAATGAGGTCACTGCCTTGGCAACCACTTTGTCCAACCAGTGGCTTCCAAGTCTCACATGAGAAGGAGGCTGTCCCTAATTCCTGTGACACTTTCACAAGTTAGAATCTTATATCAACCATAGGCACCCGGGAACAGCTACCCACACAGGCCTGGTTTTGTCCATCTTCTCTACATTAAGAATAGAGAGGCTGATTCAGACAGAAACCTTCATCCTGACCAGGTTGTTTGCCATTGAACATGACTTTTGCTCTCTCAGGTCCTTCATAGCTGCGTATATATTCTCCAGTGATCATTTCAGCATGGAACTTTGAGGGTCTCAGTAGGTGGAAGACCCCCTACATTTCTTTACTGTAAGACCAACTCTGTCCCTTCCCTCTGTAAATTTAGATTGAGGGGACAGTGTATGGTTAGGGTTAACAACATGTTTTATTTGTGTTAGGAATCATTCTGCTGGATGAATAATGGTATTGGGAACCTGAAATATTTATAAGAATATGTATTTGAAATATAAGTATGAAAAGAGAAATCTAGGTAAGATTTGAAGCCAGGAAGGGCATTGGGCCCTTGATTATGATATTTAGCTTTGAATTACATTCTGCAATGTGGTCGCAGGTAAATCTACATACAATGGAATAAAACCTAGTACCTCAGATGCCTGAATGTCGAAGAGAACATCCAGTCAAAAAGGGATAGTCAGTAGGATTAGGAAAATAGTAGGTTTAGGTTGAAGAGTGAGTCTTTGAGTTGGAAATATAGTTCTTTAGCAATAGGGTTTCGTTTAGAGAGTGAATGAAAATATCAGCACATATGAAGAGTCAGTCACAATGATGAACTGGGGAAAATATGTAGGAAAGCAGATATAAAATAGAGACATTAGGAAATCATTCAAAGTATAAAGTGAGTAACAGGATTAGACATTTTCAACAGGGTTGAGGTTGAATATATGATATTAGAAGAAACAAATATGTAGTCACCAATAGGATTGAAATTTGAGAGCATTAGGCGACCTGGACATGGATGGTTTTAGTAATATATATTCACGTTCAATTTAGGTTTTGGTACAATCATAAGTGTTACCTTTACATTTGTGTCCAGAATATTACTGTGATAAAAATGTATATGTAGATCAGGTGATATGAGTATTTCTTCCACCATTATGGGGAGCAATATTTTTACAACCTATAAATTAGTATTGGGGAAAAAAATAGGTGTACCCTGTTTTGATGAATATAGAGATGATGAATGAATAGACCAAACTGTGAATAAATAATATAACTGGACCCAACATTAGAATTTGGAATTGGAATAAATTGATATCTGAAAATATACAGGAAATCTTATATTGATATTGGCATACATACATTCATTACAACCAGTTGTACATCTAATGGTAATATTAGTGTTACGGTTGATCATGAAGAGTGTGTGAGTTTTGCTTCAAAATTGATTATGCAAATCGAAAATAATGTGTTTGCAAAGAAGTCTCATGAAAGACCAGTCAAGAAACATGGAGGAATACATGTGTTCTGAAGCAGGAAGTGATTGAAAGTGAATCAAAAGTTTTAAATTTTGAAATTTTGGATGAAACATTTATCCTATGATGTGCATAAACTGAAGAAATAGTACTGTACCAGTGTTGAATAAAAATGAATGTCAAAATACACATCATGTCCCATAGGAATCTACTTGCATTGATATTAACCTGGGTAAGTTACTGCAGAAATATTAGGATTTGTATGCACCTTTCATTGAAGTTAGTTTTCAGTACTAGTAAACAAATATGTGTTTCAGGGGGATGAATATTTCTGAGAATAATCTTGTAAAAATTTGATTATAAATCCACATACATGAATATGAATGTATTTAGGGAGTGTATAATAAGACACATATATTTTATATTTTAAAAAATCTGGAGATTGTATATATATATATATATATATATATATATATATATACACACACACAAACACAAAACACACACAGACATTAAAGAGTAGCAGTATATATGCCAATCGAAATTCATGGTGAAATATATATCGTCCACTGATCCAAAAATATTAATTTTACTGAACATGGATTTATGAATAATGTTGTTCAACTAGGAAGATCACCCATTGGTTGAATTTTAAGATCCAACAGCATTTACGAGGAGTTATGTCTTCTCATAATTTTTACCTGCCACGTCAGCCTCCAAACAAGTATGTACATGTGATACCAGCTAGGATTCTATATGTGCATATAAAAATACATTTGCTGAATAGGCTACAGAGAAAGGGAGATAGAAATTCACATATTTGTTAACTTTAAAAACACATGGAGAACTATTTCAATTAAAAATTATCTAGATTTATAACACCTACCCTACATAATGCAAAAGGCAAGTCCAACTATACACCATGCCTTCTCTGTACTGCTTGTATTTCTATTCTGTTTGGGTTATTTTTCTCCATCATATTAGGATTAGTAGTCAGAGTCTAGTAGGGTATGGGTTCGTGTCAGGGATTCAGTATTTTTAATGGGAAATTGGAAAATGAATCCAATGTGTATGCAAATATGTGCTACACAAAAATCTTCCCACTCTCATCCACAACAATGCCTTGACATTACCTTCACCCCAGGTAAGACACAATTAGAGGAGAAGAGTTAGAAAATCTGTGAATGCAAATCTGGAATGGAATATGCTCAGGAGTTCACAACCTTGGAGGTGGTAGAGCAGTTTCCAAAAGTAAGGGACATGGTAAACACTCCACAAACATTGAGCTCTGCTGGCCTAAAGACTTCTTGAGAAACTGCCTCTGAAGCTGGGCACTTGAAATATATGTTGTATTAAGGAATTTTAGCTTCTTTTGTAGTGAGACCATCAAAGCTGGGTCTGCATCTATATGACCTGGAGAACATGGATTCTTATTTTCAAATGAACCTGAGGCAGCAGTGCTGAATTCTCTCTTTGTAGGTAAAGTGTGGCCACTGGAGGCTAAGTTTCACCCCGTGTGGACTGTGAAGCCATTTGGTCCTCCTCAAATTTTTGTGGTGGTTCTTGCTGCTGCACTGGGGCTTTTGTTTCTTGCTGCTGCACTGGGCTTTTTGAACAACAAGTTCAACTGGGACACAGTGCTAGAGGGAGTTCTGTCACGTGTGGTGGGTTAGGGTCTGCAGGAGAATGAAACAACCAGGCTTCTTTCTCACATAGCTTGCACCCTTGACCATATCAACCTGATTCTGATCATTACCTTGAAAGCTCTCCAAATAAAAAGATGCCTTTACAAATAAGGGTCTGCTGGCTGCACCATGTCAGTCACAAGCCATTTGGAAGCAAATGGGCTAATCACATGGACCCACCACAGATGTTTTATCACACACGTGGCTACCACTGCTCTAGGCCCACTACTCAGCAGGCTCCAACTTACTACCATCTCTGTTCTACATTATTTTTATAAATTCCAGTCAATCAAGGCACTCTCTGGTACACTCATGATCAGCAGCAGGACATCCAAAGATACTCCAGTGCCACCTGGTCATGGGAATTTCAAAAATTTTAAAGTATTTATCTAGCCATTTTTCAAGGATGTAGTTGGGAGGCACTGTGGCTTTCAAGAACCATTAAATGTTGAGGAAGCTCATTTCAGTGAAACTCTGGAGAACTTTCATAGGCAACGCTTCCCATACAGTGGCCAAAAGGTTACATGAAGCCAGGACTATTGAGGTCTACAATGTGAGTTCCATGTGTGTTTTGACTCTCAAGTATGGCTGCCAAGTCTTTAAGAATAAAATCATGGGATAATTTGGCTGAGATTCCCAGTGCTCTGTGGAAAGCCACCCTGGACCTTGATCTAAGTTTATAAGGGCGACTCTCATGCATGGCTTCCTAAAATCCCAACTCGATTCATGGCAATACTTCTCTGAGGTCACTTCCAGAACTCAGTCTCTAAGGGGATTCACACCAGAGTTCAAACCCAGGTGGACCCAGTCATCTCTTCCAACTGCCACACAAATGACCACAATTAAAACCAAAATAGTCCCACATGGCTCTCATCTTCTTCCATATAGACACTCATCATAACCTCTAGCTGGAGGTTTCTATGAGGAGCGCAGGACAAGACAGTGTCCAAAATACGCACTCTTGCTCGTCATTTCCATAAAGTCAGAGTGGCCTGGACACCCCTTCTGTGAACCAGAAGTGATCAAAAAGGCCTACCATTAATACTGCTCAGCTTCTCCAATTTGAGGCCTACTGACTGTGGGGTTTAGATTCTTTATGTGCATTGGGGTCATGAGAAAACCCAAGCACCTATTGGCTAGCCTCCGCAGGGCTTTGAAGAAGTCATTTGACCCAAAGGATTCCTATTCTCACTTGACAGAGGTCAGGAACCTTACAGAGGAAGGCAAGAGATTTTATCCACAATGACTGCTCTTTTGGCCATTTTGGTTTTGGATGCACACATGGCATCTTTCTTTAGATCCATCAGGTGCTGAGAATGCAAGCCACAGCCTCACACACAGCCAACAGACTGGCTCAGACACATCCCTTTCAAAAGCAATTACTCAAAGAGAGACAGGTGATGCTCATTCATTTCCATTAGAAAACTGTTTTATTCAGGTTTCACAAAGTGGTGCCTTAGGCAAAGACCTTCCTGACATTCAGTGCTACAGAACAATAGGTAAGCAAAGGCCCAAAGCAGGGATTCTCCACTGAGAATTTCATGATCACACAGATATCTGAGTTTCCTGAGATTCTCGCCATTCCCTTCAGCTATCCAGTACACGGCCATGTCACAGAGCTTTGAGGTGCTACATATCTTGGTCACAAAACCATGAGTCTATTCTGGAGAGTGGCCAGAATTCAAGAAGAAAACAGAAACTTAGGAAGACAGCAGGTCTTGCCCATCAATAAGGCAAGCCTCCATCCTTTCATAAATTGGGCAGGATGAATGTGGGGAAGCTTTCTCCTAGACAGGACACATCCATTGATGCATTTTCTTTTGTAATGTCTACAACCATGGACACAGTTGGATACACAGACATAGAAACACTTGCTTTGTCAAATGACTTACTAGAAACAGTCCATTCTAAACCAAAGAAACCACCTTTCCTACCTATTCTCAGAGCATGAGACAAAACCACATACACACACTCATTCCCACAAAGGCACCTTTTTCCCCCAAGAGGGTCTGTGACTATCAAGAGTGTCCTCTGCCTTGTGGGCCATACTATGTTCCCCCGAAATGGCTTCTCTATTCTCAAATCTGGACTCCTTGGCCCACTCTGTGAAGTTGTCAGGAGCCAGCGGTGAGCCAATACCTGCTTTCTCAGGAAAGACCCCAATTAAGATCTTTCCTGGCATTTGGCCATCCTCACAACTGTATATACCAAGAAAGATTGACTCTCTCCTTGGTAAATCCAAAAAGTGAGACTTCTGTGACTGTTATTGGGCCTGACTCTGGCTGCCTGTTTTCAGGGATCCCAAGTTCAGAGAGTTCCATCACCAAGAAAGTGAGGTAGGTCACTTCCTTCATGAAGTGAATGAGCTCACAGCCTTGGCAACCACTTTGTCCTAACAGTTGCTTCCAAGGGTCCCATGAGATGGAGGCTGCCCCTACTTCCTGTGACACTTTCACAAGTTAGAATGGTATATCAACCATTGGTACCGGGGAAAAGATCTCCACACAGGCCTGGTTTGGTCCATTTGCTCTGTATTAAAAAGAGAGAGGCTTATTCAGACACATCCCTTCATAGTGACCAGGTTGTTTGCCATGGAAGCTAACTTTTGCTCTCTCAGGTCCTTCATAGCAGTCTACATCTTCTTCGGGGATCATTTCTGCATGGATCTTTGATATTCTCAGCAGGTGGAAGATCCCCAACATTCCTCTTTTGTAAGACCAACTCTGTCCCTGCACTGCTCTAAAGTTAGATTGAGGGAACGGTGTATGGTTAGGGTTAATAATATGTTCAATTTTGGTTAGCAATCATTCGTCTGGATGAATAATGGTATTGGAAACCTGTGATATTTACAAGAATATATAGGTAAAATATAACAGAAATCTAGGGAAGATTTGAAGCCAAGTAGGGCATTGGGCCCTTGAGTGGGATACTTAGCTTTGAATTATATTCTGCACAGATGTCTCAGATAAGTCAATATACAATGAAATTGGATCTTGTACCTCGAATGATTGAATAACAAACAGAACATCTAGTCATAAAGAATAGTCCGTAGGATTACCAAGGTAGTCAGCAGGTTTATAAAGAAGAGTGAGTATAGGATTTGGACCAAAAGTTCTTTACAAATAGGGTTTTGGGTAGAGAGTGAATGTAAATGTCAGCACATGTGAAGAGTCAGTCACAATGATGAACAGGGGAAAATATGTAGGAAAGCAGACATAAATAGAGACATTAGGAAATCAGCAAAAGTATAAAGTGTGTAATTGGTTTAGACATTTTCAACAGGGTTGAGTTTGAATATATAATCTTAGGAAGAAACAAATATGTTGTCACAAATAGGATTGAATTCGAGAGCATTAGGTAACCAGGACTTGGATGTTTTTTTGTAATCCATGTTCACTTTCCATTTAGGCTTTTTTAAAATCATAAGTGTGACCATTGCATTTTGTGTCCAGAATATTATTGTGATAAAATGTATGTGTAGATCAGGTGACATGAATATTTCTTCCACCGTTTCTGGAGCAATGTTTTGTAGACGTATAATTTAGTATTTGGGGTACAAATAGGTGTACCCTGTGTCTATGAATATGCAGATTATGCATGAATAGACCATACTGTGTATAAATAATATAACTGGTTCCACTTTAAATAATGGATTGAATTGATATCTGAAAATATAAAAGAAATCTCATATTGATATGCAATCATTCATTCCAACCACTTATACATCTAATGGTAATATTAGGGTTATATTTTATCCTGAAAAGTGTGTGAGTTTTGCTTCAAACGTGATTATGGAAATCAAAAATAATGTGTTTGGAAAGAAGTATCATGAAAAGAATAGTCAAGAAACCTGGAGGAATTCATGTGTTCTGAAGCAGGAAGTGATTGAACGTGAAACACATGCATATAAATTTGCCAACTTTTGAATGAAATATATACAGTATGATGTGCATAAGCTGCAGAAATAGTAATGTAGCAGTGTTGAATAAAAATGAACATCAAAATACACATCATGTCCCCTAGGAATCTACTTGCATTGATATTAATCTGGGTCAGTTACTGTAGAAATATTAGGATTTTTATGCACCATTTACTGAAGTTAGCTTTCAGTACTAGGAAACAAATACGTATTTCAGGTGGATGAATATTTCTGAGAATAATCTTGTGGAAACTTGATTTTAAATCCATATAAATCGCAAAACATTATAAACAAAAAACACACACAGACATTAAAATGTAGCATAGTATATGCCAATTGAAATTCATCTTGAAATATATATCATCCACTGATCCAAAACTATTTGTTTAATGAACTTGGATTCATGAATAATGTTGTTCAACTAAGAAGCTCCCCCATAGTTTGAATTTTCTGTTCCAACAGTGTTTAGGAGGAGTGATCTCCTAAATGTGTATGCAAATATGTGCTACACAAAAATATTTCCACTCTCATCCAGAACAATGACTTGATATTACCTTCGCCCCAAGAAAGACACAATTGGAATAGAAGAGTTAGAAATTCTGTGAATACATATCTGGAATTAAAATGCTCGGGAGTTCACAACATTGGAGTTTGCAGAGGAGTTTCCAAAAGTAAGGGAGAGGCTTGATAGACCCAATCTGATTTTTTATTAAAATTGGGAACCATCTTGCCACAAAGCCGTGAAAAGATAATTTTGGCTTTACTCTAAATTACTGCAAATTCTGAACATGCTTGGAACGCCTGCCCGTGCCTTGAACTCATCCACACCTGGCTCTCTGACCAGATAACAGTACTTTCTGAAACTTTAGTGACACCTCATAAATATTGGCCTTCCCTGGCCAGACAACAACCCTCTCTGAGGCTCTAATGGTCCTCATTATTTCTGATATTGGGGCCAGCAAAAAAAAAAAAAATGTAAACTACCATTAGTGTGATGCTTTCAAAGTTTTGATATCTGTAACCACCCGTTTGTGTAACTTTCTGGGCTATATAGCTGGGCTGTAGGAAAGGTGGGGTTGCTGTCTTGTTCCCGCCATTTTGGGAAGGAGAGGCAGCCCAGCCTGTTGAAATAATAAGCTTGCCTTAATTTGATTTTAATTGGAGTCAGTGGTCTTTTCTTGCATCCTAGTCCAAAATTTTGGAGTTCCCCAGTGAGATGACCCTGCCCGAGCAGATCACAAAACCATACTGCTGAAAATTCTGAAGCTGGCCTTCCCTCCAGGGCACTGGGCTGGAGAACCACTCTAGGGGGTGCACAACTTGAGATGTTCCAAGGGCTTGAAGTGAGCCGTCAGTCTGGGGAGCACTGCAGTGAACCACCACACTAAAACTATTATCAAGCCCCTGGTGTAGGAGGCCTCCATAGGTAAGTGGCGCCTTTATAACATCTGATATCTGGTTAAGGGAGATCTCTTCTGATGACAGAGAGGTGGCCTGGGGAGGCTCACATACACTCCTGTCCAGGACAGTAATGAGAATCATGCTGTCCTCTGTTCTGTTCTGTAGGGAATTCCTCTGGAAGGGTAGAGAGGTGCCGATGGGCACACACACGCTCCTACCCTGGAGCTTTAGCAAGATGTTGCATTGCTCCTCTGTTTTTCTGTTTCGGCACCAGGATTCTGTTTTTCTGTGTTTTGTTCTGTGGTCTATATGTTTTTTGTTGTTTGTTTTTGTGCGTTTTTTTGTTTGATTTCTGTGGTAAAATTTTAAGAATATTGGACGTGAAAAAGGGTAACAAAGCAAGTAAGCCTGACACCCTTTCGACTGTGTTTTAAGGAACTGTGATGAACTTTACCCACCTTTGTTAAGCAGGAAGAAAGAAGCCCCTAGCTGGCTGCCTGGAGCACACCCACTGCACAGGGCAATGCCTGCTGGGGAACGAAGAACTGAGTATATCCCAGGTTAACAAGTGAAACTCTTTAAAATCCCTTGTCCCTCCAGATCATGAGAGTCACAACCTTTTGGCAGAGTCCCCTTGTTTTTCCTTTGTTAGCAAAGCAATAAACCTCCATTTTCTTTTTCTCAAAACCCTGTCCTCATTATTAAATTAGCATTAATTTGCTTCAGGGTCAGAAACCGAACTTTAAATTACAAATTTTGATACCCGGCCCCGTCCCAGAACTTTTTGAGAGCTGACGACTGAAATGTTAGGAGATGGAGCATGCTTGGAGTGGACCCGAAACAGAAGAGCTAATCCTGTAAGTAAAAGGAGGGACTGAGGGACCCCAGCAACTGCCAAAGCCCTGTTGCTTCAGGGAATTCCCTCCTTCATTCCCTGCACTGTGAGCATTATGACACCTCTGTCTTCTTTTAAAAGAGAAAAATAAAAAGGGGACACTAAATGCAGTAAAGTCACCATGGAGACCCTTGATTTTACATTTCAGGTAGCTTCTCTGTGAAAACATCTGGTCCCCTTGTGGGGACATCTGTGGTGCCACTGGTGCAGGAGATTTTTCTCTTATCTGCTCTGTTTTAAAGGCTTCTGTCTGTCAGCCATATTCTGGAGATCCTTTCTGTCTGTCTTGTGCCTTTGTTTTTGGCCCTTTAAGACATGTGCAATAATGTGTTTATATTATAAATTGTTTCTTGAGAATGATCTTAGCTGAATGTGTGTCTAAATGATGATGTTTTATTGTAAAAATCTGGTATCTGAATGCGTTTTTGAAGCATTGCACAATATTGCTGTTAAAAGTCGGGTTTAGGTAATTGTTTAGTTTTTGATTTCAGATAATTCATGCCAGAGAACTTAAATACTTAGGATGGAAATCTAAAGAACTCTACTTCCAAGTTGGCAAGTAACTTCCCAATCATGCAGTCTTTTTTTCTCCAATTTTGAATTGGGTAGCCTGGGAAAATGTCACTGTGTTTACCAGTGCATTAATTTGGACAAGGATAGTAAATCATAGTATGATATCTGTTGACAAAACAAGATGTAAAGATATAAAATTTTGTGAATTGTATCTTAAACTTGTAGCATAATTTTCAACATCCTAACCAGAAAATTATGGTTAAAATGCCTTAGGCCTGAGGTGTCTGCTCAGAATAGCAGTTTTTTCCTGCTCCTTCCAGACCTCAGCCAGGACTTCTGTTGAAATGCAAATGAAAGTCTCCTGTAAGCTCAGTAGGAGACTGATCTGAGGCCTAAGGGAAAAAATGGTAAATTGTATGGTATTTACTAATTACCGGCCAGTCATTTTTTCTAGGACTCATAATTTTTTCTTAGATTCTTTTTTTTTTTTTGAGTTTATGATTTTCATCCTACAGACCTAGGTTAATGTTTTTCTGATCAGTTTTATCTTTGACCAACTGTGGAGTTTTAAAAACATTGCAATGGTGATTTCACCTGTGAAAAGCTACAAGGCCTTCACTATTATTAGGTGTGCACACTTTTGTTATGTGTTGTATGTCTATATATATATATATATATATATATATATATATATATATATATATATATATATATATACATATGTCCGTATATCATTCAAATGATACACAAATTAACATATATAAGGAGCATCCATATAAAAAAGCGCTCATAAAAACAAATTTTAAAAAGTGGACCACAGATCTTTAATTCACATGGTTTAAATGTTTCAATTTAGATTGGATAAACAGATAAATATAAATGTCTTCAAATTTATGCCTATAAGTTATTCTAGGTGTTCAAAAATCTAATAAAATATTATTGTCTACCAAAGGTCTATATGACTTTGTTCTAGGACTTTTCCTTCAACCAAAAAATGGTTTACACTGTTCAATACATTTGTCTAATATTTTGATTAAAAAGTAAAGTAAATTTGATTTGGATTTACTCATTCATGAGTGTTTTTGTTTGATATCTGATTGATATACTAAGGTCTATCAATTTTTAGTACAAAATCTGTATAAAATGTTTACAATCTTATACAGACTTTCTACTAAAGTCTGTGTAAGATTGTAAAAATTAGTCATGTGTTAAAGAGACAAAAATTTCTTAAAACATAAGATTACTCATAACATTGTGTTTATTAAGTTTTATTTTTTCCAGAGCAAGCAACCATAAAAATTAAACAACTGTTTAAAACAGAACTGTTATTTTAGAGCACTGTACTGCCATTTATTTAAAAGATAAACTTGGTTAATGTAGAAACATCAATGTAACTGTCATGCTATTAATGTGCTCATATCTTCCAGTTATACAACTCGATAAGGTAGAAACTTTAAAAGAGCATTATATCAAGCTGGTGTTCTGAAGTTGTATGGTAAATAAAATATATATTGGGGATTTATTTACCTGTTATCAATAAGATATGTAAAGTTTTATGTTACACTTTACATTGTGGAACAATTTAAATGTATTTTTAAATTAATGAGAGCCTAATCTATTTGAATGTTAAAAACATTCAGCCATTCTTTAATTCATGTTTCAAAAGTGATATTATATGGTGTTAGCTAATGTTCATGTGACCTTAAACAATTTATGTAAACTTTGTGAAAGGATATTAAAAAACGAAGATCAGCTTTAGAACTAAAACACTTAAGATTTATAAACAGCCCTGTCTTACCTGAGATAAGGCTCTGTGTCCCATCTTACTACATGTGAGAATGACTACAAAAGCAGTAGGTCAGATTTTATTTCATTTAAAGTTATGTTCAAAAGTTTTGTTTTTTTCTTTTTTTTTTCTCTCAAGTTTACTAGGATCTCAAACAGGGAATATAAAGTATAACTCACCCAAAAAATTCAGGGTAGCATTACATTAACTAAGTATTTTTACTCTTGTTAAAAAATTTTGTTTTTTAATTTGCTTATAAGTGATCTAAAGATTCCCTGTTGGTGTTTTAACTATGGCTGGAATCTTTCAGAATAAAATCTTGTGATATCCTGGCTTAGATTCCCAGTGCTCTGTGTAAAGTCACCCTGGGCCAAGATCTCAGATTCCAATGGTGAATCTCATGTGTGGCCTCCTGAAATCCCAACACAATTCATGGCAATACTTCTCTGAGGTCAGTTACACAACTCAGTCTCTAAGGGGAATCACAACAGAGTTCAAGCCCAGGTGGACCCAGGCATCTCTTCAAATTGCCACACAAATGATGACAATTAAAACCAAAACACTCTCACATGGCCCTCTTCATCTTTTTATATAGACACTAATCATAACCTCTAGCTGGAGGTTTCCATGAGGGGCACAGCCCAAGACAGTGTCAAAAATAATCTCCCTTGTCCCTCATTTGCCTAAAGTCAGGGTGGCCTGGACAACGTTAGTGTGAACCAGAAGTGATCAAATAGGCCTGCCGTTAATACTACTCCACTTCTCAAATTTGAGGCCTACTGACTGTGGGTTATAGATTTTTAGTGTGAATTGGAGTTATAAGAAAACCCAAGCACCTATTGTCTCCCCTCTGCAGCCCTTTGAAGAACTTATTTGACACAAATGATCCCTATTCTCACTTGATGGAGGTCAGGAATCTTACAGAGGAAGGCGAGAGTCTTCATCCACAATGACTGATTTTTTTTCCATTTAGGTTTTGGATGCCCACATGGGATCTTTCTTTAGATTCATCAGGTGCTGAAAATCTAAACCACAGGCTCACACAGGGCCAAGAGGCTGATTCAGACACATCCATTTCCAAAGCAATGAAGCAAAGAGCCACAGGTGATGCCCATTCATTTCCATTTGAAAACTGTTTTCTTCAGGCTTCACAAAGGGGTGGCCTGAGGCAAAGACCTTTCTGACATTCAGAGCAACAGAACAATAGGTAATCAAAAGGCCCCAAGCAGGGTTTCTCCACGGAGACTTTCCTTGTTACTCTAATATGTGAGTTTTCTGAGATTCTCGCCATTCCCTTCAGCTATCCAGTACATGGCCATGTCACAGAGCTTGGAGGTGGTACATATCTTGTACAAAAATACATGATACTAATCTTGAGAGTGGCCAGAATTCATGAAAAAATGGAAAATTAGGTAGATAGCAGGTGTTGCCCATGGATAAGGCAAGCCTCAGTCCATTCATTAATTGGAAAGGATGCATGCTGGGAAGCTTTCTACTAGACAGGACACACCCAATGAGCTATTTTTTTCTAATATTCACAAAGAAAAACACAGTGGGATACACAGACATAGAAACAGTCTCCTTGTCAAATGACTTACTGGAAACAGTTCCCTCCAATCCAAACAAACCTCCTTTTTTACCTATTCTCAGAACATGGAAAAAAACCACAAACACAAACCAACACCCACAAATGCAACTCCTTCCCCCAAGAAGGTCTGTCACTATCTGGAGTGTCCTCTGACTGGTAGGCCATACGATGTTCCCCACAAATGGCCTTTCTGTCTCAGATCTGGTCTCCTTGGTCAACTCTGTGAAGTTGTCAGGAGGCAGTGATGAGCCAATTCCTGTCCTCTCAGGAAAGACCCCTCTTCAGAGCTTTCTTAGTATTTGGCAACCCTTACATCAGTAGGTACCAAGAAAGACTGACTCTGTCCTTAGTAAATCCAAACAAGTGAGCCCACTGCGACTGGGACTTGGACTGGCTGTGGTGCCTGGCTTCCTGGATCACAAAATTCAGAGAGTTCCATCACCAAGGAAATGAGGTGAGGTCACTACCTTCAGGAAATAAATGAGGTCCCTGTCTTGGCCACTACTTTGTCCTAACAGTTGCATCCTAGTGTCTCCTGACATGGAGGCTGCCCTACTTCCTGTGATACTTTCACATGTTAGAATGGTATAGAAACCATAGTCACCTGGGAACAGCTCTCCACTTTGGTCCATCTTCCCTGCATTAAGAATAGAGAGGCTGACTCAGACACATCCTTTCATCCTGACCATGTTGTTTGCCATGGAATATGACTTTTGTTCTCTCAGGTCTTTCATAGCTGCCTACATCTTCTCCAGGGATTATTTCTGCATGGATTTTGAGGTACTCAGCAGGTGGAAGATCTCCTAACTTCCTGTATTGTAATATCAACTTTATCCCTGCTCTTCTGTAAAGTGAGATTGAGGGAACATTGTATGGTTAGGGTTAATAGCATGTTCCATTTGGCTTAGGAATCATTCTGCTGGATGAAAAATGGTATTGGGAACCAGCAATATTTATAAGAATATAGAGGTAAAATATAAGTATGAAAACAGAAATCTAGGTAATATTTGAAGCCCAGAAGGATTTGGGCTCTTGATTGGGATCCTTAGCTTGAGTAATGTTTTGCACCGAGGTCGATGCAAATCGATATACAATGGCATAAGACCCTGTACCTCAGATGATTGAATGTAGAAGAGAACATCCAGTGAAAAAGGGATAGTGTGTAGGATTAGAAAGATAGTCAGTAGGTTTAGGAGGAAGAGTGAGTCTAGGATTTGGACCAAAAGTTCTTTAGCAATAGGTTTCGGTTAGAGAGTGAATATAAATGGCACCATATGTGAAAAGTTGGGCACAATGATGAACTGGGAAAAATATGTAGGAAGGCAGACATCAATAGAGACATTAGGAAATCAGGCAAAGTATAACGTGAGTGATAAGATTTGACATTTTCAACAGGGTTGAATTTGAATACATAATCTTAAAAAGAAACAAAAATGTAGTCACCAATTGGATTGACATTTGAGAGCATTAGGCAAATTGGACATGGATGTTTTTAGTAATCCATGTTCACATTCCATTGAGGCTTTATTGCAATCATAATGGTGACCTTTGCATTTTGTGTCCAGAATATTACTGTGATAATATGTATATGTAGATCAGGTGACATGAGTATTTCTTCCACCTTTTCTGGGAGCAATATTTTGAAAACATATAAATTAGTACTGGGGATACTAAGAGGTTTACCCTGTGTTGATGAATATAGAGATGATGCATTAATAGACCATACTGTGAAAAAATTATGTGACTGGTTCCAAATTTACATAATGGATTGTTTTAATATCTGAAAATATAGACGAAATCATATATTGATATACGTACATTCATTCCAACAAGTTATATATTTAATGGTATTATTAGGGTTACCGTTTATCATGAATAGTGTGTGAGTTTTGCTTCAAAAATGATAATGGAATCGAAAATAATGTGTTTAGAAAGAAGTCTAGTGAAAAGACCAGTCAAGAAACATGGAGGAATATATGTGTTCCGAAGGAGGAAGTGATTGAAAGTAAACCAAATATTTATAAATTTGTGAACTTGTGAATGAAAGGATATATTTTATGATGTCCATAAACTGAATAAATAATAACGTACCAAGTTTGAATAAAAATGAACTTTAAAAAACACATCATATCCAATAGGAATGTATTTGCATTGATGTTAAACTTGGTCAGTTAGTCTAGAAATATTAGGATTTGTAAGAACCCTTCCCTGAATTTAGTTTTCAGTACTAGGAAACAAATATGTATTTCAGTGGATGTATATTTCTGAGAATAAACTTGTTAAAAGTTGATTATAAATCCATATATATGAATATGAATGAATTCAGGTGGTGTATAAGAAGACATATATTTCATATTTTGGAAAATCTGGAGACTATATATATATATATATATATATATATATATATATATATATATAGAGAGAGAGAGAGAGAGAGAGAGAGAGAGAGACAGACAAACACACACACATTATAATGTCGCAATATATATGTCAATCGAAATTCATCATGAAAAATAACTCATCCGCATATCCCAAAATATTCATTTTACTGAACATGGATGTATGTATAATGTTGTTCATCTAGGAAGCTCACCCATGGGTTGAATTTTCTGTACCAACAGCGTTTAAGAGGAGTGATCTCTTCTCACAAATAGTATCTGCCAAGTCAGCCACCTTACAAGAATGTACGTGTGAAACCAGGTAGGATTCTATTTGTGCATATAAAAATACATGTGCTTAATAGGCTACAGAGAAAGGGAGACAGGAATTCATATATTTCTTAACTTTAAAAACACATGGAATAGTGTGTAGTGTCCCTCTTTATCCCTTTTGATTAACTTTGGCTTAAAAAAAAGAATTTTATTGAGAATTTTTGTATATATCTTTGTCAGGAATATTGCTCTGAAGTTTTCTTTCCTTGATGTGTCTTTGTCTGATTTTGGTATGTGAGTGATAATAGCCTCATGGAATGAGTTTGGAGGAGTTCCATCCTTTTCTATTTTATGGAATAATTTGAGAAGTATTGTGATGAATGCTTCTTTGAAGGTCTTGTAGAACATGGCTGAGAATCTGTCTGTTCCTGGGCTTTGCTTGATTGGTAGGCTGTTGACAGCAACTTCTATTTCATTGCTTGAAATTGATTTGTTTAAATTGTTCACGTTCTACTAATTAAGTTTGGGTATATCTCTAAAATTTTATTGATGTCATCATGGTATTTTAATTTATTAGACTATAAATTTTCAAATTAGTTTTCAATTATTCTCTGTATTTTAGTTGTGTACTCTGTAAAAGTTCCTTTATGATCCTTAATTTTAGTAATTTGAGTTTTTTTTTTCTTCATTAGCTTGGTTAAGGAAGTGTCAATTTTATTTATTTTTCGAAGATTAAATTTTGTGTTGTGTCAAAAAAAATAATACATGGAAAATTATTTCAATAAATTGAATAGATTTATAACTCTTACCTTATATTATGCAAAAGGCAAGTCCAACTATACACCATGTCTCTTCTGAAATGCTTGTATCTATTCTGTTTGGGTTCTTTTTCTCCATTATATTAGTATTAGTGGTAAGAGTCTCGTAGGGTATATGAATGTTTCTGAGAATAATCTTGTGAAAAGATAATTATAAATCCACATTCATGAATATGAAAAATTTAGGAAGTGCAAAATAAGACACATATATTTCATATTTTGAAAAATTTGGAGAGTATATCTATATTTATATCTATATATCTATATCTATCTATCTATCTATCTATATATATATATATATATATATATATATATATATATACACACACACACACACACACACACACAACACTCACAGACATTAAAAAGTACCAATATAAATGCCAATCGAAATTCATCAGTAAATATATATCATCCACAAATGCAAAAAATATTTATTTTACTGAACAGGAGTTTATATATAATGTTTTTCTAATAGGACGCTCTCCTATAGGTTGAATTTTCATTTCCAAAAGCATTTAGGAGGAGTGAACTCTTCTCACAATTTGTATCTGCCAAGACAGAAACCTCACAAAAATGTACGTGTGATACCTGGTAGGATTCTATATATGCATATAAATATACATGTGTGAATAGGCTACAGAAAAGGGAAACAAGAATTCACATATTTGTTAAGTTTAAAAACACATGGACAATATTTCAATTAAAATTTGACTAGATTTATAACTCCAACCTTATATAAGGCAAATGTCAAGTCCAACTATACAACATGTCTCCTCTGAAGTGCTTGTATTTCTATTGTGTTGGGTTAATTTTCCCCATTATATTAGGATGAATAGTCTGAGTCTACTAGGTAAGTTTTAGTGTCCGGGATTCAGTACTTCAAATGGAAAATTGGAAAATGAATCCAATGTGTATGTAAATATATGCTGCACAAATATCCTCCCGCTCTCATCCAGAACAATGCCTTGACATTACCTTCACCCCAAGTAAGACACAATTAGAGGAGAAGAGTTACAAATTCAGTGAATACATATCTGGAATGGAAAATGCTCAGGAGTTCACAACCTTGGAGGTGGTAGAGGAGTTTCCAAAAGTAAGGGACAGGGTAAACACTCCACAAACATGGAGCTCTACTGGCCTAAAAACTTTTTGAGAAACTGCCTCTGAGCTTCCGCACTTGAAATATATGTTGTTTTCATGAGATTTGGCTTCCTTTGTAGTGAGACCATCAAAGCTGGGTCTGCATATATGTGACCTGGAGGACATGGTTTCTTATTTTCCAATGAACAAGATGAAGCAGTGCTGAATCCTCTCTTTTTAGGTAAATTGAGGCCACTAGGGACTAAGTGTCTCCCCGTCTCCCCGTGTGGACTGTGAAGCCATTTGGTCCTCCTCCACTTTTTGTGGTGTTTAGGCTGCTGCACTGTGAGTTTGGTATTTGTTTCACGAAATACTAGGAGCTAAACTGGGACACAGTGCTGGAGGGAGTTCTGTCACGTGTGGTGGGTCAGGGTCTGCAAGAGAATGCACCAACTAGGCTTCTATCTCTCACAGCTTTCCCCATTGCCCCCTTGTCCATATCAACCTGATTCTTAATTTTCCTCTGAAAACTCTCCATATAACAAGATGCCTTTACATATAAGGGTCTGCTGGCTGCACCATGTCAGTTACAAGCCATTTGGAATCCAATGGTAGATCCACAAGGGCCTTCCACGAATGTTTTATCAAACACCTCCCCACCACTGCTCTAGACCCACTACTCAGCAGGCTCCAAACTACTGGCATCTCTGTTCTACACCATTTTCATGAAACTCAGTAAATCAAGGCACTGTCTGGTATAATCATGATCAGCAAAAGGACATCCAATGTTTCTCCAGTGCCACCTGGTCATAGGTATTTCAAAAATTTCATGGTATTTATCTAGCCATTTTTCAAGCATGAAGTTGGAGGCACTGTGGGTTTCAATTCATTCAGCAAAGATTAAATGGTGAGGAAGCTCATTTCAATAAAATCTCTGGAGAACTCTCACAGGCAAGGCTTCCCAAAGAGTGGACAAATGGTCACATTAGGCGAGGCCCATTGAGGTCTATAATGTGAGGTCCATGTGTGTTATGACTCTCAAATATGGCTGCCATTTCTTTAAGGATAAAATCATGTGATATCCTTGTTGAGATTCCCAGGCCTCTGTGGAAATCCACCCGGGGCCTAGGTCTCAGTTTCCAAGAGCGACTTTCATGCATGGCCTCTTAAAATCCCAACAAAATTCATGGCAATGCTTCTCTGAGTTCAGTTCCAAAACCCAGTCTCTAAGGGGAATCACACCAGAGTTCAAGCCCACGTGGACACAGTCATTTATTCCAATGCCACACAAATGAGCAACATTAAAACCAAAACACTCCCACATAGCCCTCATCTTATTCCATATAGTCAATCATCTTAACATCTGGCTGGAGGTTTCCATGAGGGGCGCAGCCCAAGACAGTGTCCAAAATCAGCTCGTTTGCCCCTCATTTGCCTAAAGTCAGGGTAGGCTGGACACCATTTCTGTGAACCAGGAGTGAACAAATAAACCTGCCGTTAATACTTCTGTATTTCTCCAATTTGAGGTCTACTGATTTTAGGTATCAATTCTTTAGGTGATTTAGAGTCAAGCAAAAACACAAGCACCTCTGCAGGGCTTTGAAGAACTCATTTGACCCAAATAATCCCTATTCTCATTTGATGGAGTGCAGCAACCTAACAGAGGAAGGCAAGAGACTTCATCCAAAATGAATGATATTTTTTGCCATTGTGGTTTTGGAAGCTCACATGGGATCATTCTTAAGATCCATCAGGTGCTGAGAATCTAAGCCACAGCCACACACAGGTCCAAGAGGCTGATAAAGACATATCCCTTTCCAAAGCAATTAAGCTAAGAGCCACAGGTGAGGCCCATTCATTTCCATTTGAAAACTGTTTTCTTCAGGCTTCACAAAGGGGTGGCCTGAGGCAAAGACCTTCCTGACATTCAGTGCAACACAACAATAAGTAAGCAAAAGGCCCAAAGCAGTGTTTCTGCACTGAGACTTTCCTGGTCACACTGATATCTGAGTTTTCTGAGATGCTCGCCATTCTCTTCAACTATCCAGTACATGGCCATGTCACAGAGCTTGGAGGTGGTACATATTTTGGACACAAATCCTTGAGCCTATTCTGGAGAGTGGCCAGAATTCAGGAAGAAAACAACAACTTAGAAAGATAGCAGGTGTTGCACATCGATAAGACAAGCTGCAGTCCATTCATATATTGGGCAGGATGAATTATGGGAAGATTTATACTAGACAGGACACATCCATTAATGCATTCTCTTTTCTAATGTCTACAACAACGGACACAGTGGGATACACAGAAACAGAAACACTCGCCGTGTCAAATGACTTACTAGAAACTGTCCACTCCAAACCAAACAAAACGCCTTTCCTATCTATTCTCAGAACATGAGACAAAACAACAAACCCACACCCACTCCCACAAAGGCACCTCCTGCCCCCAAGAAGGTTTTTGACTATCCGAAGTATCCTCTGACTGGTGGGCCATACTATGTTCCCCCGACATGGCCTGTCTTCTCTCAGATCATGTTTCTTTGAACAACTCTGTGAAGATGTCAGGAAAAAGTGGTTAGCCACTACCTGTTTTCTCAGGAAAGGTCCATCTTCAGAGCTCTCCTGGCATTTGGCCATCCTCACATCATTAGGTACCAAGAAAACTGACTCTGTCCTTGGTAAATCCAAACAAATGAGCCCACTGGGCCTGGGACAGGGACTGCCTCTGGGTGCCTGGCTTCTTGGATACCAAGTTCAGAGAGTTCCATCACCAAGGAAATGAGGTATGTCACATTCTTTGGAACTGAATGAGGTCACTGCCTTGGCAACCACTTTGTCCTAACAGTTGCTTCCAAGGGTTACATAAGATGGAGGTTTCCCCTACTTCCTGTGACACTTTCATAAGGTAGAATGTATATCAACCATTGGCACCCGGGAACAGCTCTCCACTCAGGCCTGGATTGTTCCACCTTGTCTACAATAAGAAGAGAGAGGCAGATTCAGACACATCCCTTCATCCTGACCAGGTTGTTTGCCATGGAAGATGACTTTTGCTCTCTCAGGTGCTTCATACCTGCCTACAACTTCTCCAGGTATCATTTGTGCATGGACATTTGAGGTTGTCATCTGGTGGAAGATCCCCAACTTTCCTGTATTGTAAGAACCCCTCTGTCCCTGCACTTCTGTAAAATGATTGAGGGAAAAGTGTATACTTGGGGTTAAAAACAGGTTTGATTTGGTGACGAATGATTCTGTGCGATGAATAATGGCATTGGGAACCTGCAATATTTACAAGAATATAGAGGTGAAATATAAGTATGAAAACAGAAATCTAGGTATGATTTGAAGCCCAGAAGGGTTTTGCCCTTGATTGGGATACTTAGCTTTGAATTATGTTCTGCAAAGATGTCTCAGATAATTCGAATTACAATGGCATAGGACGTTGTACATTGGATGATAGAATTTAGAAGAGAACATCAGGTCAAAAAGGGATATTCAGTAGGATTAGGAAGATAGTCGGTAGGTTTAGGAAGAAGAGTGAGTATAGGATTTGGACCAAAAGTTCTTTAGCAATAGACTTTTGGTTATAGAGTGAATGTAAATGTCAGCACATATGAAGAGTCAGTCACTATGTTGAACTGGGGAAAATATGTAGAAAAGCAGATATCAACAGAAACATTACGAAATCAGGCAAAGTATAAAGTGAGGGATAGAATTAGACATTTTCAACAGTGTTGAGTTTGAATATATAAATTGGGAAAAAACAAATATGTAGTCACCAATAGGATTGACAATTGACAGCATTAGGCAACTTGGACATGGATGTTTTTAGAAATCCATGTTCACTTTCCATTTAGGCTTTGGTACAATCATAAGTGTGACCTTTCCATTTTTTGTCCAGAATATTACTGTGATAATGAGGTGACATGTGTATTTCTTTCACCATTTCTGGGAGCAATATATTGAAGATGTAATATTAGAATCAGGGTACAAAGAGGTGTACCCTGTTTCTATGAACATAGAAAAAAAGCATGAATAGACCATACTGTGAATAAATAATATAATTTTTTCAACTTTAAATAATGAATTGAACTGATATCTGAAAAATTAATGGAAATCGTATATTGATATACAATCATTCATTCCAACCAGTTATATATCTATTGGAAATATTAGTGTTTTGGTTTATCATGAAGAGTGTCTGAGTTTTGCTTCAAAATGATTATGGAAATTCAAAATTATGTGTTTGGAAAGAAGTCTGATGAAAAGACCAGTCAAGAAACCCTGACAATACATGTGTTCTGAAGCAAGAAGTGATTAAAGTTGAAACAAATGCCTATTAATTTGTGAACTTGTGGATGCAATGTATATCCTATGATGTGCAAAAACTGAAGAAACAATAATGTACCAGTGTCGAATACAAATGAATGACAAATTACATATCATGTCCCATAGGAGTCTTCTTGCATTGATGTTAGACTGGGTCAGTTACTGTAGAGTAAATAGGATTTGTATGCACCATTCACTGAAGTTAGGTTTCAGTACTAGGAAACAAATATGTATTTCAGGTGGATGAATATTGCTGATTATAATCTTGTGAAAAGTTGATTATAAATCCACATACATGTACATGAATGAATTTAGAGAGTATATATTAGACACATTTTTTCATATTTTGAAAAATTTGGAGAGTATATATATATCTATGTCTATACACATACACAGACACACACACACACAGACACACACACACACACACACACACAACATTCACAGACATTAAAGAGTACCAATATAAATGCCAATCGAAATTCATCAGTAAATATATATCATCCACATATGCAAAAATATTTATGTTACTGAACATGAGTTTATGTATAATGTTGTTCTTCTAGGACGCTCTCTTATAGGTTGAATTTTCATTTCCAACAGCATTTAGGAGGAGTGAACACTTTTCACAATTTGTATCTGCCAAGACATCCACCTTACAAAAATGTACATGTGATACCTGGTAGGATTGTATATATGCATATAAATATACATGTGTGAATAGGCTACAGAAATTGGAAACAAGTATTCACATATTTGTTAAGTTTAAAAACACATGGAGAATATTCCAATTAAAATTTGACTAGATGTATAACTCCTACCTTATATAATGCAAATGTCAAGTCCAACTATAGAACATTTCTCCTCTGAAGTGCTTGTATTTCTATTGTGTTGGGTTAATTTTCCCCATTATATTAGGATGAATAGTCTGAGTCTACTAGGTATGGGTTAGTGTCAGGGATTCAGTACTTCGAATGAAAAATTGGAAAATTAATCCAATGTGTATGTAAATATATGCTGCACAAATATCCTCCCGCTCTCATCCAAAACAATGCCTTGACATTACCTTCACCCCAAGTAAGACACAATTAGAGGAGAAGAGTTACACAATCAGTGAATACACATCTGGAATGGAAAATGCTCAGGAGTTCACAACCTTGGAGGTGGTTTAGGAGTTTCCAAAAGTAAGGGACATGGTAAACACTCCACAAACATGTAACTCTGCTGGCCTAAAAACTTTTTGAGAAACTGCCTCTGAGCTTCCGCACTTGAAATATATGTTGTTTTCATGAGATTTGGCTTCATTGTAGTGAGACCATCAAAGCTGGGTCTGCATCTATGTGACCTGGAGGACATGGTTTCTTATTTTCCAATGAACAAGATGAAGCAGTGCTGAATCCTCTCTTTATAGGTAAACTGAGGCCACTGGGGACTAAGTGTCTCCCCGTCTCCCCGTGTGGACTGTGAAGCCATTTGGTCCTCCTCCACTTTTTGTGGTGTTTAGGCTGCTGCACTGTGAGTTTGGTATTTGTTTGACGAAATACTAGCAGCTAAACTGGGACACAGTGCTGGAGGGAGTTCTGTCACGTGTGGTGGGTCAGGGTCTGCAAGAGAATGCACCAACTAGGCTTCTATCTCTCACAGCTTGCCCCATTGCCCCCTTGTCCATATCAACCTGATTCTTAATTTTCCTCTTAAAACTCTCCATATAACAAGATGCCTTTACATATAAGGGTCTGCTGGCAGCACCATGTCAGTTACAAGCCATTTGGAATCCAATGGTAGATCCACATGGTCCTACCACGGATGTTTTATCAAACGCCTCCCCACCACTGCTCTAGACCCACTACTCAGCAGGCTCCAACTTACTGGCATCTCTGTTCTACACCATTTTCATGAAACTCAGTAAATCAAGGCACTGTCTGGTATACTCATGATCAGCAATAGGACATCCAATGTTTCTCCAGTGCCACCTGGTCATAGGAATTTCAAAAATTTCATGGTATTTATCTAGCCATTTTTCAAGCATGAAGTTGGAGGCACTGTGGGTTTCAATTCATTCAGCAAACATTAAATGGTGAGGAAGCTCATTTCATTGAAATCTCTGGAGAACTGTCACAGGCAAGGCTTCCCAAAGAATGGACAAAAGTCACATTAGGCCAGGCCCATTGAGGTCTACAATGTGAGGTGCATGTGTGTTTTGACTCTCAACTATGGATGCCATTTCTTTAAGAATAAAATCATGTGATATCGTTGCTGAGATTCCCAGGCCTCTGTGGAAATCTACCCGGGGCCTAGGTCTCAGTTTCCAAGAGCGACTTTCATGTGTGGCCTCTTAAAATCCCAACAAAATTCATAGCAATGCTTCTCTGAGTTCAGTTCCAAAACCCAGTGTCTAAAGGGAATTACACCAGAGTTCAAGCCCACGTGGAACCAGTCATTTTTTCCAATTCCACACAAATGACCAACATTAAAACCAAAACACTCCCACATGGCCCTCACCTTATTCCATATAGTCAATCATCTTAAACTCTGGCTGGAGGTTTCCATGAGGGGTGCAGCCCAAGACAGTGTCCAAAATCAGCTCGTTTGCCCCTCATTTGCCTAAAGTCAGGGTAGCCTGGACACCGTTGCTGTGAACCAGGAGTGAACAAATAAGCCTGCCGTTAATACTTCTGTGTTTCTCCAATTGAGGGCTACTGATTTTAGGTATCGATTCTTTAGGTGATTTAGAGTCATGCGAAAACACAAGCACCTCTGCAGGGCTTTGAAGAACTCATTTGACTCACAGAATCCCTATTCTCATTTGTTGTAGTGCAGGAACCTAACAGAGGAAGGCAAGAGTCTTCATCCACAATGAATGATATTTTTTGCCATTTTGGTTTTGGAAGCTCACATGGGATCATTCTTAAGATCCATCAGGTGCTGAGAATCTAAGTCACAGCCACACACAGGACCAAGAGGCTGATAAAGACACATCCCTTTCCAAAGCAATTAAGCAAAGAACCACAGGTGAGGCCCATTCATTTCCATTTGAAAACTGTTTTCTTCAGGCTTCACAAAGGGGTGGCCTGAGGCAAAGACCTTCCTGACATTCAGTGCAACACAACAATAAGTAAGCAAAAAGCCCAAAGCAGTGATTCTGCACTGAGACTTTCCTGGTCACACTGATATCTGAGTTTTCTGAGATGCTCGCCATTCTCTTCAACTATCCTTTACATGGCCATGTCTCAGAGCTTGGAGGTGGTACATATTTTGGACACAAATCCCTGAGCCCATTCTGGAGAGTGGCCAGAATTCAGGAAGAAAACAACAACTTAGAAAGATAGCAGGTGTTGCACATCGATAAGACAAGCTGCAGTCCATTCATATATTGGGCAGGATGAATTATAGGGAAGATTTATACTAGACAGGACACATCCAATAATGCATTCTCTTTTCTAATGTCTACAACAACGGACACAGTGGGATACACATAAACAGAAACACTCGCCTTGTCAAATGACTTACTAGAAACTGTCTGCTCCAAACCAAACAAACCGCCTTTTCGATCTATTCTCAGAACATGAGACAAAACAACAAACCCACACCCACTCCCACAAAGGCACCTCCTTCCCCCGAGTAGGTCTGTGACTATCCGGAGTGTCCCCTGACTGGTGGGCCATACTATGTTCCCCCGAAATGGCCTGTCTTCTCTCAGATCTTGTTTCCTTGACCAACCCTATGAAGATGTCAGGAAAAAGTGGTTAGCCACTACCTGTTTTCTCAGGAAAGGTCCATCTTCAGAGCTCTCCTGGCATTTGGCCATCCTCACATCATTAGGTACCAAGAAAACTGACTCTGTCCTTGGTAAATCCAAACAAGTGAGCCCACTGGGCCTGGGACTGGGACTGCCTCTGGGTGCCTGGCTTCTTGGATACCAAGTTCAGAGAGTTCCATCACCAAGGAAATGAGGTATGTCACATTCTTTGGAACTGAATGAGGTCACTGCCTTGGCAACCACTTTGTCCTAACAGTTGCTTCCAAGGGTTACATAAGATGGAGGTTTCCCCTACTTCCTGTGACACTTTCATAAGGTAGAATGTATATCAACCTTTGGCACCCGGGAAGAGCTCTCCACTCAGGCCTGGATTGTTCCACCTTGTCTACAATAAGAAGAGAGAGGCAGATTCAGACACATCCCTTCATCCTGACCAGGTTGTTTGCCATGGAAGATGACTTTTGCTCTCTCAGGTGCTTCATACCTGCCTACAACTTCTCCAGGTATCATTTGTGCATGGACATTTGAGGTTCTCATCTGGTGGAAGATCCCCAACTTTCCTGTATTGTAAGAACCCCTCTGTCCCTGCTCTTCTGTAAAATGATTGAGGGAACAGTGTATACTTGGGGTTAAAAACAGGTTTGATTTGGTGACGAATGATTCTGTGCGATGAATAATGGGAATGGGAACGTGCAATATTTACAAGAATATAGAGGTGAAATATAAGTATGAAAACAGAAATCTAGGTATGCTTTGAAGCCCAGAAGGGTTTTGCCCTTGATTGGGATACTTAGCTTTGAATTATGTTCTGCAAAGATGTCTCAGATAATTTGATATACAATGGCATAGGACCTTGTACATTGGATGATTGAATTTAGAAGAGAACATCCAGTCAAAAAGGGATATTCAGTAGGATTAGGAAGATAGTCGGTAGGTTTAGGAAGACGAATGAGTATAGGATTTGGACCAAAAGTTCTTTAGCAATAGACTTTTGGTTATAGAGTGAATGTAAATGTCAGCACATATGAAGAGTCAGACACTATGTTGAACTGGGGAAAATATGTAGAAAAGCAGATATCAATGGAAACATTACGAAATCAGGCAAAGTATAAAGTGAGGGATAGAATTAGACATTTTCAACAGTGTTGAGTTTGAATATATAAATTGGGAAAAAACAAATATGTAGTCACCAATAGGAGTGACAATTGACAGCATTAGGCAACCTGGACATGGATGTTTTTAGAAATGCATGTTCACTTTCCATTTAGGCTTTGGTACAATCATAAGTGTGACCTTTCCATTTTTTGTCCAGAATATTACTGTGATAATGAGGTGACATGAGTATTTCTTTCACCATTTCTGGGAGCAATATATTGAAGATGTAAAATTAGAATCGGGGGTACAAATAGGTATACCCTGTTTCTATGAACATAGAGAAAAAACACGAATAGACCATACTGTGAATAAATAATATAACTTTTTTGAACTTTAAATAATGAATTGAACTGATATCTGAAAAATAATAGGAAATTGTATATTGATATACAATCATTCATTCCAACCAGTTATATATCTAATGGAAATATTAGTGTTTTGGTTTATCTTAAAGAGTGTGTTAGTTTTGCTTCAAAATGATTATGGAAATTCAAAATAATGTGTTTGGAAAGAAGTCTGATGAAAAGACCCGTCAAGAAACCCTGACAATACATGTTTTCTGAAGCAAGAAGTGATTAAAGTTGAAACAAATGCCTATTAATTTGTGAACTTGTGGATGAAATGTATATCCTATGATGTGCAAAAACTGAAGAAACAATAATGTACCAGTGTTGAATACAAATGAATGACAAATTACATATCATGTCCCATAGGAGTCTACTTGCATTGATGTTAGACTGGGTCAGATACTGTAGAATAATTAGGATTTGTATGCACCCTTCACTGAAGTTAGTAGTCAGTCCTAGGAAACAAATATGTATTTCAGGTGGATGAATATTTCTGATTATAATCTTGTGAAAAGTTGATTATAAATCCACATACATGAACATGAATGAATTTAGAGAGTATATATTAGACAAATTTTTTCATATTTTGAAAAATTTGGAGAGTATATCTATATCTATATCTATACACACACACACACACACACACACACACACACTCACAGACATTGAAAAGTACCAATATAATTGCCAATCGAAATTCATCAGTAAATATATATCATCCACAGAGGCAAAAATATTTATTTTCCTGAACATGAGTTTATGCATAATGTTGTTCTACTAGGACGCTCTCCTATAGGTTGAATTTTCATTTCCAACAGCATTTAGGAGGAGTGAACCCTTCTCACAATTTGTATCTGCCAAGACATCCACCTTACAAAAATGTACGTGTGATACCTGGTAGGATTCTATATATGCATATAAATATACATGTGTGAATAGGCTACAGAAATTGGAAACAAGTATTCACATATTTGTTAAGTTTAAAAACACATGGAGAATATTTCAATTAAAATTTGACTAGATGTATAACTCCTACCTTATATAATGCAAATGTCAAGTAGAACTATAGAACATGTCTCCTCTGAAGTGCTTGTATTTCTATTGTGTTGTGTTAATTTTCCCCATTATATTAGGATGAATAGTCTGAGTCTACTAGGTATGGGTTAGTGTCAGGGATTCAGTACTTCGAATGAAAAATTGGAAAATGAATCCAATGTGTATGTAAATATATGCTGCACAAATATCCTCCCGCTCTCATCCAAAACAATGCCTTGACATTACCTTCACCCCAAGTAAGACACAATTAGAGGAGAAGAGTTACACAATCAGTGAATACATATCTGGAATGGAAAATGCTCAGGAGTTCACAACCTTGGAGGTGGTTTAGGAGTTTCCAAAAGTAAGGGACATGGTAAACACTCCACAAACATGTAACTCTTCTGGCCTAAAAACTTTTTGAGAAACTGCCTCTGAGCTTCCGCACTTGAAATATATGTTGTTTTCATGAGATTTGGCTTGCTTTGTAGTGAGACCATCAAAGCTGGGTCTGCATCTATGTGACCTGGAGGACATGGTTTCTTATTTTCCAATGAACAAGATGAAGCAGTGCTGAATCCTCTCTTTATAGGTAAACTGAGGCCACTGGGGACTAAGTGTCTCCCCATCTCCCCGTGTGGACTGTGAAGCCATTTGGTCCTCCTCCACTTTTTGTGGTGTTTAGGCTGCTGCACTGTGAGTTTGGTATTTGTTTCACGAAATACTAGCAGCTAAACTGGGACACAGTGCTGGAGGGAGTTCTGTCACGTGTGGTGGGTCAGGGTCTGCAAGAGAATGCACCAACTAGGCTTCTATCTCTCACAGCTTGCCCCATTGCCCCCTTGTCCATATCAACCTGATTCTTAATTTTCCTCTTAAAACTCTCCATATAACAAGATGCCTTTACATATAAGGGTCTGCTGGCAGCACCATGTCAGTTACAAGCCATTTGGAATCCAATGGTAGATCCACATGGCCCTACCACGGATGTTTTATCAAACACCTCCCCAGCACTGCTCTAGACCCACTACTCAGCAGGCTCCAAATTACTGGCATCTCTATTCTACACCATTTTCATGAAACTCAGTAAATCAAGGCACTGTCTGGTATACTCATGATCAGCAATAGGACATCCAATGTTTCTCCAGTGCCACCTGGTCATAGGAATTTCAAAAATTTCATGGTATTTATCTAGCCATTTTTCAAGCATGAAGTTGGAGGCACTGTGGGTTTCAATTCATTCAGCAAACATTAAATGGTGAGGAAGCTCATTTCAATGAAATCTCTGGAGAAATGTCACAGGCAAGGCTTCCCAAACAATGGACAAAAGGTCACATTAGGCCAGGCCCATTGAGGTCTACAATGTGAGGTGCATGTGTGTTTTGACTCTCAACTATGGATGGCATTTCTTTAAGAATAAAATCATGTGATATCCTTGCTGAGATTCCCAGGCCTCTGTGGAAATCTACCAGGGGCCTAGGTCTCAGTTTCAAAGAGCGACTTTCATGCGTGGCCTCTTAAAATCCCAACAAAATTCATAGCAATGCTTCTCTGAGTTCAGTTCCAAAACCCAGTGTTTATGGGAATCACACCAGAGTTCAAGCCCACGTGGAACCAGTCATTTTTTCCAATGCCACACAAATGACCAACATTAAAACCAAAACACTCCCACATGGCCCTCACCTTATTCCATATAGTCAATCATCTTAACCTCTGGCTGGAGGTTTCCATGAGGGACGCAGCCCAAGACAGTGTCCAAAATCAGCTCGTTTGCCCCTCATTTGCCTAAAGTCAGGGTAGCCTGGACACCGTTGCTGTGAACCAGGAGTGAACAAATAAGCCTGCCGTTAATACTTCTGTGTTTCTCCAATTTGAGGCCTGCTGATTTTAGGTATGGATTCTTTAGGTGATTTAGAGTCATGCGAAAACACAAGCACCTCTGCAGGGCTTTAAGAACTCAATTGATCCAAAGAATCCCTATTCTCATTTGTTGGAGTGCAAGAACCTAACAGAGGAAGGCAATAGACTTCATCCACAATGAATGATATTTTTTTGCCATTTTGGTTTTGGAAGCTAACATGGGATCATTCTTAAGATCCATCAGGTGCTGAGAATCTAAGTCACAGCCACACACAAGTCCAAGAGGCTGATAAAGACACATCCCTTTCAAAAGCAATTAAACAAAGAGCCACAGGTGAGGCCGATTCATTTCCATTTGAAAACTGTTTTCTTCAAGCTTCACAAAGGGGTGGCCTGAGGCAAAGACCTTCCTGACATTCAGTGCAACACAACAATAAGTAAGCAAAAGGCCCAAAGCAGGGTTTCTGCACTGAGACTTTCCTGGTCACACTGAAATCTGAGTTTTCTGAGATGCTCGCCATTCTCTTCAGCTATCCAGTACATGGCCATGTCACAGAGCTTGGAGGTGGTACATATTTTGGACACAAATCCCTGAGCCTATTCTGGAGAGTGGCCAGAATTCAGGAAGAAAACAACAACTTAGAAAGATAGCAGGTGTTGCACATTGATAAGACAAGCTGCAGTCCATTCATATATTGGGCAGGATGAATTATGGGAAGATTTATACTAGACAGGACACATCCATTAATGCATTCTCTTTTCTAATGTCTACAACAACGGACACAGTGGGATACACAAAAACAGAAACACTCGCCTTGTCAAATGACTTACTAGAAACTTTTCGCTCCAAACCAAACAAACCGCCATTTCCATCTATTCGCAGAACCTGAGACAAAACAACAAACCCACACCCACTCCCACAAAGGCACCTCCTTCCCCCAAGTAGGTCTGTGACTATCTGGAGTGTCCTTTGACTGGTGGGCCATACTATGTTCCCCCAAAATGGCCTGTCTTCTCTCAGATCTTGTTTCCTTGACCAACTCTGTGAAGATGTCAGGAAAAAGTGGTTAGCCACTACCTGTTTTCTCAGGAAAGGTCCATCTTCAGAGCTATCCTGGCATTTGGCCATCCTCACATCATTAGGTACCAAGAAAACTGACTCTGTCCTTGGTAAATCCAAACAAGTGAGCCCACTGGGCCTGGGACTGGGACTGCCTCTGGGTGCCTGGCTTCTTGGATACCAAGTTCAGAGATTTCCATCACCAAGGAAATGAGGTATGTCACATTCTTTGGAACTGAATGAGGTCACTGCCTTGGCAACCACTTTGTCCTAACAGTTGCTTCCAAGGGTAACATAAGATGGACGTTGCCCCTACTTCCTGTGACACTTTCATAAGGTAGAATGTATATCAACCATTGGCACCCGGGAACAGCTCTCCACTCAGGCCTGGATTGGTCCACCTTCTCTACAATAAGAAGAGAGAGGCAGATTCAGACACATCCCTTCATCCTGACCAGGTTGTTTGCCATGGAAGATGACTTTTGCTCTCTCAGGTGCTTCATACCTGCCTACAACTTCTCCAGGTATCATTTGTGCATGGACATTTGAGGTTCTCATCAGGTGGAAGGTCCCCAAATTTCCTGTATTGTCAGAACCACTCTGTCCCTGCACTTCTGTAAAATGATTGAGAAAACAGTGTATACTTGGGGTTAAATACAGGTTTGATTTGGTGACGAATGATTCTGTGCGATGAATAATGGTATTTGGAACCTGCAATATTTACAAGAATATAGAGGTGAAATATAAGTATGAAAACAGAAATCTACGTATGATTTGAAGCCCAGAAGTGTTTTGCCCTTGATTGGGATACTTAGCTTTGAATTATGTTCTGCAAAGATGTCTCAGATATTTTGATATACAATGGTATAGGACCTTGTACATTGGATGATTGAATTTAGAAGAGAACATCCAGTCAACGAGATATTCAGTAGGATTAGGAAGATAGTCGGTAGGTTTAGGAAGAAGAGTGAGTATAGGATTTGGACCAAAAGTTCTGTAGCAATAGACTTTCGGTTATAGAGTGAATGTAAATGTCAGCACATATGAAGAGTCAGTCACTATGTTGAACTGGGAAAAATATGTAGAAAAGCAGATATCAATAGAAACATTACGAAATCAGGCAAAGTATAAAGTGAGTGATAGAAGTAGACATTTTCAACAGGGTTGAGTTTGAAAATATAAATTAGGAAAAAACAAATATGTAGTCACCAATAGGATTAACATTTGACAGCATTAGGCAACCTGGACATGGATGTTTTTAGAAATCCATGTTCATTTTCCTTTTAGGCTTTGGTACAATCATAAGTGTGACCTTTCCATTTTTTGTCCAGAATATTACTGTGATAATGAGGTGACATGAGTATTTCTTTCACCATTTCTGGGAGCAATATATTGAAGATGTAAAATTAGAATCGTGGTTACAAAGAGGTGTATCCTGTTACTATGAAAATAGAGAAAAAGCATGAATAGACCATACCGTGAATAAATAATATAACTTTATTGAACTTTAAATAATAAATTGAACTGATATCTGAAAAATTAAAGGAAATCGTATATTGATATACAATCATTCATTCCAACCAGTTATATATCTAATGGAAATATTAGTGTTTTGGTTTATCATGAAGAGTGTGTGAGTTTTGCTTCAAAATGATTATGGAAATTCAAAATAATGTGTTTGGAAAGAAGTCTCATGAAAAGACCAGTAAAGAAACCCTGACAATACATGTGTTCTGAAGCAAGAAGTGATTAAAGTTGAAATAAATGCCTATTAGTTTGTGAACTTGTGGATGCAATGTATATCCTATGATGTGCAAAAACTGAAGAAACAATAATGTACCAGTGTCGAATACAAATGAATGACAAATTACATATCATGTCCCATAGGAGTCTACTTGCATTGATGTTAGACTGGGTCAGTTACTGTTGTTAATTAGGATTTGTATGCACCTTTCAGTGAAGTTAGTTTTCAGTACTACAAAACAAATATGTATTTCAGGTGGATGAATATTTCTGATTATAATCTTGTGAAAAGTTGATTACAAATCCACATACATGAACATGAATGATATAGAGAGTGTATATTAGACACATATATTTTATATTTTGAAAAATTTGGATAGTATATCTATATCCATATCTATACCTATATCTATCTATCTATCTATCTATATATCTATCTATCTATATATCTATCTATCTATCTATATATATATATATATATATATATATATACACACACACACACACAAACACATACACACACACAACACTCACAGACATTAAAAAGTACCAATATAAATGCCAATCTGAATTCATCAGTAAATATATATCATCCACAGAGGCAAAAATATTTATTTTACTGAACATGAGTTTATGTATAAAGTTGTTCTACTAGGACGCTCTTTTATAGGTTGAATTTTCATTTCCAAATGCATTTAGGAAGAGTGAACACTTCTCACAATTTGTATCTGCCAAGACTGCCACCTCACAAAAATGTACGTGTGATACCTGGTAGGATTCTATATATGCATATAAATATACATGTGTGAAGAGGCTACAGAAGAGGGAAACAAGAATTCACATATTTGTTAAGTTTAAAAACACATGGAGAATATTTCAATTATAATTTGACTAGATTTATAACCCCTACCTTATATAATGCAAATGTCGAGTCCAACTATACAACATGTCTCCTCTGAAGTGCTTGTATTTCTATTGTGTTGTGTTAATTTCCCCCATTATATTAGGATGAATAGTCTGAGTCTACTAGGTATGGGTTAGTGTCAGGGATTCAGTACATCGAATGGAAAATTGGAAAATGAATCCAATGTGTATGTAAATATAGGCTGCACAAATATCCTCCCGCTCTCATCCAGAACAATGCCTTCACATTACCTTCACCCCAAGTAAGACAAAATTAGAGGAGAAGAGTTACAAAATCAGTGAATACATATCTGGAATGGAAAATGCTCAGGAGTTCACAACCTTGGAGGTGGTAGAGGAGTTTCCAAAACTAGGGGACTGGGTCAACACTCCACAAACATGGAGCTCTGCTGGCCTAAAAACTTTTTGAGAAACTGCCTCTGAGCTTCCGCACTTGAAATATATGTTGTTTTCAGAAGATTTGGCTTCCTTTGTAGTGAGACCATCAAAGCTGGGTCTGCATCTATGTGACCTGGATTACATGGTTTCTTATTTTCCAATGAACAAGATGAAGCAGTGCTGAATCCTCTTTTTGTAGGTAAACTGAGGCCACTGGGGACTAAGTGTCTCCCCATGTGGACTGTGAAGCCATTTGTTCCTTCTCCTCTTTTTGTGGTGTTTTTGCTGCTGCACTGTGAGTTTGGTATTTGTTTCACGAAATACTAGGAGATAAACTGGGACACAGTGCTGGAGGGAGTTCTGTAATGTGTGGTGGGTCAGGGTCTGCAAGAGAATGCACCAACTATGCTTCTATCTCTCACAGCTTGCCCCATTGTCCCCTTGTCCATATTAACCTGATTCTTAATTTTCCTCTGCTAACTCTCTATATAACAAGATGCCTTTACATATAAGGGTCTGCTGGCTGCACCATGTCAGTTACAAGCCATTTGGAATCCAATGGTAGATCCACATGGCCCTACCACGGATGTTTTATCAAACACCTCCCCAGCACTGCTCTAGACCCACTACTCAGCAGGCTCCAACATACTGGCATCTCTGTTCTACACCATTTTCATGAAACTCAGTAAATCAAGGCACTGTCTGGTATACTCATGATCAGCAATAGGACATCCAATGTTTCTCCAGTGCCACCTGGTCATAGGAATTTCAAAAATTTCATGGTATTTATCTAGCCATTTTTCAAGCATGAAGTTGGAGGCACTGTGGGTTTCAATTCATTCAGCAAACATTAAATGGTGAGGAAGCTCATTTCAATGAAATCTCTGGAGAACTCTCACAGGCAAGGCTTCCCAAAGAGTGGACAAAAGGTCACATTAGGCCAGGCCCATGAGGTCTACAATGTGATGTCCATGTGTGTTTTGACTCTCAACTATGGCTGCCATTCCTTTAAGAATAAAATAATGTAATATCCTTGCTGAGATTCCCAGACCTCTGTGGAAATCCACCTGGGGTCTAGGTCTCAGTTTCCAAGAGTGACTTTCATGCTTGGCCTCTTAAAATCCCAACAAAATTCATGGCAATGCTTCCCTGAGTTCACTTCCAAAACCCAGTCTCTAAGGGGAATCACACCAGAGTTCAAGCCCACGTGGACCCAATCATTTATTCCAATGCCACACAAATGAGCAACATTAAAACCAAAACACTCCCACATGGCCCTCATCTTATTCCATATAGTCAATCATCTTAACTTCTGGCTGGAGGTTTCCATGAGGGGCGCAGCCCAAGAGAGTGTCCAAAATCAGCTCGTTTGCCCCTCATTTGCCTAAAGTCAGGGTAGCCTGGACACCGTTTCTGTGAACCAGGAGTGAACAAATAAGCCTGCCATTAATACTTCTGTGTTTCTCCAATTTGAGGCATACTGATTTTAGGTATCGATTCTTTAGGTGATTTAGAGTCATGCGAAAACACAAGCACCTCTGCAGGGCTTTGAAGAACTCATTTGACCCAAAGACTTCCTATTCTCATTTGATGGAGTGCAGGAACCTAACAGAGGAAGGCAAGAGACTTCATCCACAATGAATGATATTTTATGCTATTTTGGTTTTGGAAGCTCACATGGGATCATTCTTAAGATCCATCAGGTGCTGAGAACCTAAGTCACAGCCCCACACAGGTCCAAGAGGCTGATAAAGACACATCCCTTTCCAAAGCAATTAAGCAAAGAGCCACAGGTGAGGCCCATTCATTTCCATTTGAAAACTGTTTTCTTCAGGCTTCACAAAGGGGTGGCCTGAGGCAAAGACCTTCCTGACATTCAGTGCAACACAACAATAAGTAAGCAAAAGGCCCAAAGTGGGGTTTCTGCACTGAGACTTTCCTGGTCACACTGATATCTGAGTTTTCTGAGATGCTCGCCATTCTCTTCAGCTATCCTGTACATGGCCATGTCACAGAGCTTGGAGGTGGTACATATTTTGGACACAAATCCCTGAGCCCATTCTGGAGAGTGGCCAGAATTCAGGAAGTAAACAACAACTTAGAAAGATAGCAGGTGTTGCACATCGATAAGACAAGCTGCAGTCCATTCATATATTGGGCAGGATGAATTATGGGAAGTTTTAACTAGACAGGACACATCCATTAATGCATTCTCTTTTCTAATGTCTACAACAACGGACACAGTGGGATACACAGAAACAGAAACACTCGCCGTGTCAAATGACTTACTAGAAACTGTCCACTTCAAACCAAACAAACCGCCTTTCCTATCTATTCTCAGAACATGAGACAAAACAGCAAACCCACACCCACTCGCACAAAGGCACCTCCTTCCCCCAAGTAGGTCTGTGACTATCCGGAGTGTCCTCTGACTGGTGGGCCATACTATGTTCCCCCAAAATGGCCTGTCTTCTCTCAGATCTTGTTTCCTTGACCAACTCTGTGAAGATGTCAGGAAAAAGTGGTTAGCCACTACCTGTTTTCTCAGGAAAGGTCCATCTTCAGAGCTCTCCTGGCATTTGGCCATCCTCACATCATTAGGTACCAAGAAAACTGACTCTGTCCTTGGTAAATCCAAACAAGTGAGCCCACTGGGACTGGGACTGGGACTGCCTCTGGGTGCCTGCCTTCTTGGATACCAAGTTCAGAGATTTCCATCACCAAGGAAATGAGGGATGTCACATTCTTTGGAACTGAATGAGGTCACTGCCTTGGCAACCACTTTGTCCTAACAGTTGCTTCCAAGGGTAACATAAGATGGAGGTTGCCCCTACTTCCTTTGACACTTTTATTAGGTAGAATGTATATCAACCATTGGCACCTGGGAACAGCTCTCCACTCAGGCCTGGTTTGGTCCACCTTCTCTACAATAAGAATAGAGAGGCAGATTCAGACACATCCCTTCATCCTGACCAGGTTGTTTGCCATGGAAGATGACTTTTTCTCTCTTAGGTGCTTCATACCTGCCTACAACTTCTCCAGGTATCATTTGTGCATGGATATTTGAGGTTCTCATCAGGAGGAAGGTCTCCAACTTTCCTGTATTGTAAGAACCACTCTGTCCCTGCTCTTCTGTAAAATGATTGAGGGAACAGTGTATACTTGGGGTTAAAAACAGGTTTGATTTGGGTTACGAATGATTCTGTTCGATTAATAATGGTATTGGGAACCTGCAATATTTACAAGAATATAGAGGTGAAATATAATTATGAAAAGAGAAACCTAGTTATGATTTGAAGCCCAGAAGGGTTTTGCCCTTGATTGGGATACTTAGCTTTGAATTATGTTCTGCAAAGATGTCTCAGATAATTCGATATACAATGGCATAGTACCTTGTACATTGGATGATTGAATTTAGAAGAGAACATCCAGTCAAAAATGGATATTCAGTAGGATTAGGAAGATAGTCAGTAGGTTTAGGACGAAGAATGAGTATAGGATTTGGACCAAAAGTTCTTTAGCAATAGACTTTCGGTTATAGAGTGAATGTAAATATCAGCACATATAAAGAGTCAGTCACTATTATGAACTGGGGAAAATGTGTAGAAAAGCAGATATCAATGGAAACATTACGAAATCAGGCAAAGTATAAAGTGAGGGATAGAATTAGACATTTTCAACAGGGTTGAGTTTGAATATATAAATTAGGAAAAAACAAATATGTAGTCACCAATAGGATTGACAATTGACAGCATTAGACAACCTGGACATGGATGTTTTTAGTAATCCATGTTCACTTTCCATTTAGGCTTTGGTACAATCATAAGTGTGACCTTTCCATTTTTTGTCCAGAATATTACTGTGATAATGAGGTGACATGAGTATTTCCTTCACCATTTCTGGGAGCAATATATTGAAGATTTAAAATTAGAATTTGGGGTACAAAGAGGTGTACCCTGTGTCTATTAAGATAGAGATAAAGCATGAATAGACCATACTGTGAATAAATAATATAACTTTTTTGAACTTTATATAATGAATTGAATTGATATCTGAAAAATTACAGGAAATTGTATATTGATATACAATCATTCATTCCAACCTGTTATGTATCTAATGGAAATATTATTGTTTGGTTTATCATGAAGAGTGTGTGAGTTTTGCTTCAAAAGTGATTATGGAAATCAAAAATAATGTGTTTGGAAAGAAGTCTCATGAAAAGACCAGTCAAGAAACCCTGCCAATACATGTGTTCTGAAGCAAGAAGTGATTAAAGTTGAAACAAATGCCTATAAATTTGTGAACTTGTGGATGAAGTGTATAACTTAAAATGTGCAAAAACTGAAGAAATAATAATGTACCAGTGTTGAGTACATATGAACGTCAAATTACATATCATGTCCCATAGGAATCTACTTGCATTGATGTTAGACTGGGTCAGTTACTGTAGAATAATTAGGATTTGTATGCACCATTCACTGAAGTTAGTTTTCAGTACTAGGAAATAAATATGTATTTCAGGTGGATGAATATTTCTGATTATAATCTTGTGAAAAGCTGATTATAAATCCACATACATGAACATGAATGAATTTAGAGAGTTTACATTAGACACATATATTTCATATTTTGAAAAATCTGCAGAGTGTACAGATATATTACACACACACACACACACACACAAACACACAAAACACTGACAGACATTTAAAAGAAGCAATATAAATGGCAATAGAAATTCATCAGTAAATATATATCACCCACAGATGCAAAAATATTTATTTTACTGAACATGAATTTATGTATAATGTTCTTCTACTAGGAAGCTCCCCTATAGGTTGAATTTTCAGTTCCAACAGCGTTTAGGAGGTGTGAACTCTTCTCACAGTTTGTATATGCCAAGTCAGCCACCTCAAAATGTACGTGTGATACCTGGTAGGATTCTATATGTGCATATAAATATACAAGTGTGAATAGGCTAAAGAGAAAGGGAAACAAGAATTCTCGTATTTTTTAAGTTTAAAAACTTATGGAGAACTTCTTCGATTAAAAGTTGACTAAATTTATAACTTTTACCTTATATAATGCAAAAGGCAAGTCCAACTATACAACATGCCTCCAATGAACTGCTTGTATTTCTATAGGTTTGGGTTATTTTTCTCTATCATATTAGGATGAGTTGTTTGAGTCTAGTAGGTATGGGTTAGTGTCAGGGATTCAATATTTCAAAATGAAAATTGGAAAATGAATCCAATTTGTATGCATATATATGCTGCACAAATATCCTCCCACTCTCATCCAGAACAATGCCTTGACATTACCTTCACCCCAAGTAAGACACAAGTAGAGGAGAAGAGTTAGAAAATCAGTGAACACATATCTGGAATGGAAAATGCTCAGGAGTTTACAACCTTGGAGGTGGTAGAGGAGTTTCCAAAAGCAAGGGACAGGGTAAACACTCCACAAACATGGAGCTCTGCTGGCCTAAAAACTTTTTGAGAAACTGCCTTGAGATAGGGCACTTAAATATATGTTGTTGTCAGGAGATTTGGCTTCCTTTGTAGTGAGACCATCAAAGCTGGGTCTGCATCTATGAGACCTGGAGGACATTGTTTCTGATGTTTCAATGAACATGAGGCAGCAGTGCTGATATTTTTCTTTTTAGGTAAACTGTGGCCTCTGGGGTCTAAGTGTCTCCCCGTTGAACTGTGAAGCCATTTGGCCCTCCTACACTTTTTGTGGGGTTTTTGCTGCTGCACTGGTAGTTTGGTATTTGCTTCATAAAATAGAAGGAGTTCAACTGGGACACAGTGCTGGAGGGAGTTCTGTCACGTGTGGTGGGTCAGGGTCTGCAGGAAAATGCACCAACCAATCTTCTATCCCTCAAAGCTTGCCCCATTGCATCCTTGTCCATAGCAACCTGATTCTGAACATTGCCCTGAATCCTCTCCATATAACCAGATGCCTTTACTTATAAGGGTCTGCTGGCTGCACCATGTAAGCCACAAGCCATTATTAAGCCAATGGAAGATACAAATTGCTCCAACACAGAAGTTTTATCACACTCCTGCCCACCACAACTCTAGGCCCACTTCTTAGGAGGCTGAAACTTACTGGGACCTCTGTTGTACACCATTTTCATAAAACCCAGTAAAGCAAGGCACTGTCAGGTACATCCATGATCAGCAGCAGGACATCCAAAGGTTCTCTAGTGCAACCTAGTCATGGGAATTTCAAAAATTTCATGGTATTTATCTAGACATTTTACAAGGATGAAGTTGGAAGCACTGTGGGTTTCAATTTTTTCAGGAACCATTAAATGGTGAGGAAGATTATTTCAATGAAAGCTCTGAAGAACCCTCACAGGCAAGGCTTCTCAAAGAGTGGACAAAAGGTCACATTAAGCCAGGCCCATTGAGGTCTACAATGTGAGTTCCATGTGTGTTTTGACTCTCAAATATGGCTGCCAAGTCTTTCGAATGAAATCATGTGATACCTTGGCTGAGATTCCCAGTGCTCTGTGCAAAGCCACTCTGGGGCTAGATCTCAGTTTCCAAGGGTGACTCTCATACATGGCCTCTTTAATCCCAACACAATACATGGCAATACTTTTCTGAGGTCAGTTTCTGAACTCAGTCTCTAAGGGGAATCACACCAAAGTTCAAGCCCAGGTAGACCCAGTTATGTCTTCCAACTGCCACACAAATATCCACAATTAAATCCAAAACACTCCCACATGTCACTCATCTTTTCTATATACCCACTCATCATAACCTCTGGCTGGAGGTTTCCATGAGGGGTGCTGCCCAAGACAGTGTCCAAAATAACCACCCTTGCCCCTCATTTGCCTAAAATCAGGGTGGCCTGGACATCCTTCCAGTGAACCATGAGTGATCAAATTGGCCGGCCATTAAGATGGCACTGCTTCTTCAATTTGAGGCCTACTGACTGTGGGGTTTAGAGTCTTTATGTGATTTGGAGTCATGAGAAAAATCAAGCACTTTTGGGCTATCCTCTGCAGGGTTTTGAGGAACACATTTAAACCAAATGATCACTATTCTCACTTGATGAAGGTCAGGAACCTTACAGAGGAATGCGAGAGACTTCATCCAAAATGAATGCTCTTTTGTCCATTTTGGTTTTGGATGCACACATGGGATCTTTCTTTAGATCCATCAGGTGCTAAGAATCTAAGCCACAGCCTCACACAGGGCCAAAAAGCTGATTCAGACGCATCCCTTTCCAAAGTAATTAAGCAAAGAGCCATAGGTGATGCCCATTAATTTCTATTTGAAAACTATTTCTTTTGACTCTACAAAGGTGTGGCCTGAGGCAAAGACATTCTGACATTCAGGGAAACAGAACAATTGGTAAGCAAAAGGCCCAAAGCAGGGTTTCTCCATTAGAATTTTCTGGTCACACTCATGTCTGAGTTTTCTTAGATGCTCCCATTCCTTTCAGCAATCCAGTACATGGCCAAGTCTCAGAGCTTGGAGGTGGTACATATTTTGGACACAAAACAATGAGACTATTCTGGAAATTGGCCAGAATTCAGGAAGAAAACAGGACCTTAGCAAGATTGTAGGAGTTGCCCACCCATAAGTCAAGCCACAGTCCATTCATAAATTGGGCAAGATGAATCTTGGGAAGCTTTCTAGTAGTCAGGACACATACAATGATTCATTCTCTTTTCTAATGTCTAAAACCACGGACACAGTGGGATACACAGACAAAGAGACACTGGCCTTGTCAAACGACTTACCAGAAACAGTTCACTCCAAAACAAACAAACCGCCTTTCCTACCTATTCTCAGAACATGAGACAAAACCTCAAACCCACACCCACACACACAAAGGCAGCTCCTTCCCCCAAGTAGGTCTGTGACTATCAGGAGTGTCCTCTGACAGGTGGGCCATACTATGTTCTGATGAAATCGCCTGTCCTGTGTCAGATATGGTCTCATTGGCCCAATCTGAGAAGTTGTCACTAGCCAGCTGTGAGCCACTACCTGCTTTCTCAGGAAAGGCCTCTCTTCAGAGCTTTCCTGACATTTGTCCATCCTCACATCAGTAGGTACGAAGAAAGACTGACTCTGTCCTTGTTAAATCCAAACAAGTGAGATCACTGGGACTGGGAATGGGACTGGCTCTGCGTGCCTGGCTTCCCGGATCCCAAGTTCAGAGAGTTTCATCACCAAGGAAGTGAGGTGAGATTACTTCCTTCAGGAATTTAATGAGGTCACTGCCTTGGCAACCACTTTGTCCTAACAGTAGCTTCCAATAGTCCTATGAGATGGAGGCAGCCCTTACTTCCTGTGACACTTTCATATGTTAGAATGGTATATCAACCATAGGCACCCAGGAACAGCTCTCCACACATGCCTGGTATGGTCCATCTTCTCTACATTAAGAAGAGAGGCTTATTCAGACAAAACCCTTCATTCTGGAAAGGTTGTTTGCGATGGAAGATGACTTTTGCTCTCTCAGGTCCTTCATAGCTGCCTAATCTTCTCCAGGGATCAAATCTGCATGGACCTTTGAGGTTCTCAGCAGGAGGCAGATCCCCTACATTCCTGTATTGTAAGATGAACTCTCTCGCTGCTCTTCTGTAACGTTAGATTGAGGGAAGAGTGTATGGTTAGGGTTATTAACATGTTCAATTTGGATTACGAATCATCCTGCACGATGATTAATAGTATTGGGAACCTGCGATATTTATAAGATTATAGAGGTGAAATATAAGTATGAAAACAGAAATGTTGGTAAGATTTGAAGCCCAGAAGGGCATTAGGCCCTTGATTGGGATACTTAGCTTTTAATTACGTTCTACACAGATGTCTCAGATAAATTGATAATCAATGGCATAGGACCTTATACCTTGGATGTTTGATTTTAGAAGAGAACATCCACTCAAATTGAGATAGTCGGTGGGATTAGGAAGATAGTCGGTAGGTTTATAAAAAAGAGTGAGTATAAAATTTGGACAAAAATTTCTGTAGCAATAGGGTTTCGGTTATAGAGTGAATGTAAATGTCAGCACATGTGAAGAGTCAGTCACAATGATTAACTGGGGAAAATATGTAGGAAGGAAAATATCAATAGAGACATTATGAAATGAGGCAATTATATAGTGAGTGATAGGATTAGACATTTTCAACAGGGTTGAGATTGAGTACATAATCTTAGGAAGAAACAAATATGTAGTCACCAATAGGAATGACATTTGAAAGCATTAGGCAACCTGGATATGGATGTTTTTAGTAAGCCATGTTCACTTTCCATTTAGGATTTGGTACAATCATAAGTGTGACCTTTGCATTTTGTGCCCAGAAAATTATTGTGATCAAATATATATGTAGATCATATGATATGTGTATTTCTTCCACCATTTCTGGGAGCAATATTTGAGGACACATAAATTAGTATTGTGGGTACCAAGTGGTGTACCCTGTGTCTACGAATATAGAGATAATGCATGAATAGACGTTAGTGTGAATAAATAATATAACTTTTTTCACTTTAAATAATGGATTGAATTGATATCTTAAAATATATAGGAAATCATATATTGACATACAATCATTCACTCCAACCAGTTACACATATAATGGTAATCTTAGGGTTATTGTTTATCATGAAGTGTGTGTGAGTTTTGTTTCAAAAGTGTTTATGGAAATCGAAAATAATGTGTTTGGAAGGAAGTCTCATGAAAAGACCAGTCAAGAAATATGGAGGAATCCATGTGTTCAAAGCAGGAATTGATTGAAAGTGAAACAAATGCCTATAACTTTGCTAATTGTGGATGAAATATATATCCTGTGATGTGCATAAACTGATGAAATAGTAATGTACCAGTGTTGAATAAAAATGAAGGTCAAAGTACACATCATGTCCCATAGGAATCTACTTGCATTGATGTTAAACTGGTTCAGTTACTGTAGAAATATTAGGATTTCATGCATTATTCACCGTAGTTAGTTTTATTTTTTTTCATTTTTATTTATAATTGTTCAAAACATTACATAGTTGTTGTTATATCATATTTCACACTTTGATTCAAGTGCATTATGAACTCCCATTTTTACCCCATGTACAGATTACAGAATCACATCATTTACACATCTATTGATTCACATATTGCCATACTAGTGTCTATTGAATTCTGCTGCCTTTCCTATCCTCTACTATCCCCCCTCCCCTCCCTGCCCCTCCCCTCTTCTCTCTCTACCCCCTCTACTGTAATAAATTTGTCCCCCTTGTATTATTTTTCCCTTTCCCCTCACTTTCTCTTGTATGTAATTTTATATAACCCTGAGGGTCTCCTTCCAATTCCATGCAATTTTCCTTCTCTCTCCCTTTTCTTTCCACCTCTCATCCCGGTTTAATGTTAATCATCTTGTCATGCTCTTTGTCTCTCCTCTGTTCTTAGTTACTCTCCGTATATCAAAGATGACATTTGGCATTTGTTTTTTAAGGATTGGGTAGCTTCACTTAGCATAATCTGCTCTAATGCATTCCATTTCCCTCCAAATTCTATGATTTTTTTCATTTTTCAATGCAGAGTAATACTCCATTGTGTATAAATGCCACAGTATTTTCTCCATTCTTTCATTGAAGGGCATCTAAGTTGGTTTCACAGTCTTCCTGTTGTGAATTGTTCTGCTATGAACATCGATGTAGCAGTGTCCCTGTAGCATGCTCTTTTTAGGTCTTTAGTGAATAGACTGAGTAGGGGAATAGCTGGGTCAAATGGTGGTTCCATTCCCAGCTTTCCAAGAAATCTCCATACTGCTTTCCAAATTGGCTGCACCAATTTGCAGTCCCACCAGCAATGTACAAGTGTACTTCTTTCCCCACATCCTTGCCAGAACTTGTTGTTGTTTGACTTCATAATGTCTGCCAGTCTTACTGGAGTGAGATGGTATCTTATGGTGGTTTTGATTTGCATTTCTCTGACTGCTGGAGATGGTGAGCATTTTTTCATGTACTTGTTGATTGATTGTAAGTCCTCATCTGATAAGTGTCTGTTGAGGTCCTCAGCCCATTTGTTGATTCGGTTATTTGTTATCTTATTGTCTAATTTTTTGAGTTTTTTGTATACTCTGGATATTAGGGCTCTATCTGAAGTGTGAGGAGTAAAGATTTCTTCCCAGGATGTAGGCTCCCTATTTACCTCTCTTATTGCTTCTTTTGCTGCGAAAAAACTTTTTAGTTTATGTCCCATTTGTTGATTCTAGTTATTAACTCTTGTGCTATGGGTGTCCTATTGAGGAATTTGGAGCCCGACCCCACAGTATGCACATCGTAAGCAAATTTTTCTTCTATCAGACACTGTGTCTCTGATTTGATATCAAGCTCATTGATCCATTTTGAGTTAACTTTTGTGCATGGCAAGAGAAAGGGATTCAGTTTCAATTTGTTACATATGGATTTACAGTTTTCCAAACACCATTTGTTGAAGATGCTATCCTTCCTCCATTGCATGCTTTTAGCCCCTTTATCAAATATAAGATAGTTGTAGTTTTGTGGATTGGTTTCTGTGTCCTCTATTCTGTACCATTGGTCCACCGGCCTATATTGGTACCAGTACCATGCTATTGTTGTTACTATTGCTCTGTAGTATAGTTTGAAGTCTGGTATCGCTCTACCGCCTGATTCACACTTCCTGCCTAGCATTGTTTTTGCTATTCTGGGACTTTTATTTTTCCATACGTATTTCATGATTGCTTTCTTTATTTCTACAAGAAATGCCTTTGGGATTTTGATTGCCATTGCATTAAACCTATAGAGAAATTTTGGTAATATCGCCATTTTGATGATGTTAGTTCTGCCTATCCATGAACAGGATATATTTTTACATCTTCTAAGATTTTCTTATATTTCTCTCGTTAGGGTTCTGTAGTTTTCATTGTATAAGACTTTCACCTCTTTTGATAGGTTGATTCCCATCTTTTTTTTTTTTTTAGGATATTGTGAATGGAGTGGTTGTTCTCATTTCCATTTCAGAGGATTTGTCACTGATATAGAGGAATGCCTTTGATTTACGTGTGTTGATTTTATATCCTGTCACTTTGCTGAATTCATTTATTAGCTCTATTAGTTTCTTTGTAGACCCTTTTGGGTCTGCTAGGTATAGAATCATGTCTTCTGCAATAGTAATAATTTAAGTTCTTCTTTTCCTATTTTTATGCCTTTAATTTCTTCCGTCTGTCTAATTGCTCTGGCCAGTGTTTCGAGAACTGTATTGAACAGAAGTGGTGAGAGAGGGCATCCCATTCTTGTTCCAGATTTTAGAGGGAATGCCTTCAATTTTTCTAGATTCAGAATGATGCTAGCTTGAGGCTTAGCATAGATTGCTTTTACAATATTGAGGTATGTTCCTGTTATTCCTAGTTTTTCTAGAGTTTTGAAGATAAAGGGATGCTGTACTTTGTCGAATGCTTTTTGTGCATCTATCGAGATGATCATATGGTTCTTATTTTTAAGTCTATTGATGTGGTGAATAACATTTATTGATTTTCGTATATTGAACAAGCCTTGCATTCCACGGATGAATCCTACTTGATCATGGTGCACAATTTTTTTAATATGTTTTTGTATCTGATTCGCCAGAATTTAATTAGGGATTTTTGCATTTAGGTTCTTTAGGGATATTGGTCTGTAGTTTTCTTTGTTTGAAGTGTTTATGTCTGGTGTAGAAATTAGGGTGATATTGGCCTGGTAGAATGAATTTGGAAGATCTCCCTCTTTTTCAATTTCCTGAAATAGCTTGATAAGTATTGGTATTAGTTCATATTTAAGGGTTTGTAAAACTCTGCTGTATACTCATACTGTCCTGGTCTTTTCTTAGTTGGTAATCTTTGGATGGTTTCTTCTATTTCCTCAATTGATATTGGTCTGTTTAGGTTGTCTATATCCTCCTGACTCAATCTGGACAGATCATATGACTTAAGAAATTTTTCGATGCCTTCACTATCTTCTATTATATTGGAGTATAACGAATCAAATTAATTTCTTATTATCTTCTGTATTTCAGAAATATCTGCTGTGATTGCCAGGGGGTGACAAATAACTTGTGTAGATTGATACAGCAGGAGTGGAAGCCGTTTATTGTAGAATCCGAGCGATATTTATACATTTTATAAAGCTTATCTAATTAGCATAAAATAGATACAGCAGTCAACCAATAAGGAATCTCCACACTTAATGGCTTGCTTTTGTTACTTCAAAAACCACTCCCTATGGCATTTGGAGGGCGCCATCCAGACTTGTTTACAGACCCTAACATTTCTCTGGCAAAATACCAGGTGCCATGCTGACTTGTTTATAGACCTTAACATGTGATATTGACTTTTTCATCCCGTATGCTAGTAATTTGAGTTTTCTCTCTTCTTCTTTCATTAGCATGGCTAAGGGTCTGTCGATTTTATTTATTTTTTCAAAGAACCAACTTTTAGTTTCCTCAATTTTTTCAATTGTTTCTTTTGTTTCGATTTCATTAATTTCAGCTTTGATTTTAATTAAATCTTACCTTCTACTTATTTTGCTGTTGTTTTCCTCTTCTTTTTCTAGCATTCTGAGATGAAGTATGAGATCATTTATTTGCTGTTGTTTTTTTCTTTTTTTAAGGAATGAAATCCAAGCAATGAATTTTCCTCTTAGAACGGATTTCAATGTGTCCCATAGATTCTGATATGTTGTGCCTGTGTTTTCATTTATCTCTAAGAATTTTTTAATTTCCTCCTTTATGTCTTCTATAACCCATTGTTCATTCAGTAACCTGTTGTTCATTCTCCAAGTGATGCATGATTTTTCCTTCCTTCTTTTATCATTGATTTTTAGTTTATATTCCATTATGATCAGATAAGATGCATGGTATTATCTCTACTGCTTTATATTGTCTAAGAATTGCCCTGTGACATAATATATGATCTATTTTTGAGAAGGATCCATGTGCTGCTGAGGAAAAATGTAACTGCTTGATGTTGTGGAGTATATTCTATATATGTCAATTAAGTCTAGGTTATTAATTGTGTTATTGAGTTCTATAGTTTTCTATTTCAACTTTTGTTTGGAAGACCTGTCCAGTGGTGAGAGAGGTGTGTTGAAGTCTCCCATGATTATTGTATGGTGGTCTATTAGATTCTAGATCTTGAGAAAAGTTTGTTTGATGGACATAGCTGCACCATTGTTTGGGGCATATATATATTTATAATGGTTATGTCTTGTTGCTGTATGGTTCTCTTGAGCAGTATATAGTGTCCCTCTTTATCCCTTTTGATTAACTTTGGCTTGAAATCTATTTTATTTGATATGAGTATGGACACTCCTACTTGTTTCCGAAATCCATATAAGTGATATGATTTTTCCCAACCTTTCCCCTTCAGTCTATGTATGTCTTTTCCTATCAAATGCGTCTCCTGTAGGCAGCATATTATTGGGTCTTGTTTTGTGATCCATTCTACTAGCCTCTGTCTCTTAATTGGTGAGTTTAAGGCATTAACATTTACAGTTATTATTGAGATAATGGTTGTTCTTCCAGCCCTATTTGTTTATTTATGTTATTAAACATGGATTGTTTTCTTCTTTGATTATTTCCCACTTTTACTGTACTACATCCCACTGTTGGTTTTTATTGTTATTTCCCTTTCTTCTTCCTGTAATATTTTCCGAGGATGTTTTGAAGAGATGGTTTTCTAGCTACAAATTATTTTAACTTTTTTTTATCATGGAAGGTTATAATTTTATCTTCCATCCTGAAGCTTAATTTCACTGGATACACAATTCTTGGTTGGAATCCATTTTCTTTCAGTGTTTGAAAAATGTTATTCAAGGATTTTCTAGCTTTCAGAGTCTGTGTTGAAAGATCAGCTGTTATCCTGATTGTTTTACCCCTAAATGTAATCTGCTTTTTTTCTCTTGTAGCATTTAAAATTCTCTCCTTATTGTGTAAGTTGGGCATCTTCATTATAATGTGTCTAGGTGTGGATCTCTTATGATTTTGCACATTTGGCGTCCTGTAGGCTTCTAGGACTTGGGAGTCAGTCTGATTCTTCAAGTCTGGGAAGTTTTCTCGTATTATTTCATTGAATACATTCCTCATTGCTTTGGTTTTAACCTCTATACCTTCCTGTATTCCAATGACTCTTATGTTTGGTCTCTTTATGTTATCCCGTATTTCTTGGATATTCTGTTCATGGTTTCTTAACAGTCTTGCTGAGCTGTCTATGTTCTTTTCAAGTTGGAATACTTTGTCTTCATTGTCTGATGTTCTATCTTCTAAGTGTTCTACTCTGCTGGTAGTCTTCTCAATTGAGTTTTTTAGTTGGTTTATTGCTTTCTGCATTTCTAGGATTTCTGTTTGTTATTTTTTACAACCTCTATCTCTCTGTATAGCTGATCTTTTGCTTCTTGGATTTGTTTATGTAATTCATTGTCGAAGTGATCTTTCATTGTCTGATTTTGCTGTCTAATGTCTTCCTTGAGACTCCAGATCATCTGAAGCATGTATATCCTGAGTTCTTTATCTGACATTCCATCTGCTGCAGCTATTACCCGTGGACCCCTGGGGTGTTCTGCTGATCGGTCGCAGGTCTGCCTACCTTGTAGGTGCTGGCGGCGGCTCTGCTCTGCCCCTATTCCAATTGGGGTGACGTGACTACCATGCAGGTGTGTTGCTGGGCCTGTTCCGCCAGTTTGTCGCAGGTCTGCCTGCCTTGCGGGCACGGACAATGGATCTGCTCTGCTCCTATTCCAAATGGGGTGAAGTGTCTGCCGTGCCGGCAGGGCGATGGGCCTCTTCTGCCAGTCAGGTGCAGGTGTGCCTACCTTGCGGGCGCGGGTGATGGCTCTGCTCTGCCCCTACTCCAATTGGGGGGTCGTGACTACCATGCCGGCAGGTTGCTGGGCCTGTTCTGGGTGCGGGCGAAGGCTCTGCTCTTCCCCTACTAATATTGGGGTGACCTGACTACCATGCCGGTGGGCCACTGGGATTGTACTAGGTGCGGGAGAAGGCTCTGCTCTGCAACTACTCCAATTCGGTTGATGTGACTACCACACCTGCGGGTCGCTGGGCCTGTTCTGGGCAAGGGCGGCGGCTCTGCTCTGCCTCTATTCCAATTGGGGTGACATGACTACCATGCAGGTGTGTCGCTGGGCCTGTTCCGGGCGTGGGCGGCAGCTCTGCTCTGCCCCTCTGGCTTGATGACAAAGTGAGAGAGACCCGGGTGTTTGTGACTCACTTTCTTTACCAGGAGACCAACTGTTTCTGTCACTGCTGGTATCAATGAGGTTATCTCCTCTGCTGCTTTCTGATGACATCAGATCTCTGCCATGTTGGTATCCCATGCAAAAGGCAGCATTTCGTTCCCTTTGCTGGGTGACTAAAGCAATCGGTGAGTCCTGACCGGCATTCACAAGCCCCATCTCAATCCTGTTGCCACTGCCTATGAAGGCTCGGTTGATATTTACTGATATTCAGCAAGACCCGGACCGAGAAGCAGTTTCCGCCGGTTCTTTAGCCCTGGGCCAGATCAGTTCCTGGAGGTGGAATTCGGCCGCTCTGGGCTCGCTGTATGTTCTAATAGAAGCAGGCTCCAAGACGCAGTTTCTGCGGGTTCTTTAGCACTGAGCCTGAGTAATTTGTCTGCAACACAAAGGTGAATGGCATCCTGAAATTACCTGTTCTATAGCTGAATAAGCTGCGATCAGTCGAAAACAGGGATGATGAAGTCACCTCTCCATGATGGTGGCCGCTGGGTTCCTCTGTGGTCTGACGGGTGTGGAGAAACGAATTGGACTGCATGCTTTCCCGTCTCAAACCCAGAATTCAGCACTGAGCACAGTGATTGCATACCTGGCAGGAGCCCACAGTACCTGCACCGCTGTGTATTTGCCTTGCTATCTCGTCGTTTCCCAGCACGCGCCACAGACTCTAGCCACGGAGCGATTTCCTGAATAAGTCGCATGACCTTCTGTGAGGACAAATCACTCGCGTTTGAGCCCCCGTAGCTGATCCTCCTGAGATGGAAATATGTACACTTGGTTTTGGAGAACCACAATTTTGCTGGAAATTCCTAACAAGATAGGTTTTAGCCATTCTAACTCGTCATTCTCCCTCACAGTGACGCAGTACATGGGGGTGATGCACTCCCTTCGCAGCCATCATATGATCCCCTGAAGTTAGATTTCAGTACTAGGAAACAAATAAGTATTTCAAGTGGATGAATATTTCTGAGAATAATCTTTTGAAAAGTTGATTATAAATCCACATACATGAATATGAATGAATTTAGGGAGTGTATAATAAGAAAAATATACTTCATATTTTGAAAAATCTGCAGAGTGAAAAAAAAAAAAAAAAAATATATATATATATATATATATATATATATATATATATATATATACACAGAGACATTAAAAAGTAGCATTATGTATGCCAATCGAAATTCACCATGAAATATATATCATCCACAGATCCAAAAATATTCATTTTAATGAACATGGATTTATGTCGTTCAACTAAGAAGCTCACCCGTATGTTGAATTTTCAGTTCCAACAGCATTAAGTAGGAGTGATCTCTTCTCACAATTTGTATCTGCCAAGCCAGCCACCTCACAAAATGTACGAGTGATACCAGGTAGAATTCGATATGTGCATATAAAAATACATGTGATGAATAGGCTACAGAGAAAGGGAGACAGTTATTCACATATTTGTTAACTTTTAAAACACATGGAGAACTGTTTCAATTAAAATTTGCTAGATTTATATCACTTACCATTTATCATACGAAAGGCAAGTCCAACTATACACCATGCCTCCTGTGAACCTCTTGTATTCCTATTCTGTTTGGGTTATTTTTCTCCATAATATTAGGATAAAAGTCAAAGTCTATTAGGGAATGTGTTAGTGTCAGGGATTCAGTATTTCGAATGGAAAATTTGAAAATGTATCCAATGTCTATGCAAATATGTGCTACACAAAAAACTTCCCACTCTCATTCAGAACAATGCCTTGACATTACCTTCGCCCCACATAAGACACAATTAGAGGAGAGGAGTTAGAAAATCTGTGAATACATATGTGGAATGGAAAATGCTCAGGAGTTCACAAATTTGGAGGTGGTAGAAGAGGTTCCAAAAGTAAGGGACAGGGTAAACACTCCACAAACATGAAGTTCTGCCAGCCTGACATCTGGAGAAACTGCCTCTAAGGTTTGGCAATGAAATATATGCTGTTGTCAGGAGCATTAGCTTCATTTGGAGTGACACCATCAAAGCTGGGTCTTCATCTATGTGACATGGATGACATTGTTTCTTATTTTCCAATGAACATGAGGCAGCAGTGCTGAATTTTCTATTTGTATGTAACTTGTGGCCACTGGGGTCTAAGTGTCTCCCCGTGTGCACTGTAAATCCATTTGGTCATCCTCCACTATTCATGGTGTTTCTTGCTGCTGCACTGGGAGTTTGGAATTTGCTTCATGAATTACAAAGAGTTCAACAGGGCCACAGTGCTGAAGTGAGTTCTGTCAATTGTGGTGGGTCGGGTTCTACAGGAGAATGCACCAACCAGGCTTCTATCCCACATTGCTTTCCCCATTGACCATAGCAACCTGATTTTGAACATTGCCCTGAAACCTCTCCATATAACAATATGCTTTTACATATAAGAGTCTACTGGCTGCAAAATGTCAGTCACAATCCATTTGCAAGCCAATGGCAGATCCACATGGCCCACCACAGATGTTTTATCACCCACCTGCCAACCACTGCTCTAGGACAACTACTCAGCAGGATCCAACTTACTGGCATCTCTGTTCTACACCATTTTCATAAAACCAAGTCAATCAGGGCACTGTCTTACATACTCATGATCAGCAACAGGACATCCAAATGTTCTCCTGCCACCCGGTCATGGGAATTTCAAAAATTTTTATGGTATTTATCTAGCCAATTTTCAAGAAAGAAGTTGGAGGCACTGTGGGTTTCAATTTATTCAGGAACCATTAAATGGTGACTAAGCTCATTTCAATGAAAACTCTGGAGAAATCTCACAGGCAAGGCTTCCCAAAGAGTGGCCAAAATGTCAGATTAAGCCAGGCCCATTTAGGTCTACAATGTGAGGTCCATGTGTGTTTTGACTCTCAAAAATGGCTGCTAAGTCTTTAAGAATAAAATCATGTGATATCCTGGATGAGATTTTCTGTCATCTTTGGAAAGTCAACTTGGGCCTAGATGTCACTTTCCAAGGGCAACTCTCATGGATGGCCATCTAAAATCCCAACACAATTCATGGCAATACTTCTCTGAGATCAGTACCAGAACTCAGTCTCTAAGGGGAATCACACCAGAGTGCAAGCCCAGGTGGACCCAGTCATCTCTTCCAACCACCATTCAAATGTCCACAATTAAAACCAAAACACTCCCACATGGCCCAAATCTTCTTCCATATAGACACTCATCATAACCTGTGGCTGGAGGTTTCCATGAGGGGAGCAGCCCACGTCAGTGTCCAAAATTAGCTTCCTGAACCTCATTTGCCTAAAGTCAGGGTGGCATGGACACCCTTCCTGTAAACCAGGAGTGATCAAATAGGCCTTCCTTTAATACTGCTTAGCTTCTCCAACTTGAGGCCTACTGACTTTGAGGTTTAGATTCTTTAAGTGAATTGGAGTCATGAGAAAAACAAGCACCTATGGGCTAGCCTCTGCTGGGTTTTGAAGAACTTATTTGACCCAAAGGATCCCTGTTCTCACTTGATGGATTTCAGGAACCTACCAGAGGAAGGCAAGAGAGTTAATCAACAATATCTGATCTTTTTGCCATTTTGGTTTTGGATGCATGCATGGGATCTATCTTTAGATCCATCAGGTGCTGAGAATCTAAGACACAGCCTCACACAGGGCCAAGAGACTGATTCAGACATATCCCTTTTCAAAGCAATTAAGCATGGATCCACAGGTGATGCCCATTTATTTGCATTTGAAAACTGTTTTCTTCAGGCTTCATAAAGTGGTGGCTTGAGGCAAAGATCTTCCTGACATTCAGGGCAACAGAACAACAGGTAAGCAAAAGGACCAAAGCAGGGTTCCTCCACTGAGACTTTCCTGGTTAACTGATATCTGAGATTTCTGAGATGCTAGCGATTCCCTTCAACTATCTAGTACATGGCCATGTCACAGATATTGGAGGTGGTACATATCTTGGACACAAAACCATGATACTATTCTGGAGTGTTGCCAGAATTGAAGGAGAAAACAGGAAATTATGAAGCTAGTAGGTGTTGCCCATCTATAAGGCAAGCCTGAGTCCACTCATATATTGGGCACAATGAATGCTGGCAAGCTTTCTAGTAGACAGGAAACATCCATTGATCCATTCTCTCTTCTAATGTCAACAATCATGAACACAGTGGGATACACAGACACTCGCATTGTCAAAGGACTTACTAAAAATAGTCCACTCTAAACCAAACAAACCGCCTTTCCTACCTATTCTGAGAACATGAGCCAAAACCACAAAATCACACCAACACCTAAAAAGGCACCTCCTTCCCCCAAGTAGGTCTGTGACTCTCCGGAGTGTCCTCTGACTGGTGGGCCATACTATGTTTCCCCAAAATGACCTCTCCTGTCTCAGTTCTGGTCTGCATGGCCAACTCTGTGAAGTTGTCAAGAGCCAGTGGTGAGACACTACCTGCTTTCTCAGGAAAAGCCCCTCTTCAAAGGTTTCCTGGCATTTCGTCATCCTCACATCTGTAGGTTCCAAGAAAGACTGACTCTGTCCTTGGTAAATCCAAACATGTGAGACCACTGGGATTGGGACAGGGACTATCTCTGAGTGCCTGGCTTCCTGGATCCCAAGTTCAGAGAGTTTTATCACCAAGGAAGTGAGGTGAGGTCACTTTCTTCAGGATCTGAATTATGTCACTGCCTTGACAACCACTTTGCCCTAACAGTTGCTTCCAAAAGTCCCATGAGGTGGAGGCTGCCCCAGTTTTCCTGTAACACTTTCACAAGTTAGAATGTCATATCAATCATAAGCACCCCGGAACAGCTCTCCACACAGAACTGGTTTGGTCCATCTTGTATACATTAAGAAGAGACAGAATGATTCAGACACAACCCTTCAACCCGACCAGGATGATTGCCATGGAAGATGACTTTTGCTTTCTGAGGTCTTTCATAGCTGCCTTCATCTTCACCAGGGATCATTTCTAAATGAACATTTGAGGTTCTCAGCAGGTGAAGATACCCTACATTCCTGTATTTTAATACCAACTCTGTCCCTGCTCTTCGGTAAAGTTAGTGTATGGTTAGGGTTAATTATATGTTCGATTTGGGTTAGGAATCATTCTGCAGGATGAATAAAGGGATTGGGTACCTGCGATATTTATAAGAATATATAAGTGAAATATATGTATGAAAACGGAAATCTAAGAAAGATTTGAAGCCCAGAAGGGCATTGGGCCCTTGATTGGGATACATAGTGTTGAATTACGTTCTGTACAATTGTCTCAGTTAAATCAATATACAATGGCATAGGACCGTGTACCTTGGATGATTGAATGTAGAAGAGAACATCCAGTCAAAAAGTGATAGTCGGTAGGATTAGAAAGATAGTCGGTAGGTTTAGGAAGAAGAGTGAGAATATGATTTGGAATAAAAAGCTTATTTAGCAATAGGGTTTCGTTTAGAGAGTGAATGTAAATGTCAGTACATGTGAAGAGTCATTCACAATAATGAACTGGGGAAATTATGTAGAAAAGCAAGTATCAATAGCGACATAACGAAATCAGGCAAAGTATAAATGAGTGATAGGATTAGACATTTTCAACAGGGTTGAGTTTGAATATATAATCATAGGTAAAAACAAATATGTTGTCACCAATGGGATTTACATTTGAGAGCATTAGGCAACCTGGACACGGATGTTATTAGTTATCCATGTTCACTTTCCTTTTAGGCTTTGGTACAATCATAAGTGTGACCTTTACATTTTTTTTGTTCAGAATATTACTGTGGTAAAATGTATATGTAGATCAGGTAACATGAGTATTTCTTTCACTATGTCTGGGAGCAATATTTTGAAGACATATACATTAGTATTAGGGGTACAAAGAGGTGTACCCTGTGTCTATGAATATAGAGATAATGCATGAATAGACGATAATATGAACAAATAATGTAACTGGTTCCACTTTAAATAATGGATTGAATTGAAATCTGAAAATATATAAGAAATCTTATATTGATATATAATCATTCATTCCAACCAGTTATATATCTAATGGTAATATTAGGATTATGGTTTATCATGAAGGGTGTTTGAGTTGTGCTTTATAAGTGATGATGTTAAACGAAAATAATGTGTTTGGAAAGAAGTCTCATGAAAAGACCAGTCAAGAAACATAGAAGAATCATGTGTTCTGAATCAGGAAGTGATTGATCGTGAAACAAATGCCTATAAATTTTCTAACTTGTGAACGAAATATATATCCTATGATGTGCATTAACTGAAGGAGTAGTAATGTACCAGTGTTGAATAAAAATGAAAGTCAAAATACACATCATGTCCCCTAAGAATATACTTGCATTGATGTTAAACTAGCTCAGTAACTGTAGAAATTTTAGGTTTTGTTTGCACCTTTCACTGAATTTAGTTTTCAGTACTAGAAAACAAATATGTATTTCAGGTGGATGATTATTTCTGAGAATAATCTTGTGGAAAGTTGATTATAAATACACATATATGAATATGAATGAATTTAGGAAGTGTATAATAAGACACATATATTTCATATTTTAAAAAATCTGGAGAGTGTATATATATATATATATATATATATATATATATATATATACACTCTCATACATACACACTCACATGCACAGATATAAAAATTAGCAATACAGGAGATCCATCATGAAGGCAGGCATGGAAAAATCAAGTCTCTGACCTCTTCAGCTGAGCGGGCATAGGGATTCGTAAACTGTCTAAATGCTGTTTGCTCAGAATCAGTAGGCAATGTTGACCTGATGTGGATCTGGGGCGAACATTCTGGGCCCCTCAGAACACACACCGAGCCTGGATGGGCTGCATTCAACCTCCGGTTTGCCTGGTTCTCATGACTCAGCACTAAGATCCCACTGAAATAACTGTTCGGCCCTTCTGAACTTTCAGAGGTAAAAGCCAACCAAGCCTTCAAAAGCAGTGGCCACAGGATTGAAACGGCGCTTGGGAGAGACAGTCAGGACCCACCCGTTGCGTTGGTTACCTTGCAAAGGGAACAAACGGTCACCATTTGCATGGGATACCACCATAGCATAGAAATGACGTCACGGGCAGAGGAGATAACTTCATTAAAACCAGCGTGACAGGTGTGTAATCCCCTAGCCAACTCTCTCAACACAGCGGGGAAACCTTAAGGGCCCCTCCCAGCTCAGCCTTAAGGGCCTCTCCCACCTCTTCCGTGAGCACGATAGCCAGACCTAGGGAATCAGGATTGGCTCGGGACTAGCGCGTGGAATTCCCGGCTCCTGATCCCACAAGTGCTGACAATTGAGGTCTCTTACACCACGTACCGGGGGCATGGCTCCCAGAGGGCAAGAAAATTCGCTGGGGGTCCTCAGATCGAAGCTCTACAAAACTAGGGTCTGAGGGAGGCAAACAGGGAGAGTGTGCCCAGGCATTCATGAAAACAGGGCTGCCAGGAGTAGAGTTCTGGCTTGTAACCACTATTGTGGTGAGCGTCACAGGTGAGCAAGGCATGGCTTGAGGAAGCACAAGAGAAGGCCCTAGGCACTCAGGATTGGAGATCCGCCAAGTCTGGGAGGAAGAGCTGCTGCACAGTGATTGGTTCCCACTTATTCAGAGGAGAAGCTTGGCCCAGTGCACACAGCTCCACCTTCTGAAAGAGAAGTTAATTGAACTCTATGACTGCATTTTATTATTATTATTTTTTTAATTTATATTTTTTCTATTTCTTTCATTTTCATTTTTGTTGTTGTTGTTCTTTAACTTTTTTTAATGTTTTTATTTTTTTATTTTATCGTTATTATTATTAATATTATTTTAAATTTTAATTTTCATCTTTTAATTATAATTATTATTTAAATTTTTTTCTTTATTTATTTTCTATTTTTCTTTTGTCTTTTCATTTCTTTTCAATTTTCTTATTCCCCCTTCCTTGAATTCTACCTGCCTACTCTCATTCTCTTTAGTGACTTCTTCCCTTCCCTTCTAATATCTTTCCTCCGAAGCATCAAATAAATTTATAAGAGTAAGCAGTAACTCAGCAGTCAAACAAAACAAGAAGTAACATGAGCAGCATAAAAAAACAAGGAAGAAAAGGAGTACAAACAACAATGGACAGCCTAAATATTCAGAAGAAATCATCAGAAAAATGGTCATATAAAGAACTCAAGGAATACCTTAGACAGATGGAATGGAACCTTAAAGAGGATACGAGACATCAAAACCAAACAGTGAAAGAACACATTGAAAATGAATTACATAAACAGATATAAAAAGAAATTAAGCATCTTTATTAGGAGATAGAGATTATAAAAAAATCAAACAATAATTCTAGAAATGAAGGAAATGATAAACCAAATTAAAAACTCAATTGAGAGTATCACTAACAGAGTGGAGCGAGTAGAAGACAGAATGTCAGATAATGAAGACAAAATATATCATCTTGAAAAAAGTCTAGCCAACAAAGAAATGCTGGTAAAAAGTCATGAAAAAAACATCCAAGAGATATGGGATATCATAAAAAAAAAAAAAACTTATGAGTCATCTGGATAGAGTAAGGTACAGAGATTCAAACCAAGGGAATGAGTAACCTGCTGAATGAAATAATTACAGAAAACTTTCCAGAAATAAAAATGGAAACGGATAAAAAAAATTGTAGATGCTTACAAGACACCGAGCACAAAAAAATCACAGTAGACCAATGCCAAGAAACATTGTTATGAAGATATACAATATACAAAACAAAGAGAAAATATTAAAAGCTACAAGAGAAAGGAGGCAGATTACAATCAGGGGTAAACCAAAAATGTTAACAACAGATTTTTCATCACAGACGCTGAAAGTGAGAAGATCCTGGAACAACGTATTTCAAACACTTAAAAACAATGGATGACAACCAAGAAATCTGTATTCAGAAAAATTAAGTTTCAGGTAAGACAACTAAATAAAAATATTTTGTGATAAACAAAAGCTAAAAGAATTTGCAGCCAGAAAACCAGCATTGCAAAGCATCTTAAGGAAAACACTACACGAGGAAAAAATGAATATCAACAACGAAAACCGTCAGTGGGAATTGCCTCAGTAATGACAGAGGGAGGGGGAAAAGCTAATCATGGATAAACAAACTAAATTTTAAAAAAAAGATAAATAATCAAAGACGGGTGGCAATACAAACCATATATCAATAGTAACTCTAATCGTTAATGGCTTAAACTCTCCAATAAAGTGACATAGGCTTGTAACGTGGATTAAAAAAAACAAATCCAACAATATGTTGCTTCCAGGAGACACATCTGAATGGAAAAGACATACACAGGCTGAAGGTGAAAGGTTGGGAAAATTTATACCATGCACACGGTCCTTGTAAGCAAGCAGGGGTGGCCATCCTCATACGGAATAAAATCGACTTCAAGACTAATTTAATCAAAAGGGATAAGGAAGGACATTATATACTGTTAAAAGGAACCATTCACCAACAAGACATAACAATTATCAATATTTACGCAGCAAATAATGATGCTGCGACATTTATAAAACAAATTCTCCTCAATTTCAAGAATCAAATAGACCACAACACAATAATTATGGGAGACTTCAACTCACCTCTCTCACCATTGGACAGATCCTCCAAACAAAAGTTGAATTAAAAAAATATAGAATTCAATATCACAATCAATACCCTAGACTTAACTGACATATATAGAATATATCAACCATCATCAAGTGGATATACTTTTTTCTCACCAGCACATGGATCCTTCTCAAAAATAGACCATATATTATGCCGTAGGGCAACACTCAGTAAATATAAAGGGGTGGAGATAATACCATGAATTTTTTTCTGATCACAATGGAATGAAACTGGAAACCAATGGTAAAAGAAGGAAGGAAAAATCCTACATCACATGGAAAATGAACAATATATTACTGAATGATCAATGGGTTACAGAAGACATAAAAGAGGAAATCAAAAAATTCTTAGAGATAAATGAAAATACAGACACAACATATCAGATTCAATGGGACACAATGAAACAAGATTCAAGAGGCAAATTCATCGCCTGGAGGTCATTTCTCAAAAAAAGAAAAAAAAAAAAAAAAAACAAATAAATGAGCTCTCACTTCATCTCAAAGCCCTAGAAAAGGAAGAGCAAAACAACAGCAAATGTAGCAGAAGGCAAGAAATAATTAAAATCAGAGCGTAAATCACGAAATTGAAACAAAAGAAACTATTAAAAAATTAACAAAACTAAAAGTTGGTTCTTCGAAAAAATAAATAAGATGGACAGACCCTTAGCCATGCTAACGAGGAGAAGAAGAGAGAGAACTCAAATTACTAACATACAGGATGAAAAAGGCAATATCACAACAGAAGCTACATAAATACGAAAGACAAATAGAAATTATTTTGAAAACCTATATTCCAATAAAATAGAAAATAGTGAAGACATCGATACATTTGTTAAGTCATATGATTTGCCTAGACGGAGTCAGGAGGATACACACAATTTAAACATACCAATATCAATCGATGAAATAGAAGAAGCAATCAAACGACTACCAACCAAGAAAAGCCCAGGACCAGATGGGTATACAGCGGAGTTTTACAAAACCTTTAAAGAAGATTTAATACCAATACTTTTCAAGTTATTCAGGAAATAGAAAAACAGGGAGCTCTGCCAAGTTCATTCTATGAGGCCAACTTCACCCTGATTCTGAAACCAGACAAAGACACCTCAATGAAAGAAAACTACAGACCAATATCTCTGATGAACCTAGATGCAAAAATTTTCATTAAAATTCTGGTGGTTTGGATACAAAGGCACATCAAAAAAATTGTGCACCATGATCAACTAGGATTCATCCCTGGGATGCAAGGAGGGTTCAATATATGGAAATCAATAAATGTTATTCACAACATCACTAGACTTAAAAATAAGAACCATAAGATCATCTTGATAGATGCAGAAAAACCATTAGACAAAGTAGAGCATTCCTTTATGTTCAAAACATTAGAAAAACTAGGGATAACAGGAACATACCTCGACATTGTAAAAGCTATCTATGTTAAGCCTCAGGCTAGCATCATTCTGAATGGAGAAAAAATGAAGGCATTCCCTCTAAAATCTGGAACAAGACAGGAATGTCCTCTATCACCACTTCTATTCAATATAGTTCTCGAAAAACTGGCCAGAGCAATTAGACAGATGAAAGACATTAAAGGCATAAAAATAGGAAAAAAAGAACTTAAATTATGACTATTTGAAGATGACATGATTCTATACATAGAAGACCCAAAAGGGTCTACAGAAAAAACTACTAGAACTAATAAATGAATTCAGCAATGTGGCAGGAAATGAAATCAACATGCATAAATCAAAGGCATTTCTGTATATCAGCGACAAAACTTCTGAAAAGAAAATGAGGAAAAACATTGCATTCACAATATCCTCATAAAAAATTAAATACTTGGGAATCAACCTAACAAAAGAGGTGAAAGATTTATACAATGCAAACTACAGAACCCTAAAAAGAGAAGTAGAATAAGATCTTAGAAGATGGAAAAATATACCCTGTTCATGGATAGGCAGAATGAACATCATCAAAATGGCGATATTACTAAAAAGTTCTCCATAGGTTTAATGAAATGCCAATCTAAATCCCAAAGGAATTTTTTGTAGAAATAAATAAACCAATCATGAAATTCATATGGAAAAATAAACGACCCAGAATAGCAAAAGCAATTCTAACCAGGAAGTGTGAATCAGGCGGTATAGCGATACCAGATTTCAAACTATATTACAGAGCAATAATAACAAAAACAGCATGGTACTGGTACCAAAACAGGCGGGTGTACCAATGGTACAGAATGGAGGACACAGAGACTAATCCAAAAAGCTACAACTATCTTATATTTGATAAAGAGCTATAAGCATGCAATTGAGGAAGGATACCATCTTCAACCAATCGTGTTGGGAAAACTGGAAATCCACATGCAACAAAATGAAACTGAATCCCTTTCTCTCGCCATGCACAAAAGTTAACTCAAAGTGGATCAAGGAGCTAGATTCAAATCAGAGACTCTGCATTTGATAGAAGAAAAAGTTGGTTCCGATCTACATACTGTATGGTCAGGCTCCAAATTCCTTAATAGGACACCCATAGCACAAGAGTTATTAACAAGAATCAACAAATGGGAGTTACTTAAACTGAAAATTTTTTTTCTCAGAAAGAGAAACAATAAGAGAGGTAAATATGGAGCCTAGATCATGGGAACAAATTTTTACTCCTCACCCTTCAGATGGAGCCCTAATATCCAGAGTATACAAAGTATACAAAGAACTCAAATAATTAGACAATAAGATAACAAATAACCCAATGGGCCAAGGACCTGAACAGACACTTCTCAGAGGAGGACATAGAATCAATCAATAAGTACATGAAAAAATGCTCTCCATTTCTTGCAGTCAGAGAAATGTGAATCAAAACCACCCTAAAATACCATCTCAATCCAGTGAGATTGGTAGCCATTATGAAGTCAAACAACAACAAGTGCTGGCGACGATGTGGGGAAAAGGGTACTCTTGTACATTGCTGATGGGACTGAAACTGGTGCAGCCAATTTGGAAAGCAGTATGGAGATTCCTGGGAAAGCCGGGAATGGAAGCACCATTTGAACCAGCTATTGCCCTTCTCGGACTATTCCCTGAAGACCTTAAAAGAGCGTACTACAGGGATACTGCCACATCGATGTTCATAGCAGCACAATTCACAATTGCTACACTGTGGAACCAACCCAGATTCCCTTCAATAGATGAATGGATAAAAAAAAAAATGGTTTTTTTTATATACTATGGAGGATTACACAGCACTAAAAAATGACAAAATCATGGAATTTGCAGGGAAATGCATGGCACTAGAGCAGATAATGCTTAGTGAAGCTAGCCAATCCCAAAAAAATAAATACCAAATGGCTTATTTGATATAATGAGAGCAACTAAGAACAGAGCAGAGAGGAAGAGCATGAAGAAAAGATTAACATTAAGCAGAGACATGAGGTGGCAGGGAAAGGGAGAGAAAAGAGAAATTGCATGGTAATGGAGGGAGACCCTTATTGTTACAAAAAATTACATATAAGAGGTTGTGAGTGTAATGGGAAAATAAACAATAAGAGAAATGAATGACAGTAGGTAGGGTAGAGAGAGAAGATGGGAAGAGAGGGGAGGGGGGATAGTAGAGCATAGGAAAGGTAGCAGAATACAACAGTAACTAATAAGACATTATGTAAAAATATGGATGTGTAACTGATGTGATTCTGCATTCTGTATTTGGAGTAAAAATTGGAGTTCAAAACCCACTTGAATTTAATGTATGAAATATGATATGTCAAGAGCTTTGTAATGTTTTGAGCAACCAATAAAAGAAAAAAAAAAGTAGCAATATATATGCCAATCGAAATTCATCATGAAATATATATAATCCAAAGATCGAAAAATATTCATTTTACTGAACATGGATTTATGTATAATGTTATTCAACTAGGAAGCTCACCCGTAGGTTGAATTTTCAGTTCCAACAGCGTTTAGGAGGAGTGATCTCTTCTCACCATTTGCATCTGCCAATTCAGCCACCTCACATGTGTGTACAAGTGATATCAGGTAGGATTCTATATGTGCATATAAAAATACATGTGCTGAATAGGCTACAGAGAAAGGGAGACAGGGATTCACATATTTGTTAATTTTAAAAACACATGTAGAACTATTTCAACAAAAAAATTGACTAGATTTAAAACTCCTACATTATATAATGCAAAAGGCAATTCCAACTATACACCATGCCTCCTCTGAACTGCTTGTATTTCTATTCTTTTTGGGTTATTTTTCACCATCATTTTAGGATTATTAGTCAGAGACTAGTAGGGTACGGGTTAGTGTCAGGGGTTAAGTATTTCAAATGGAAAATTGGAAAATGAATCCAATGTGTATGTAAATATGTGCTACACAAAAATCTTCCCACTCACATCCAGAGCAATGCCTTGACAATACCTTTGCCCCAAGTAAGACACAATTAGAGTAGAAAAGTGTAAAATTCTAGGAATACATATATGGAATGGAATATGCTCGGGAGTTCACAACCTTGGAGGTGGTAGAGGAGTTTCCAAAAGTAAAGGAAAGGGTAAACACTCCACAAACAAGGAGCTCTGCTGGCCTAAGAATTCTTGGGAAATGGCCTCTGAGGTTGGGATCCTGAAATATATGTTGCTGTCATGAGCTTTAGCTTCCTTTGTAGTGAGACCATCAAAGCTGGGTCTGCATCTATGTTACCGGGAAGAGATGGTTTCTTATATTCCAATGAACATGAGGCAGCAGTGCTCAATTCTCTCTTTGTAGGTAAACTGTGGCCACTGGAGGCTAAGTGTCTCCCAGTGGGGACTGTGAAGACATTTGGTCATCCTCCACTTTTCATGGTGTTTTTTGCTGCTGCACTGGGAATTTGGTATTTGCTTCACAAAATATAAGAAGTTCATCTGGGATACAGTGCTGGAGGGAGTTCTGTCACTTGTGGTGGGTCAGGGTCTGCAGGAGAATGCACCAACCAGGCTTCTATCGCACAGAGCTTGCCCCAATAACCATAGCAACCTTATTCTGAACATTGCCCTTAAAACTCTCGATATAACAGGATGCCTTTACATATAAGGGTCTCATGTCTGCACTATATCAGTCACAAGCCATTTGGAAGCCAATGGCTGATCCACATAGCCCCTCCATGATGTTTTATCACACTCCTTCCCACCACTGTTCTAGGCGCACTACTCAGAAGGCTCCAAATTACTGGCATCTCGTGTTCTACATCATTTTCATGAAACCCAGTCAAACAAGGCACTGTCTGGTATACACATGATAAGCAACAGGACATCAAATTTTCTGCAGTTCCACCTGGTCATGGGAATTTCAAAAATTTCATGGTATTTATTTAGCAATTTTTCAAAAATGAAGTTAGAGGCACTGTGCGTCTCAATTCATTCAGGAACCATTAAGTGTTGAGAAAGTTCATTTCAATGAAAGCTCTAGAGAACTCTCACAGTCAAGGCTTCTCAAAGAATTACCAAATGGTCACATAAAGCCAGGCCAATTGACGTCTACAATGTAAGGTCCATGTGTGTTTTGACTCTCATCTATGACTGCCAAGTCTTTCATAATAAAATCATGTGATATCCTGGCTGAGATTCCCAGGCCTCTGTGGAAAGCCACCCTGGGCATAGATCTCAGTTTCCAAGAGTGAGTCTTATGTGTGTCCTCCTAAAATCCCAACAAAATTCATGGCAATACTTCTCTGAGGTCAATTCCAGAATGCAGTCTCTAAGGGGAATCACACCAGAGTTCAAGCCCAGGTGGATCCAGTCATCCCTTCCAACCGCCACAAAAATTACCACAATTAAAATCAAAACACTCCCACAGGCCCATCATCTTCTTCCATGTAGACACTCCTCATAACCTCTAGCTGGAGGTTTCTATGAGCCCAAGGTAGTGTCCAAAATAAGCTCACTTGCCCCTTATTTGCCTAAAATCATGGTGGCCTGGACACTCTTCCTGTGAACCAGGAGTGATCAAATATTCCTGCTGTTAAAGTGTTCCACTTCTCCAATTTCAGCCTACTGCCTTTAGGGTATAATTCTTTATGTGATTTGGAGTCATGAGAAAACCCAAGCACATATGGGGTAGACTCTGCACGGATTTCAAGAACTCATTTGACCCAAATGATCCCTATTCTCACTTGATGGAGTTCAGGAACCTAAAACAAGAAGGCAAAAATATTCATCCACAATGACTGCTCTTTTGGACATTTTAGTTTTGAAAGCACATGGGATCTTTCTTTAAATCCATCAGGTGCTGAGAATCTAAGCCACAACCTCATACAAGGACAAGAGGCTGATTCAGACACATCCCATTCCAAAGCAATTAAGCAAAGAGCCACAGGTGGTGTCCATTCATTTCCATATGAAAACAGTGTTCTTCAGGCTACACAAAGGGGTGGCCTGAGGCAAAGACCTTTCTGACATTCAGGGTAATAGAAATAGAATTAAGCAAATGGCCCAAAGAAGGGTTTCTCCACTGAGACTTTACTGGTCACACTGATATCTGAGTTTTCTGAGATGCTCTCATTCCCTTCAGCTATCCAGAACATGGCCATGTCACAGAGCCTTGTGGTGTTACATATCTGGGAAACAAAACCATGAGTCTATTCTGGAGAGTGGCCAGAATTCACGAAGAAAAGTGGAACTTTAGAAGATAATAGATGTTGCCCATCCATAAGGCAAGCTGCAGTCCATTCATCAATTGCGCACTATGAATCGCGGAAGCTTTCAACTAGAGACAACACATCCATTGATGCATTCTGTTTTCTAATGTCTACAACCATGGATACAGTGGGATACACAGACATAGAAACACTCACAATGTCAAACGACTTACTAGAAACAGTCCACTCCAAACCAAACAAACCACCTTTCCTACCTATTCTCAGAACATGAGAAAAAACCACAAACTCACACCTACAACGGCAAAGGCACTTTCTTCCCCTAAATAGGTCTGTGACTATCCGGAGTGTCTTCTGACTGGTGGGCCATATTATGTTCCCCCAAAATGGCCTGTCCTGTTTCACATCTGGTCTCCTTGTCCAACTCTGTGAACTTGTAAGGAGCCAGCGGTGAGCCACTACCTGCTTTCTCAGGAAAGGCCCCTCTTCAGAGCTCTGCTGGCATTTGGCCATCCTCATATCAGCAGGTACCAAGAAAGACTGACTATGTCTTTGGGAAAAGCAAACAAGTTAGCCCACT